>NC_134486.1:112237297-112564797 GCF_040206685.1 Ascaphus truei | reverse complement strand
CAGAGAGATTGCTTGCAGGGCATGGGAGGAGGAGTCAAGAGATTGACAGTCCTTAGAAGAGGAGCGTGTGCGCGCGCCGTCTGTAAACTGAGAGTGCGCGCGCACAGGCTGTGTCATGAGATGCGCGGAGCGCCGTGCCGCGGGCACACCAGGGGAGGGAAACGGAGGAACAGAGGGGACCACCACCGGAGGTGAGGGAATGGAAGCGGGCCCTGAGGAGGCCTGGGAGCGGGGAGCGTCGCCGCAGGGGCTCGGGGACCGCGCGGGTGCGCGAGACCTGCGGGGCGCGCGCTGAGGCAAATGGACGGCATCACAGGTTGTCAGAGCGGGACAGTAGTGGGTAAGCGAAGGGAGGTTGGCAGGGGAAGGGACAGAGAGGGTGAAAGAAGGGGAAGGAATCCCCTGAACCGTCACAGGTACTTCATCTCTTCCCATGGGTTTGAGATGGATCGTAAGGAAGTATCGACAGTGCTGGACTGGCCCTTACCATTAGGTCTCAAACCAATACAACGATTTCTTAGGTTTGCAAACTACTGACGATTCATCAGGAATTTTTCTAACGTGGTTGTACCCATTACGGCTCTTACTAAGAAAGGGGCGAATCCTAAGATATGGCCCGCTGAGGCTCTTCTGGCTTTCGAGAAGTTCAAGTCAGCCTTTTCGTCCGCACCTGTGCTGATCCATCCAGATTCTACTAAACCCTTCGTGCTTGAAGTGGACACATCTTATCTGGCAGCCAGAGCTGTTCTTTCTCAAAGGAAGGATTTTCATGGGAAACTCCACCGCTGTGCCTTTCTTTTCTAACAAATTTTCTACCACTGAAAGGAACTATGATGTTGGAAATCGGGAACTTCTGGCTATGAAAATGGCTGTTGAAGAATGGAAATGTAAAGAGGGTTAAGGCTGCACTCCACAAATACAATAAGACATACAGTTAACCGGTGCTGCTGGTTCAAGGATGTACCTGCCAGGCAAAATCCAAAGTGCACTCAGGAAAAAAGGGATCCAGCGCTCCACGGATTTCTAAATAAGTAAATTTATTGTGCCACAATAAATTTACTTATTTAGAAATCCGTGGAGCGCTGGATCCCTTTTTTCCTTGAAGAATGGAGACATTTGCTTGAGGGGACAGCTTCTCCGATTTAAACCCTTACAGACCACAAGAACCTCGAATACATTGAAGGGGCAAGGAGACTCAGGACGCGTCAGGCGAGGTGGGCTCTCTTCTTCACTCGGTTCAACTTTGTGATCTCTTATCGTCCAGGATCCAAGAACACCAAAGTAGATGCTCCATCTCGACAATTCTCTCCTGACGGTTCCAAGGAGATAGAGCAGGGACCCATCATTCCATATGCAAAAATTATCTGTGCCGTATCTTCATCACTTCTACAACAGATTTCGCAGGCTCAAGTAGAGGATCCTAGATCAACGTCCACACGTTCGTCTAAATTATTTGTTCCTCCCCAATTTCAAAGTGAGGTGGCATAACTTCAAATGGCTGGGGTTAGGAAGACTTGCGATTTTCTCGAACAAATCTTTTGGTGGCCAGAGCCCTGCAAAGATGTACAGGAGTTTGTGGCAGCCTGCGTTATATGTGCTCAGATGAAGGTGCCAAGGGCGTTACCCTATGGATTGCTCCAACCCTTACCCGTCCCCACCCGCCTATGGACCCACCTCTCCATGGATTTTATTGTGGAGCTGCCTCCCTCCAGGGGTATGACTACCATACTGATAGTGGTCGACCGATTCACATGACAAGCCCATTTTGTTCCTCTCAAGAAGCAACCCACAGCATCTGAACTATCAGAGATCTTTATTAAATAGATATTCTGCCTCCATGGAGTCCCGACGGATATAGTCTCGGATCGCGGATCCCTATTAGTTTCTAGATTTTGGAAGGCCTTCGGCCAAAGAATGGATATCTTCTTACATTTCTCTTCTTCCTACCATCCCCAGTCCAATGGTCTCACGGAAAGGACCAACCAGTCCTTAGAACAATTCCACCGCTGTTTTGTTTCTGAGCTACTGTACAGGGCGACTGGGTTGATCTGCTCCTGTGGGCCGAGTTTTCCCATAATGCTTTGAAGCACGATTCAATACTGGAATCACCGTTCTTCTGTGCCTACAGGTACCATCCCGCTGGCCTTCCTCTTTCCAGTGCCCTCTCCGGAGTTCCTGCAGTGGATGACAATATCCAAGAACTCCAGTTACTCTGGAAGAAAATCCAGGTCAATCTGACCAAAGCCGCTCTCCTGAAAAAAATCCAGGTGGATAAATGTCGACGACCACCTCCGCTTCAAGTGGGAGATCAGGTCTGGCTGGCTATGAAAAATATCCGCTTGAAACAACCTTCCTCCAAACTCGGGCCCAAGTTCATTGGACCTTATAAAATCTGGAATCAAGTCAACCCAGTGGCGTTCAAACTGGAACTTCTGGATACCTTAAAAATACCCCCAGTGTTCCATGTGTCCCTCCTCAAGCCGTTCGTCCAGAACACCTTATCTCCTCCTACCCTTCCCCCTCCTAAACCGTTCTTGGTGGATGGCAAGGAGGAATGTGAAATAAGCCAAATATTTGACTCCCATAGATCCCGTGGTGGGCTACAGTACTTGGTACATTAGATGGGTTATGGACCCGAGAAAAATTCATGGATTAGGTCCAGGGATGTCCATGCCTCCAACCTGGTCCGGGCGTTTCATCGGAAATTTCCTGCCAAACCATCTTAGATCGCCCGGAGGTCTCCCCTGAAGAGGGGGGTACTGTAAGGATTCTGCTTGATCCATGCTTGGTTTTCACTGCGGTCCGAGTTTTCTGTTTCTCCTGCCCTTTCTGCTCTTTGTGGCCATTTTGGGTATGGCAGCCTGCTTTATAAGGCTGCAGTTACCATAGGGAGTCGTCAAGCAAAGTTTTGTATGTTTGCAGCTCCTGTCAGTCTTTACAGTTACGCCTTACCCTCTTGCCTGTTTTGAATTCCTGTTGCTGACCTCCGCTTGCCCCCTCTGCTTTGCATCTCTGCCGCCAGCCCTGATCTCTGGCTGTCACCTGGATTTTGCAACTCTGCAGCCCTTACCCCTGCTTCCATACCGACTACGGATACTTTTACAGAACTCTGTCCCTGGGTTGTGGTCGGTTTATTTGTATCTCTACCTCAACCCTACAGGTCCGCCTCCTGATGTGAGACGAGCACTGTCACAGCATCTTGTTTTTGATATACAATACATTACAAATAAGGGTTTGGGGTCAATGTATCAAGGCACTTTTGGAGCAAAACCAGGGCATTTTCACCTTGCACCTACTGTATGTATCAAAGCATTTTGCTCCAAGATTGCCCCATCTTGCACCTTGGGGAGTGTCAGTGCCATTCTTTTTGCCTTTTCTATTTTAGCCCCAAAATTCTCCATACCTGAAGTGGTAGAAGTGTACAATTCTACATCAGATGTAAGAAACTGCTCTTATATACTGTATTATATGCCGCAGCTCTGCTCCAAGGAAAGGAGCTGCGTGTCTAACCAATTTTTTCTCCGAAGATTCATAGACCCCAAAGTAATTAATAATTAACAACTCTCAGTCAATATTCAGCGTTAGATACATTTTATGAATATTAACACTCAGTTGTCTTCCAAAATTGTATTTACTCGTCTGCCGTCAAGCACAAAACCAATGTTTTCAATTGTAGAGAAAAGGAGAACACCTACTGTAAAAAGAAAGATGAACTGTAACATAATTAAGATAAAAAGTGCAGAATGGTATAAAACTGAGGGACAATGTAGAGAAGCATTATAATATTAATCTTTTCATTGATTAAATTATGTTATGCAGCCACATACCTCAACATCAATATAAAATTAATCTTTGCCACAGAATGCTGAAATCACTGTATTACTCAGCAATTTATTTGAACATATATTATTATTACTCAGCGTCTAGCTGAAGAATTAATTGACTTGGTTCAGATCATCACAGTGCATACATACTGATCGCCTCATTGTGCTTATCATGGATTATAATTCTTTTAATCAGCCACTGCTGTTTTGCTGAAATAAGAATTAAGAGCCTAGACTATGAGAAGAGTTGAAAGTTTGTCAGAAAGGAACAGGTTAGCAAGTTACTGACATAAATCCTTTTCTTTGAACAAAATGCCTGTCATAGCTCAGTGCAGACTTCTACAAAATGAATACAGTGTTTCATTTTGGTACAATCCCTCCAAACTGGTACAGTACTACAAATTATACAACATTTTTTTTTACACAGACCTCTTTCCTATTACTTCTGTAACCCATATATCCCCCCTCCCCTCCCCCCCACCCCCCCCCCCCCCACACCCCTAATCTCATCCAGGGACCTTTCTGGGGAATACATTACGGCTACTCAATTCTGTGTGGTGCTGGAGTACCTGTAGGCTCAGGAGTACCGAGTGGCCGCGGTGGTAAGGGCAATCGGGACAGGCTTTAGGGCTGTTCTTTATTTACTCATTGGTACAGTGCCTCCAGCTGTGACAGGATCCCAGGATGTGGGATATCAGTTCCCATCACTGCAATTTTCTCCCTCCTGCCCAGTAACCAACACCCAGGCAGAAGCATGAGGAATAAGAGGCTTTATTTCTCCTTCTTTAGATCTCTCCTCCTCCACAGATTCTCTGTGGTCCCCAGGACCTCTAGATGGTGCTGCCCAATATCAGGGGGCATCACATCTGGTTGGCCTCTAGGCCAGCCGGCCTAGAGTGGCATGCTTTCCCAGCAATGGGGAAGACTCACAGCCTTCCTCTCTCCTCGGAGAGCAGGAACCGAATCCCTCTAACTTTTAGATTCCTCCCCAGAAGAATCTGGAAGAGTCGGGCTCATGGACTGTACCCTCCTCCAAGGGGCTGTACACAGGCCATGATTCACCACCTCTCTTCCTTCAACTTCAAGAAAGAACAAGGGGGGTCAATGGCCCATAGATTAACCTGCTAATGCCTGGAACTTAACAGGACTTACATAGCAGATACACTATGTGGAGAGAAACAAGTACTTATGGAACATACCCTGTTTAAAAGAAAGACTGTACGGTCATCTTGAAAGAGCAACAAAAACTACCAATTTATAAAAATGTGTCTTCTCCAGAACAGCTATGCCTACTCTTTATTTTTTTCTAGATACCACCGTTATAATGTATTAGGAGCCTGGTAGTCACTGTCCGTTCTCTTCTCTGTTTCTCCTCCCCCCCCCCCCCCCACCACCTATGTCTCCTGTGACCCTCTGGCCCCCTTCTGTCTCCTGTGACTGACTGTCCTGTTGTCGGGGTGCCTCAGCAACTGAGCCCTGTGACTAGGGATGCCCCGAGAGAAAAAAGGTTGAAAACCACTTCTCTAGCACAATGGTTAATTTTCCATGTGCTGTGAAAGGCCTACTCTATTAACTATGAAAGTGCATTTCCGTGGGAGCACAGCTGTTTTCGCACAGATTTGCATCTCGTGCAATTCTATACGCCCTTCTTAATACTTTTTTAAAGCAATTTCATTCCAGCTCTGTAAATTCATATGGTATGCCAAGAATGTGTCTAACTCGTAAAATGCAAAACCAAAAATGCAAATGTAAAACCAGTTGAAAATATTCGCAAAATGTATCTCACCACCTGAAAGCAGGCAACATTGGCTGCTTTAGCTCTGTTGAATTTAAAACCAGAGATAGAACATGAAACACAGACAGAGCTCAGTGCACATCCAGTGAAACCTATACACGGTAGAGTGCCTAAATATATATGTATAGATATCTATTAAATAAAATGGTCTTTTAGTTTAACATTTTGGCCAAAGTGTGGTATGCCCCTGAGCCACTACACGGCAGATCACATCTCAAGGGTCCCTAACACTAATATAAATTCTTAATAACCTGTGCATTACCAGGAAGAATGATTTATAATAAATCTGTCAAAATTAGTTGCATAGTTCTAAGTCTGATTGAAACTTTTATTAACCTGTACATTACCAGGAAAAGCACTCTGTATTAGATTTGCCACAATCACACTGCAAGCAAGCAAGTTCCCCTGTGAGTGGGAGATGCTATGGAGTGAGCTTTTAACCATTTAAATGTGGGAGGGGGTGAGTTTCAACAAGATAGGAAGAGCCACCTTCCAATCAGCTAAGACCAGCTGAACAAGATTTGTAAAACATACAGGACACCTGCAAGCTCATATTGAACCCCCAAAATAACCACAACATATATATATATATATATATATATATATATATATATATATATATATATATATATATATATATATATATAAGCATATAGGTGTCACAGAGGAGTGCTACTGAGCATGGCGATATATTTAAAACCAGAGACAGAACATGAAACACAGACAGAGCTCAGTGCGACAGAGCTCAGTGCACATCCAGTGAAACCTATACACGGTACAGTGCCTAAATATATATGTATAGATATCTATTATATCTATATACAAAATGTTAAACTAAAAGACCATTTTGGCACCTGCAAGATATGCAAATATGCTCATCCGTCGAAAACCATTATAGCAAAGAATTTGAAAAAACCTCATGTGATTAAAACTTTCATAAATTGCAATACACAATTTGTAGTTTACTACATTTGGTGTAAATGTACGAAGGGCTACGTAGGTAGAACTATCAGGCCCCTAAAACAGCGCTTGATGGAACATGTCAGGTTCATTAAAAACAAAGATTTGAAACATCCGGTTTCAAAACACTTTGTAGAATGTCCACAAGGCGGTATCATAAATTTCAAATTCATGGCAATCGAGCATGTTGAGGCTCCTAGACGGGGGGAGACAGACTGAACACTCTTAATAAAAGAGAGATGTTTTGGATGTTCTCGTTAGATACGTTAGTTCCAGCTGGCATTAAAGCTGCAGTTCAGTCTTTTTTTTTTTTTTTTTAATGAAATTTTTTACTTCAATAGTTTCATGTCGGCAATCTCTAATTACCTAAAGAACTGCATAGCTGCAGGTCAATTCGTTCTCCATGTACTGATCGGCGAAATTTGGTGACATCATTAGAGAAGGGATATGTTTTTCTTCTGCTTCTGTCACTCAGTGGAAGCTCATGAATATTCATGAGCACTCCTGCACTGACATGTGCTAGAGGGAGGGCAGGGCTGACAAAGGGCTGACAAAGGGCTGACAAAGGGGTGTGCCAGGGCTTGTGACAGGACATGAAGGGGCAGTGCCTTAGCAAATGGATGTTAAAATAGAAAATTGGTCTTTCAAAGTTGTTTTTTTTAAAACAGAAAATGCTAAAAGTATTTTTTCTTACTACAGAACTGATTTATTAAAAAAAAAAAACACATGCGGGATATTGACTGAACTGCAGCTTTAATGTCTACTGGGAACTTCAACATTTTTTACATTGATAAATCTTCAAAATTCAACTGCCATTTTTTGACTCATACTCTATGGTAAATGATTATGAACTATGTAGTAATAATATTAATTATGAGATATAATATCTATTATGATTGAAATTGTTCTTGAGGGATATGAACTCAGTGTAGTGACCATCACCTGAAGTTATATCATTTATAATGGTCACTATTCCTCCATAAATGTGAATCATGTTTTTCTCCAATTTAATTATTTTTTTATTATAACAATATATATGTTAGAATTAAATATATATTTTGCATTTATTGTTTTTGTTTATGTTGAAGATATTTATCATTCCTTTTTGATTAGGGTGGTTAGTTTTTATGTCTGTTTATGGTGTTTTTCTGTTTTTATTATATTGGGAGGATTGAGATACAGCAGTATTGTGGTTTTAATTTTTTCAAGTCACTTCAATTATAAGTGGTTTTTAATTATTTACAGTTTATTAGTGACAGTGCTTGTGTATATGCTTTGTATTTGTATTGCAGTTTTGCAATAATTTTTCAAATTTCTAATACATGTATATTTTATCTCTTGCACAGTTCACTTATTCTGTATGTGTGTTGTAAAATACCAAGTTCCTGACTTACCCATGAAGTTTCGTTCTATCTATCATTCCAGCAGCTTATGGGTTAACTTTTACCAAAGGCCTTCATTGAGAGAATGGTTATGAGGGCTAGTATTGGCTTTCTAGCCTATACGTCATCAGAGAGACAAGTTTTGGTCTCTCTGGGCGGCATTTTCCTTTAAGATTTAGCTGATGAATGGGGTAATGGTATGGAGCGTGATGACTCTCATTGGAGGAGAGCGCCGATACATCATGGATGAAGCTAGGAACTGTGGATTTTTAGGTTAGTCGATCGGTTTGCATACTATACTCTTTGATAAAGCGTGGGTGACCACGCGAAACGCGTAAGAGGATTTTTTTGCTGCTTCTTCATGTGCCAATAAATTTTTGTACTTAGTTTTCATTGCAATCTTTGGTCATCGTTCTTTCCAAGGCAGCTGCACCGCCATCTACGACTTCTTCAACTATATTTTTTCACATTAATAATACCAGGGGGCATGTGCTGTAAAGCTGAAAAACTACAGTAATTTTAATGAGATTGCTGCTTTAATATTTAATATTTGAGGTATAGGTAAATACAGTGACTTGCCCAAAGTCACAAGTTGCATTCCATCCAGGGGATCTAAACTACTCTATCTACATTTTTTAACAAAATATGTCTGACTACTGTTTTTCTCATTTTTGCAGTGACATATCCCATTGTACCTGTAGATGTTTCTAAAACAGCAGTGCGCAAAGTGGGGGGCGCGACCCCCAGGGGGGATGGGAGATTTTGCCTGGGGAGCGCGGGCAGTTGCAGAGGCTCCACGCTCGTCCCCCAGGCATTTAAATTAAATGCCGGGAGATCGCGTGAGGCCCCTGCAACTGTTACCGGGATTCAGCCATCTGTGTTGCGTCGCCATGACAACGTGGCGTCAAATGATGCCGCTGCACCATGAGAAGTGACGTCACGCGTCAACTGACGCCGCGGGTCACGTGACATCACATGACCCCGCAGCGTCATCTAACGCGGATGAAGGTAGGCGGTGGGGCGCGAGAGCCAGGGGGAGAAAGACAGGGGGGTGCAGCACTAAAGGTTTGTGCTGCCCTGTTGCCAAACCTTCAGATAACCACATCTGATTCTCCATCTCCAAACCAGAACTATTCCTAATTTAATTACAGAAGATAAAATAATCGTTACTGATATTAATAAAAATCCTTCAAGTATGAGTCCTTGGGTGTTAGTCCACAGTTGTTAGGGGTGCAACTTTCTTCAAACAGGATTCCCTTCTCCGTGTGATTGCAGAATAAATTAGAATACCTAATTTAATTAGTCTGATAGTCATACTTCACTTTCTACATAGGGGTTAAGTAAACATGCATGGTTTTCCTTAATCATTCAAGGATTATAGAGGCAGACAGTTCACATGCCTTGAAAAATTGTTTTAGTGTTGCAAGCAGAATATGTCTGGAATTCCCTGTGGGCTATGAATCTTTCTGGTTTCATGTTTGTTTATACATGTTTTCAGTTGTCTGGGGCTTTCTTTCACAACCTTACAGTAGATGCGATTTGAGTTCTTTCTCTGGGACTCACTACGGTTTGATGCGGGATACCGCACTACGATCCTGCATTGACTGGAAAAGCAGTTAACGCTGGAGCGGTGGTGATAGCCTGCAGCCTACCGTAGTGAATCTTCCCCTTTGTGCTATTAAAACCCTATCCAGAATGTACGGTATGGTGTGGATAGCATAGTGGACTTTATTATCAGTGTACACATTAAAGACTTGCAAACTTCCCTCATTGAAAAGCTGTCTTATATTCCCAGGATCACTGGCCTCATAAATATCAGTGGTCGTGCTTTTTGCACAGAGCATTATTCAAGAAAAACATTTTTTGTTTGACCCAGAATCTTGAAAGCCGGCCACTTGTGGGCTATAAGTAGGGTTGCCAGGTCGTTCTCTGAAAATACTGGACACCATGGTGAAAAATGTGATGCGCTTGAAAAGTCACAGGGGAGGAATGTTATTTATAAATTATCTGACCGTTATGTCATTTTTTTTAAATTTCACTCCCAATTTTCACCAATTCATATTCTATTTCGTAAATAAATTCTGGGGAGTGGTTTGGGGATTGAGCGCCCTCCCAGCATTTTTTACGAAATAGAATATGAAATGGTGGAAACTGGGAGTGAAAAAAAAAAACAAAGTACATAACGGTCAGATCATTTATAAATAACATACTTGCAGTCATACTGTACATGGCGAGCAATACTGATCTTAATGCTTCTCTCCCACTACTTTCAACATTGCTGTAACCCCCCTCATCCTCTCATCCCCCTTATCCACTCTCATCCTCTCGTCCCTCCTCATCCTCTCACCTTCCCTCTGCTCATCCCCTTCATCCTCGCGTCCCCACTCATCCCCCACCCCCTTCATCCTCTCGTCCCCCCTCATCCCCTGCCTCCCCTCATCCTCTAGCCCCCCTCATCCTCTCACCCTCCCTTCATCCCCCCTTCCCCTCATCGCCCCTAATCCACTCACCCTCCCTTCCCACCTCATCCTGTCCCCCTCATCGTCTCACTGCAGTCTCAGGTCGCCAGTCACTGGCGCTGCCAGGGTGTAGATTTTGCCCCCACCATCCTCTGATGCCATCACGCTGCCCTCCTCCTCTCCGATTGGCTGCATCTCACACTGCTGCTTGCCACCTGCCGCATGTCCAGAGAGAGAATACCGGACACATACATATCTTGTGTTACCTCTCATTTTTTACCGGATGCAGGTACAAAATACCAGTCTGTTTAGTTCAAACAAATTGCCCTTGACACTCAAAGTATTCAGCCAATGTTACTGTATGTAGCCCTGGTAAGTTTATAAGCTATATTTCTACTCTCCTCCTGGCAGTAATCCCTGTGTAAGGGTAGGTTTGCCAGGAGTTATCATGGGTTTCCCCCACCTCAAGCACTTGCCCTGAGACAGTGAAGGTAGGTCATCTGACTCTGTGTCCAATCAAGAGACGCAGGGGTGGTGTCTGCTGAAACTACTTAGAGCAGTGCTTTTCCTATTTAGTCAGTTCTGTCAAGTTCAGAGTGACTTAGCTAGCCTGCGAAGTAGAGCTGTTAGACCTATAGGGCAATAGGTGGACCAAATACCTCCTACTCTGCCTAGGGGGCAGGGGAAGAGCTATACCCACTCTGGGTGGCCCTTGGCCCAGAGTGGCATCAGGGGGACATCCTGAAGGTGGACAGCTAGCTGTGTACACTGTCTGCCTATGATTGCTGCTGCTGCTGAGAAGCAATAAAGAGTTCTTACTTAAAGAGACAGTGTGTGAGACTGGAATCTCTCATCCCTGGGAGGGGATTCTGCAGTAGGGATTCCACCCCATATCCCTGGGGCCTGCAGCAGATGGAGGCGCTGCACCATTGAGGAGAATGAAGGCATCCACCCCAGAAACCTGTCCTGGTTCCCCCATGTCACCGGGGGAGACTCAGGCCCTCCTGTTGCCAGCAGGTATGCACCACACACACACCCATGTAGCGGGAGAGTTAGTTCCCCTAAAGGACCCGATCTGAGGTTGGGGGGGAGGGGGGGTGACCCGTTACATTTACAAGTAGCTCTCTTTTTTTCCATACTTTTTAAGTAGAAGCTTGTGATTTTAAACATTTATTTTTCACTACAAAAGGAGCCTTGAAGAATTTGTATGTTTTTTTTCTGTTAGAAACTATGACTACAATCACATCTGCCCTGCAGCCCCAAGTGTAAACAAACCTTATATAACTACAGTAGCAACACCATATTAACAGCCTTAACGCAACTAAAACACATCTTTGTGACCTATTGCATGTTGTTTTTTGTCCCTGTGCCTACCAAAAAGAGAGTTTGAAGACCCAATCCCACATTTACTGCCAAGAGAAATATTTATTCTTTATCAAATTGCCTTCACTTTGCCCTTTTTATCCTCATTTCATGTCCTATTGTGAAATCCAGTAGTGTTTGGTTTTAGAAGGTTACTCATAAACATATTTTTGCAGGCACTTATATTGGGATGTTGAACAAACAGCTTTATAATTACATTCCGATCACTGTAGCTTTAAAATTGCTCTTGCCTTATTTTCTCTGTAGTGCAATTGTTTTTCAAGTCAGATGGGGGGTCATTTTATGTACAGTATATTTTTCTTAAGCGATACATTCTTCATACATGAATAAAATGTAACAGTCCATACGTAATCTTTTTAAAGATTTGTATCACTCATTTTTATTGTTATATTTCAAAGTAAGTTTCAGTGTGCAGAATGATTAGAGATGGTCAAATTTTTTAAGGAGGATTTGAATCCACCTTGGATCAGCCGGTTTCTTTGGCTCGCGTGTAACCCTCCCAGCCTGGCTTCTTGGGAGATTATATCGGGGTGTACTATGTGACTACTCTGCAGAGGTTACCTTGAATCGGGCTGGATTCAGGTGGTTGGGTGATGAAGTAGCAAGGTTGTCGAATAATGAGCATTAGGAACTTTTGTAGAACAACAGTCATTTATTTGTGTCCCCATGGACAAGGACCTCTCATACTGTACATATGTTAACAATCATGTACTGGATTTTATAATAGACATACATGAATACAGTTATTCCATCAATGCCCACTCTTAACACTCAAATGAAGGTACTTTGACTTTGTTGCTCTAAGTGTGGGCTTGGCCCCCTTTGTTGCTTCGGATCCATCACCGGTATTAATCCGATTACTCTGGGCCACTATGGGAATCCTGGCTTATCTTTTCTTATTTGACCCAATACCTTTTGCCTGTTTGGGAACAGCCACTTCCAAACAGACTGATGAGGAATGATAGCGTTGATCCACAGTTAGAGCTGATCCACCAGCATCCGGGAGCCCTCTTTCCTGAGGCCCTCTATGGCGAGCCATATTCCTTTTCATTACTTATTATGGACTCCATTCCTTCTTTCAGAGATCCTAACTTAACAGATACTGTTCTTATCTACAACATAATAAACAGGGGGGCCAGGTCTATACTATTACTTTAAAAACATTACTGATCTACTCTCCCCGAGTCTCCTCTCCTCTTGTCCTCCTGGAACCTAGCCTTCTAGAATAGTCCATCCTCAAATACCTATATCTAGATCTCTAGATCTCTAGATATCTAGATCTCCATAGCAACCCAGGATGGGCCCAGCATACAACAGCCATATTAGTAACCCTTTAGGACGGAGGTTAAACGCAGATTTCCACGGATCATTCTCAAAAAGGCAAATCTGCAATTTCTGACTTTTTGGTATAATTTAGAGAGCACTCCGAAAACCGAGGCTTTATAATTACGCCGGGAAATCTCCCGCTCCCTCTCCACATATTAATGCGTGTGAGAATTTTTAACAATCTAGCCACGGATTGTGGATTCCGCAAATCGGATTCTTAAAAATCCGACTGGATCTGTGCTGGAGAGGATGTGGTCAAAAGGGCGACATGGCCCACATTTGGTGGTCATGTCCAGAGATCCAGAGGTACTGGACTATGATGCAGACACTTCTTCAAGAGACCACGGGGCTTCTTTCCCCCCTGGACCCCTTGATCTTTGTGATGAGCAAACCTATCGATGACCTTCCCCCCCTCTGTGCAGACTGGTAGCATCCATTCTGACTGCAGCCAGATGCTCAGTTGAAGCGGCCTGGAAGCAGACTAAGGACCCCGCGAGAAGCACGGTAATCAGAAGGATAGACGAAGTAATGTCTATGGAAAAACTCACAGCCATGCACCGCAAAAAAATGCCACAGTTCTGGAACATTTGGGATCCCTGGATCGGACCGCAAGATCTAGGCCTGCACTAGGCCTGGAGAAAGCAGACACAGGCAGAGGAAGAGGTTGGAGACCCCTGAAATCCCTTTTCCCCCCAACCCCTCCCCATCCCCCCCTGTTTGCGGATTTGGTCTAAAAAAAAAAAAAAAGGAAATTCCGGGAAATGTATTCGGACTGGTTTGCCCATCTCCAAGAATGATGTCAGAGCATCCAGGCAATGGCCCGAGGACCTGGATTAGAAGAGCCCTGGTTTAATAAAAGCAGTTGATACAGTATATTTTATGATATTTAATATTGTGCTTCTCAGGTTTTCAGGCCTTGATTCACAAAGCTATTAAACATAACTTTAAAACATTTAGCGGCCATGAAAATGGTCGAGACACTAAAGAAGGTACTACAGTGGTGTAGTATGGCCTGAAGGAGTAGGTTAGTGAGACCACTGCATTTGAAGAGGGTCAAATCCAATTTGGATACGGGTAACGACTTCCATTACGACCTTGGACAAGTCCCTTTATCTTCCTTTCCTCAGTCACCACAAATTACATTGTAAGCTCTGTAAGCTCTATAGGGCAGGGACTCATTGAGTCCTATTTATGTAGCGACAAAATTTACTTTTCAAATGCTAAAGGGCAATATCACTTAAAAAGATATCTCATGAGGTGCGAGGATAGGACGATTTCAAGTCTAAATATTAACTGTGCTATATTGTCTATATTCATATATTCAGCATGTAACTAGTTAAAATAAGAAATGTAGTATTACATTAGAAATGATATTGGAAAATGATACGCTGCCTCTACAAATATAAGAAGTTAAATCAGTCTGAAGACAGGCAGAGGTAGACATGTTTTATGTGATTTAAGAAACTTGGTAGGTTTAATGTCTGCTAAGTTTAATAGTATATGGTCTTGAGTTTCGAATCAGAGGTTAGTTAAATAGATAGTTAGTAATAAAAGACAATACAATAGAGATGGGTCTTAAACGATAAGGAACATAGGATTAACTATAGTCACAGAACAAAGAGGTTTTTCTAAATCACAGTAATTATTGTTAAAGGAAGACTGTGTTCAAATGTTAATGATTAACTAAGAACATTTTGGCTAACAGAGAGAGAAGCAGGTATTGATTCAAATGCATAAAGAGTGTATTTGCATGTATAGAATCAGAATACTTTAACACTACCAATGTAAGAACAACTAAGCCAAAGATTCTCCACTCTATAACTACATTCTATTTGCCTGAATGATGCAACTGACTGAAATGATGCTGTAAAAGATGTTTTCTATTGTCTCTGATTAAATTAAGAAAAGAACCGGACCGTGGATTATTTGATATATATTGAAAGGTGGGACATTTATTTGCACCCATCTAATGAGCAAATGTTCACAGCGCTTGCGCGGTGGCAGAGGGAATGGCTGCTTATTGTCTAGGTTCCGCTAGACCCCGGCACTGATATAAGCCTAAATTAAAAAAATAACAACATTTATTCTTAAAAACACAACTAAAGAGCTATTAAAATAACAGGATGCCGCCGAAAGTCTCAAAAAAAAAAAAAGCTTAATCTGATCTAGCACTATATTTCAAACAGAAAGAGAATGCGCGGACCCCACATGTCTCAGAACCTAACTCCAGCAAGGGGTCGGAGTCGAAGCATGAATCAGAACGGGATGAATCCAGCCAAAAACAGACATTAAAGACCTGTTCAGCAACTTAAAAACCTTACTCCACACTGAACTAAAAGACATAAGAAAATAAATTACAACTACTGATGATTGAACTGACAATCTAGAAAAAAGCTAGATGGAACAATAAAGGCAATGAATAAAATGGAAAAAGGTAACCACTCACCTTCAATCTCAACTCTCTGAGGTCTCTGACTGCCAGGAAGATGCTGAAAATCAAGACAGAAGGAACAATCTAATACTGAGAAGAATCCCGGAGTCCTTTACAGACCATTACTTAACCAGGAGTTAACACTGAACACTGAGTTAACACTGAAAGCAGGATAACCATCTCATCTACTTCCCCTGCGGTGCTAACTCCTCCCCCTGACAATTGAGTAGGCGGATGGCAATCAGCATTCACAGCCATACAACTCAGCATGGATTGGTTCTGCTATCAAGAGGCAATCATCACATTCAGCCTTGTGCCTAGCCCCAGATTGGTTTACAGTCTTTTATATGCTCACTGATCCCTGCTCCTAATCGGCAGAGCATAGTAGTCCTAACCTGTGACAAAGTGCTAACCACAAGCACCTAGCTTGCCATGTCCTGCTTTGCCTTTTGCAATTCTGCTAACTTTGTCTTGTCTCATAGTATCCTCAACCTCGGCTTGTATCTGACCCCTGCCTTATCTTATCCACGACCTCGGCTTGTACTTGGACTCCCACCATCTCTACACCTCGACATCGGCTATGCACATCGACTATTCTACCTCTCCAACCCTAGACCACGGTGAGTATCAACACTATCCTGCTTCTCCTACCCTGACCTGGCCACATGACTATGGATCTGCACACCTGATGCAGTCTCACGGCTGTAGGTTGGTGTATTCTAAATCTGCACCTCAGCATTGCAGTTCTGTCCTGTTTGTGGCGAGCACCAGCTCTACAGTCCCAAACCAGCAACAGTAGGTGATACTAGGATATATGTGATACATTGCCATAATACTGAGGCTCACAGCTACAGTATATCTAACTGGAGATAGGAGAGGGAGTGGCTCAGTGAGTAAAGACACTGACTGGCACTGAGAATTTGAAGCCGGGGAGCCTGGTTGGTTCAATTCCCGGTGTTGGCTCCTTGTGACCTTGGGCAAGTCACTTTATCTCCTTGTGCCTCAGGCACCAAAAAAACATAGATTGTAAGCTCTACGGGGCAGGGACTAGTGCCTGCAAAATGTCTCTGTAAAAGTGCTGCGTATAATTAGCAGCGCTATACAAGAACATGCTATTAACTGGATGGTCAGTCAAATGACAATAATGTGATAGAAATCTATGTAACTATGTAAATATATGATCAGTACTCATAGTAAAAGATTGTTAAAAAATATATATAGATATGTAGACTATCAAGTGGACACTGTGTTCTGTGTTAAAATCTGAAATTTTGCTAAAATTTTAGTAGCTAAAGATTGTTATATGTTAAATGTTGTTTTCTTGTTAAAGATTTGTTAATTAGGCTCGGAGGCAACAAGCTATCGGTCGGCGAAAAACAACGCAGACACTATTCCAGACTCTACTCCAAATTTAAGGATGTATTTGACAAGGTCCAGTCCGAGGAACAACCACCCCATTGGTCGTTCGACTGCCCCATCGACCTTCTGCCCGGTTCGGTGCCGCCACAAGGATGTTCCTAACCGCTTTCACCTCCAGAGAACAGGGTCATGAAAGAATACATTCAAGATAATTTGCAAAAGGGATTTATCCAGAAGTCCTCCTCTCCTGCAGGTGCAGGGTTTTTCTTCGTAAAAAAGAAGGATGGATCTCTTAGACCATGCATCGACTACTAAGGACTTAACAAGATCACGATAAAGAACTGAAATACTTTACCTTTAATTTCTGAACTCTTTGACAGACTGCAGGGGGCTTCAATTTTTACTAAATTGGATTTATGAGGAGCTTACAATTTAGTCAGAATTCGGCAGGGTGATGAGTGGAAAATGGCTTTTAACACCCAGGATGGACATTATGAATATCTCGTTATGCCATTCGAACTTTGTAATGCCCCTGCAGTGTTTCAGGACTTTGTGAATGAAGTCTTTAGAGATCTCCTTGACAAATATGTAATTGTACACGTAGATGACATACTAATCTTCTCCAAAACTGTACCGTAACATTCTGGCCATGTTACACAGGTACTTCAAAGACTACAGGAGACTCAGTTATTCACAAAATTAGAGAAATGTCAATTTCATCAGACCAGAATTTCATTTCTAGGATACATCATCTCCGATACTGGATTTGCCATGGACCCAGCACAAGTAAAAGCTGTTTTGGATTGGCCTTGCCCATGACTCTGAAAGCTGTACAACGTTTTTTAGGGTTCACTAATTACCGTAGGTTCATTCAAAATGTCTCATCCGTCGTAGCTACCATTACGGCATTGACGCAGAAGGGAGCGGATCCTTCACTATAGTCTACAGAGACTATTCCGGCATTTGAAAGGCTTAAAACAGCCTTTGTTTCAGCTCCCGTTCTGGTGCATCCTGATCCTAGATTACCATTCACCCTTGAGGTGGAAGCTTCGGACGTCGGGGCATGAGCAGTATTGTCCCAAAGGAAGGATTCTAAGACCACGCTACATCAATGTGCTTTTTTCTCTAAAACATTCTCAGTCAGCCGAACAAAATTATGACGTAGTCAACCGTGAACTTTTGGCCATCAAAATGGCATTAGAGGAATGGAGACATTTGCTCGAAGTTACCGAAAACCCAGTTACCATCCTAACAGACCACAAGAACCTCCTATATATTGAGGGCACTCGTCGTTTAGGGTCACGACAAGCACAGTGGTCATTATTTTTATCTCAGTTTAATTTTGTTATTTCTACCCCCAAATGTGATATATTATTTATCTGTCTGTAAAAATGATTTTTTTTTTTTGTTTTTTGTTTTTTTAAACAAAGACATCTCATTAGTCCAATCTGTGCACACACTGTTTTCCAGGTTCTGATTTCTCGGCTTTGCAAATCCATATTATTCACTACAAGCAAAGAGTGAGAGAAGCAGGCACAAAAAAAGGAATCATGTCATGCATACCACTTTTGTCGTACAAACTGTACGATAATTAATTTTTTGTAGCCATATGTTTTCATAGGTAAGGTAATTCTTATTAACTACAGTGAGAACTATTCATTTTTATTGCTACTATAGTACAGGCTTACCCCGCATTAACATACGCAATGGGACCAGAGCATGTATGTAAAGCGAAAATGTACTTAAAGTGAAGCACTACCTTTTTTCCACTTATCGATACATGTACTGTACTGCAATCGTCATATACGTGCATAACTGATGTAAATAACGTATTTGTAACAGGCTCTATAGTCTCCCCGATTGCGCACAGCTTCGGTATAGGTAGGGAGCCGGTATTGCTGTTCAGGACGTGTTGATAGGCACATGCGCGATCTGCCGTTTGCCTATTAGGCGATATGTCCTTACTCGCGAGTGTACTTAAAGTGAGTGTAAACCGGGGTATGCCTGTATATTCTTTTTGCACTCTAATGACTCATACTGTCTGCAAAGTAACATGTACAGTGCTACTTAGATTGTCAGTGCTATATATGAGAATATTATTATTATATTGCTGAGTGATTATTGTAACGCTAATATATGTCCACCATTGCATTGGTTTTATGGCACTTTCTGCACAATCAACATTATGTCAGCATAAATTAATATCATTGGAAATAACATAACACTGAATAACTAAAATGCTTACAAATTTGATTTTTTTTTGGCTTCAATATATCTTTCCTGTTAAAATAAATGTTTAAACAAATTGGAGTCTGAAGGTTCTCTTAATTGCTTTTACTTAATCATGATTATGGATTTGCAAACACTGACTTTCTTCCTTAAGCATTGAACAGCCAGGGATAATTTTCAAAGTCTTTTGCAGTTTTGCACTAAGACTGCAAGATTTATTCATCAATTTAGGCCTGTTATGTGAATGGAAATATGCCATCAGAAAACAGAATCTAATTCTTACACAGCAGAAAATGATGATGAATACTTCACATAATATCGAAATGACAGCTCCATAATTATATGTAAAGCTTATAAAACCCTCTTCACATCTGCTGTCTAGTGCATGGAAGATAAAGGATGGAGCAGGAATATTGATATCCCCTCCCTCAATATTTGGGGGGTGGGTTATGGTTTAATTCAGTGATAGTCTTTCATGTACCATTCTGATTAAATCCACAATACTACCCAAATTTAGGTATTCATTTATTTACAGAATACACATCAAAGGATCATCCGGAGCCAAACCGCACAATTTTTTTGCTCTGGGGACCCCTTGTTTTGTCAAGATAACTAGCCGTGTTTCTTCATGGGCATTTAAACAGCCATCCAAAAGACAGCCATCCCCCAAAAATGTTGCAACTTCCTTTTGGCCCACAGGATGGATATGATTTGGCAGCTATAATGATTACTTTTAAAGGAAGGGAAATACTAGGTTCCACTTCGTGGGGTGCTAAAAATCGGTTCAGCCTTGAAGGATTTTACCCGCCCCCCTCCCCCACAAATTTGAATTCTGTAAACAAAACAATATATATATATATATATTATATACTAGTGTATATATACTGTATATATATATATATATATATATATATATATATATGTGTGTATATATATATATATATATATATATATATATATATATATATATATATATATATATATATATATACATGTAGAGGTATCAGTACCATGTTAGCCGAGCTTCAATAATCAAAAAATAAATAGATGATACCGTTCTGTGGCTAACGAAATGCTTTTATTTGTGCGAGCTTTCGAGATACACTGATCTCTTCTTCCGACGATGTTACAATGAATGAAGCAAGCAAAAGCTATACTATAAACAGTGTCTATTGGAATGTTATCTGTGCTGGTCCTTCCCCCGGTGTGGATGTGTTTTATGGCTGGAGGTGTCAAAAGGTTCCTGAAAGCAAGTGATGAAAGAGTGTGTATGTGTATCAGTGTGAATTAACATGAATGGAGAGCCCACAGTATATACAGTGCTTTACAAAAGGTGTGTGTGGAGTGGGAGCGGATATACATGGTGTGGGTGGGTGTGGAAATGTGAGAGTTAGTAGCATAAGTAAAAGTGTGTGTGGATACTATGTGGTCCCTATTGGTGTATAGGGATGGAAAAACAAGGAGTATAAGTATGTGTGAGAGACAGCTGTGTGTGCATACATATAGCACAGTATGTACAGACATGGCCTATAGCGCTCATGGGAAGAGAGTTCACTTGTGTCAGTAATCACTCATAAAATTTCGATCTCTGTTTAGGCCACTGCTAAGTGTCCCGAACAGTTGCATAAATTTGTATTCATGCAACCGTCTCTCTTTCGGTGTTTTAAGATTACCTTTGAGTATGGCAACCCTAAGATCGTTCATCTTATGGCCAGAGTCAGAGAAATGTTCGCCAACAGGACTGTCTCTTGTTCCGCGTGTGATGCTGTGGCGGTGCCAGTTCATTCTCTTGTTTAGCCCCTGCCCTGTCTCACCTATGTAGTAGCAGCCCCCTGGGCATTTCATGCACATGATGAGGTACATGACATTGCTGGAGGAACAGGTGAACCTTCCTCTGATTTTATATTCCCGATTCCTGTGTGGTATTTGTATTATGTCCGCTGTGTAGAGCATTGCGCAGGTTTTGCATCTTGGGTCCTGGCATGGTTTTGTCCTGCATTCAGTTGTACTGCTGAATACTTTACTCCTCACCATAATATTCTTGAGATTATGGGGTTGTCTGTATGATAATAAGGGTGCTTCAGGGAAGACCTGTTGCAATCTTGTATCTTCCTGGAGAATGGGTTGTAGTTTCCTGGCGATCTTGCGTAGGGCTCCTAGGTGTGGGTTATATGTGACCACCAAAGGTACCCTGTCGCTTGTCTCCTTCTGTTTGTATTCAAGGAGATCAATGGTATTCTGGTGGCTTTGTGAATTTGCTGGTCTACAATTCTGTGGTTGTATCCACGGTTTATAACGTCTGATCTCAAGGCTTTAATCCGCTGGTCTCTGTCTGCTGTGTCGGAGCATATCCGGTTGTATCGTATGGCTTGACTGTAGATGGTTGCATGTTTGGTGTGTGTCGGGTGGAAGCTGTTGTCCCTCGAATAGCTGGCTCTGTCTGTAGGTTTGCGGTATACAGAAGTCTGTAGTTGGTTGTTCTTTATAGTAATGGTGGTGTCTTGGAAATGTACTTCATCTGGGGAATGAGTGAGTTTGAGGTTGATGGTCGGGTGGAACGTATTGAAGTTGTCATAGAACTGTAGGAGGTCCTGTTCGCCAGAGGTCCAAATCAGGAGGATGTCATCGATGTAGCGAAGGTATGTAAGGGGTTTCAAGTGACAGGTGGAAAGAAAGTCACTTTCCAGTTTTGCGCAGAACAGATTGGCATACTGTGGCTCCATCCGAATACTCATAGCGGTCCCGGTTGTCTGGAGGTATGTGTCATTTCCAAATGTGAAGTAGTTATGGGTCAGAATAAATTCGATGCATTTAGTCACTGTCTCTGTGAGTGGCTCCTGCAGTCCCAGAAAGTATCTGCAGACTGAAATCCCATCTTTGTGGGGAATGTTTGTATAAAGTGACTCTACATCCATAGTTGCTAGTAGTGTTCCTGTTGGGAGTGGGCCAATGGCATTCAGTTTGTTTAGCAGGTCGGTGGTATCCTGGATATAGCTGGGTGTGTTCCTGACAAGTGGTTTTAGAATGCTCTCCACCCAGCCAGATATATTCTCGGTAAGTGTGCCAGATCCAGAGATAATAGGGCGCCCAGGGTTACCCTCTTTGTGAATTTTAGCGAGCATGTAGAATGTACCAGGTTTTGGGTTAGCTGGTATCAGGTCCAGAATTTGTTCTCTTGTGCGGATCGGGAGTGTTTTAATGATCCTGTTGAGTTCTCGCATGTATTTTTTAGTTGGATCCTCCTGCAGTTGGGTGTAATACTTTGAATCAGAGAGTTGCCTGTGTGCTTCCCGCAGGTAGTCTGTGGTGTTCATTATGAACACTGCTCCTCCCTTGTCCGCAGGTTTGATTGTTATGTTGTGGTTGGCCTTTAGCGATTCTATGGCTTTCCTCTCCATCAGTGTCATATTATATGTTTGTTTCCTTACTTTGTCCAGGATGGTGGTTTTGGCGCTGTGTCTGAAGTTTTCAATGAACCGGTCCAATGTGGGGTTGCGCCCAGTTTGTGGGATCCAGTTGGATTTTTGCTTCTCTCTGCTCATGTGCAGCGGCTCTCCTTCTGCAGTGTTGGCATAATCTTGGTTGTGTCTGTTGTGGAAGAACTCCTTAAGACGCAGCCTTCTGAAGAATTCTTCCAGGTCACTGCACAGCTCAATCTTGTCCATAGACTTGGTAGGGCAGAATTTGAGACCCTTTGATAATACTGAGGACTCTGCTTGATTAGGTGTGTAATCTGAGAGGTTAACAGTGCAGTCCTGCTGTTGGTGACTGTCAATGTTTGTATTATTAGTTTATACATTATATTAGACTTTATAAACCGTGGATACAACCACAGAATTGTAGACCAGCAAATTCACAAAGTCACCAGAATACCAAGAATTGATCTCCTTGAATACAAACAGAAGGAGACAAGCGACAGGGTACCTTTGGTGGTCACATATAACCCACACCTAGGAGCCCTACGCAAGATCGCCAGGAAACTACAACCCATCCTCCAGGAAGATACAAGACTGCAACAGGTCTTCCCTGAAGCACCCTTATTATCATACAGACAACCCCATAATCTCAAGAATATTATGGTGAGGAGTAAAGTATTCAGCAGTACAACTGAATGCGGGACAAAACCATGCCAGGACCCAAGATGCAAAACCTGCGCAATGCTCAACACAGCGGACACAATACAAATACCACACAGGAATCGGGAATATAAAATCAGAGGAAGGTTCACCTGTTCCTCCATCAATGTCGTGTACCTCATCATGTGCATGAAATGCCCAGGGGGCTGCTACTACATAGGTGAGACAGGGCAGGGGCTAAACAAGAGAATGAACCTGCACCGCCACAGCATCACACGCGGAACAAGAGACAGTCCTGTTGGTGAACATTTCTCTGACTCTGGCCATAAGATGAACGATCTGAGGGTTGCCATACTCAAAGGTAATCTTAAAACACCGAAAGAGAGACGGTTGCATGAATACAAATTTATGCAACTGTTCGGGACACTTAGCAGTGGCCTAAACAGAGATCGAAATTTTATGAGTCATTACTGACACAAGTGAAAACTCTTCCCATGAGCGCTATAGGCCATGTCTGTACATACTGTGCTATATGTATGCACACACAGCTGACTCTCACACATACTTATACTCCTTGTTTTTCCATCCCTATACACCAATAGGAACCACATAGTATCCACACACACTTTTAGTTATGCTACTAACTCTCACATTTCCACACCCACCCACACCATGTATATCCGCTCCCACTCCACACACACCTTTTGTAAAGCACTGTATATACTGTGGGCTCTCCATTCATGTTAATTCACACTGATACACATACACACTCTTTCATCACTTGCTTTCAGGAACCTTTTGACACCTCCAGCCATAAAACACATCCACACCGGGGGAAGGACCAGCACAGATAACATTCCAATAGACACTGTTTATAGTATAGCTTTTGCTTGCTTCATTCATTGTAACATCGCCAGAAGAAGAGATCAGTGTATCTCGAAAGCTCGCACAAATAAAAGCATTTCGTTCGCCACAGAACGGTATCATCTATTTATTTTTTGATTATATATATATATATATATATATAACACACAGGACACCTACAAGCTTAGGTAAGAGGTTGCCACCCTCCAATCAGCCAAGACCAGCTGAACAAGAATTGCAAAACACACAGGACACCTACAAGCTCATATTGAACCCCCAAAATAACCACAACATATATATAAGTATATAAATGTCACAGAGGAGTGCTACTGAGCATGTAAATATATATAGTGGCGGCAGCCTTTATTCTAACTCGGCTAGCTCCGCGAATTTCAGATTATCCCGGTTATGTGCGGTTTTGTGTCGTTTTCGCCCGGAGTGTATTGCGTTATTTTCGCGCCCGTGATTTAAGCATTTTATTCTCGCTGTCTGCAATACTGCAATGCCATGTAAAAACTCATGGGGGCGTTTGCGAGCTGTTGTCTTTGAAGTCTAATACCTTCGCGGTTCAACCTACGTCAGTACACAGTCTGTGCGTGCGCGCGCAGTAATAGTAAAATTGCATATTTAAAGTACATGCATTTGCGTGCTGTGCTGCTGTACGGTACTGTACTGTACTGTACTGTATGTCTCATTTGAAAATTGTTGAAATGCATAGGCGTGTACAGTACTGTAACAGTGTAAAGGGAACCCTCGCTACTGACATTGTTTGAGTAGCCCTTTTGGCAATATTGTATCTCCTTTCACATGTCAGTGCTACACACTGTATCAAACATTTGGAAACCATACACTGTATCATTCCATGTACTGTACTTGCCTGCCGTGTTAGAGGGTATAGAGCTACAGTAGCCTAGAATTTATTTGGGATACATACTCACTTTTGGTCTACCTTTCTACCCTTCCTCCACCTTATTTTTAATTCGCCGCTAACATAGGATTTGGGTTCCAGGTTTCTGCTCATTCTGACTTAGCCGCGCTGGTTTGAAACGGCTTTCTCCGCCATTACGGTCAATGATAGGACCTTCCTCGCCGGCGTGACCCTTTCTCGTCGCCATTACTGGTCGGACCCTGTTGGGGTCAAGTGAGAGGATTCCTAACATCTAGGGGCAAAATGAATTTTATTTCTAGGTGCCCTAGAACAGAAGTTCCCACGCCAGTGGGGCGTGAACTTGACCGAGGCCCTAGTTCCCACGCCAATTGCGCGATTATAATTTTAAATAATCCGTTCTGTGGGTCTGAGCGGGTTGAAATTCACCTGGTCCCCCATGCGGAAGGACCCTTGCCATAGTGGCCAAATATCAGCCTTCCACGTCCCTCGGAACCGGAGATACAAAAATACAGTTTAAAAGCACATTACAAAAGTGGCTTTTTTTCTGCAATGCAAGTCAATGGCAGAAACCTAAACTTTACCATTACCCTGACTCTGTTCTGTTGCCACGAGAGGGTCGCAATTTGCCATGCAATCCTGCCGCAACTAGGACTACATGGTGACTGAATCTGAGCCCTCTAGGTTGAACAGAACCGGAGTTGTGGGTTCCAGGTTTCTGCTCATTCTGACTTAGCCGTTTCAAAGCTTTCTCCGCCATTATGCTCAATGATAGGACCCTCCTCGCTGGCTTGACCCTTTCTCGCCGCCGTGACCCTTTCTCACCGCCATTACTGGTCGGACCCTGTTGGGGTGAAGTGAGGGGGTTCCTAACATCTAGGGGCAAAATGAATTTTATTTCTAGGTGCCCTAGAACAGAACTTCCCACGCCAATTGCCCTAGTTCCCATGCCAATTGCGCTATCATTGCTCTTTTTTTACAATGTTGCCGATCTTGCGGCTTTGCGGTCAGGCAGTAAAAAAACAGTGCAGTAAGCCTCGACATTTGTTACACTGTCAAAGGAGCTAATGGAAACAATGTAAGGTAAATCAACAAGTTCTTTTATTGGTGGAGTCAGTACAAAAACATTTATTTACAAATACTGTACAATGTTGAAACATTTTAAGTGCACAGCAATTGAAAACATCAACAGGTGTATGGTTTACTGCTACAGTACAGTACAGTACATGTGTGAAAACATTTGTCAGTCAGTATGGTTTACAGTCACATGTTTTAAATACAATACAGTACATTCTTTAATATCTTTAAAATATAAATATATAAATATATAAATATAATTTAAAATAATCCGTTCTCTGGGTCTGAGCGGGTTGAGATTTCACCAGTACAGTCCTAGAGGGCAGCAAACAGGGCAGGTTTTCAGGGCAACCTTGAAAACCGTGCCTGTTTGCGGCCCTCAGGGACTGGAGTCGTGCATATCCTGTGTAAAAAACACACAACAACGCTTTGCTCATTTTATGCAGTTACTGTAGTCATTGTGTTTTTAATCCGTCCCTAGCCA
The DNA here is from genome assembly GCF_040206685.1 of Ascaphus truei. Classification (NCBI taxonomy): domain Eukaryota; kingdom Metazoa; phylum Chordata; class Amphibia; order Anura; family Ascaphidae; genus Ascaphus; species Ascaphus truei. Next base: position 112,538,262 of record NC_134486.1, on the reverse strand, counting down.
AGCGTCAATCAGCTGAGTCACCCTACCAACCCCCTCTCTCCACTGGGTCGTTAATCTTCTGCATATAGCCATTGTGTTCTTAATCCGCCCATAGCCGAGCTACAAAGACTCAGTGCGCCTGCGTGTAATCACACCATCCCCCCCCCCCAACCCTTAGAGGCTTGCTTTGTTAACGGTAACGCTTTGGAAAATCCCCTCTCGAATTTGAAATGTAAATCTGATGTGCACAGCACTGTGAGAATTGAGAGTAAAAAAACCATTAACTGATTCATGTTGTTTTTTCATTCATTCGTACACTACAGTAAACTGATATTTCATCAGGGGAAAAAAAATACAAAGATAAAAATAATCATGAATATTACTGTGAAAGCAAGTGAAGAAAGAGTGTGTATGTGTATCAGTGTGAATAAAAATGAATGGAGAGCCCACAGTATATACAGTGTTTTACACAAGGTGTGTGTGGAGTGGGAGTGGATATAAATGGTGTGGGTGGGTGTGGAAATGTGAGAGTTTGTAGCACAACTAAAAGTGTGTGTGGATACTTAGTGGTCCCTATTGGTGTATAGGGATGGAAAAACAAGGAGTATTAGTATGTGTGAGAGACAGCTGTGTGTGCATACATATAGCACAGTATGTACAGACATGGCCTTTAGCGCTCATGGGACGAGAGTTCACTAGTGTCAGTAATGACTCATAAAATTTCGATCTCTGTTTAGGCCACTGCTAAGTGTCCCGAACAGTTGCATAAATTTGTATTCATGCAACCGTCTCTCTTTCGGGGTTTTAAGATTACCTTTGAGAATGGCAACCCTCAGATCGTTCATCTTATGGCCAGAGTCAGAGAAATGTTCGCCAACAGGACTGTCTCTTGTACCGCGTGTGATGCTGTGGCGATGCAGGTTCATTCTCTTGTTTAGCCCCTGCCCTGTCTCACCTATGTAGTAGCAGCCACCTGGGCATTTCATGCACATGATGAGGTACACGACATTGCTGGAAGAACAGGTGAACCTTCCTCTGATTTTGTATTCCCGAATTTGAATACAAAATCTGAATTCCGGGAAAACAAAATCAGAGGAAGGTTCACCTGTTCTTCCAGCAATGTCGTGTACCTCATCATGTGCATGAAATGCCGAGGTGGCTGCTACTACATAGGTGAGACAGGGCAGGGGCTAAACAAGAGAATGAACCTGCATCGCCACAGCATCACACGCGGTACAAGAGACAGTCCTGTTGGCGAACATTTCTCTGACTCTGGCCATAAGATGAACGATCTGAGGGTTGCCATACTCAAAGGTAATCTTAAAACCCCGAAAGAGAGACGGTTGCATGAATACAAATTTATGCAACTGTTCGGGACACTTAGCAGTGGCCTAAACAGAGATCGAAATTTTATGAGTCATTACTGACACTAGTGAACTCTCGTCCCATGAGCGCTAAAGGCCATGTCTGTACATACTGTGCTATATGTATGCACACACAGCTGTCTCTCACACATACTGATACTCCTTGTTTTTCCATCCCTATACACCAATAGGGACCACTTAGTATCCACACACACTTTTAGTTGTGCTACAAACTCTCACATTTCCACACCCACCCACACCATTTATATCCACTCCCACTCCACACACACCTTGTGTAAAGCACTGTATATACTGTGGGCTCTCCATTCATTTTTATTCACACTGATACACATACACACTCTTTTTTCACTTGCTTTCACAGTAACCTTTTAACACCTCTAGCCATAAAACACATCCACACCGGGGGAAGGACCAGCACAGATAACATTCCAAGAGACACTGTTTTTAAGTATACCTTTTGCTTCATTCATTGTAACATCGCCGGAAGAAGAGATCAGTGTATCTCGAAAGCTCGCACAAATAAAAGCATTTCGTTAGCCACAGAACGGTATCATCTATTTATTTTTTGATTATTGAAGCTCGGCTAACACGGTACTGATACCTCTATATATATATATATATATATATATATATATATATATATATATATATATATATATATATATATATATATATGTACAAAGGCAGATGTCACTCGCAATAAAGGTAGAAAGCCGGTGCTTGTCCCAAATAATATTGAATAAAATATAGATTCCTTACCAGGCAGACCAGGAGTCCAAAACCACGCCGCAAGAACCGAGACAGCACTCAGATTGATATCAAATATAAATGTATTGAAAAAAAAGGCACATACAACCGACGTTTCGGTCCTGAAACAGGACCTTTCTCAAGGGAGTGCTTACCCTTATGTGACAAAAACCACCATTATATACCCACATGCATCACAATTAGCAAACAGTGATAGGTTAACAACCTGCCCCTCCTCTCTGGATCAGCTGAAAGAAATTTACACAAAACGATCTAAATGACATCATTGCTATGCAATCTATAAGACCCGGAGTGTCTGTATGGGGGAACCCTTAAAGCAGAAAACAATAAAGACCAATGGGTATACTGAGGGCCATATCAAGGACAATGGCAGAAGTGTATAGGGGAGGCAAAAAAGGAGCGTATATAAGATAAACTGATAAGGTTGAAATAATTAAATAAAGCAACTAAGTCTCAAGTCCTCGTTCAAGCCATAAGGTGACAATGTCCTCAGATCGTGAATGGCTTTGGCCTCCAACTGGAGCAGCAATCTGTCACGATCCCCACCACGTGTTGATAGGTTCGCTTGTATAATCGGCATACATTTCAGCGACGAAAGGCCATGACGGTGTTGTTTGAAATGTCTCGCCACTGGGAGGAGTTTAAGGTCATCATCAGCATTTTGGTCCAGGAGTGCCTTACGGATAGTTGACCTGTGCACAGCCATGCGTTCTTTTAGCATGCGGCTTGTTTTGCCTATATACAGTAGTAAAGGCCACAAGGACATTTAATAAAATAGACCACAAACTTCGACTCACAGGTCATAGCAGTCTTAATGCCGATGGATTTCCCACTATGTGGATGTGCAAAGGACTGGCCGGTCTGTAGAAAACCACAGTTGATGCATCCATGGCATTTGTATACACCAGGTTTTCGCTGAAGCCATGTTGTAGCATTGGCATATTTGGTAGTCGGATCAGCCTGCACGAACATATCCCTTAAGTTCCTTCCACGGCGATAGCACATTCTTGGTGGTGTCTGACAGATGCTCCCAATTTTAGGATCATTGGCTAGAATGTTCCAATTTCTTTTAATACTGCGTTTAATAAGATTGGACGAGGTAGTGTAAGTGCTGCTAATGTTAATTGATTTGTTATCAATTATTTCTGTAGAAGGTAAAAGCAGGGAAAGCCTGTCAATAGCCCGTACCTTAGTTAGGGCCACATTAACTTCCGATCTTGAGTATCCCCTATCCAAAAACCTCTTAGCCATTTTCCATAATGCATCTTCGACCAGCATAGGGTCACTGGTAATGCGTTTGACCCTTAGCATCTGAGAGAATGGGAGTCCTCATTTCAGTGGTTCCGGATGGTGACTCAAAGCACACAGAAGAGTGTTTCTGTCTGTAGGTTTGTGAAAAATCTCAGTCGTTGGTCTACCATCTTTTTTAAAGACCACTGTGTCTAGAAAGGGAATACGGTCCAGGCTGTAATTAACAGTAAACCGAATCGTTGACGGTATCGAATTCAAGTAACAGAAAAATTGTGTCAGTTCCTCCTCCTTTCCACGCCAAATTAGGAAGATGTCATCAATGTAGCGGGTGTAATGAACAATATTGTTGGAAAAAGGGGCATCGTTAAGCAAATGCAGTTGTTCATAGATATCCATAAATAAGTTGGCGTATGCCGGGGCCATATTAGAACCCATCGCAGTCCCTGTTTGTTGAAGGAAGAAATCCCGTTCGAACCGGAAAAAGTTCTTATGCAGTATAACATCAATCAAGAGGAGAACAAATTCACTTGGAGGCCCATCATATCCCCCAAGATGGGAAAAGTGATCCCGAATGGCCTCCAGACCCTCAACATGTGGGATATTGGTGTAAAGTCTGGAGACATCCATGGTTACCAGAAACATATCTGAGATGTCATATGCTATCATGCCTAATTTGGTGATAAAGGCCGTGGTGTCCTTCACAAACGATGACATCTTCGCAACCATAGGTTGCAATAGGTGGTCCACAAATTGAGAGAGTGGGTGACAAAGTGATCCCATTGCTGCAATGATTGGTCTGCCTGGCGGGTTGACGATGGACTTGTGCACCTTCGGAAGTACATAGATTACAGGGACTATGGGGTGGTCTTGGGACAAAAAAGTAGCGGTTGCCTCCGATATCCATGAGTTGTTAACTCCTAAGCGGATGATGGAGTCTATTTCTTTTTTATAGACAGAAGTAGGATCGCATTTTAATTTTTTGTAGTGATTGGTGTCCATTAATTGTCGCAAAATTTCAGCTCGATAGTCAGTATAGTCCATCACGACAATACCCCCTCCTTTATCAGCCGGTTTGATGATAATCTTGTCATTAGACTTCAGGGATGCGATAGCCTGTTTCTCTTCGACGGAGAGGTTGGAGAAACTCCTTTTGTGTTGTTTGATGTTATTACGAGTATCTTTACCCAGGAGTCCCATAAAAGTGGTAATGCTGGGATTACTCACAACTGGATCAAAGGTGCTCTTAACCTTAAGTTTTGTATCAACATAGGTCATCTGATCAGCAATAGTAGGTACTACCTCAGTTCTAGAGAAAAAATCCTTAAGACGTAATGGCTATCTATTTTGAACATGTCAATTTCCCAGCGGAAAGGGTCCTGTGAGGTGGTCGGGACAAACGACAGTCCCTTCTGGAGAACACTGATCTCTGCGGTTGTGAGGAGGTGTGACGACAGGTTGTAAATCACTTCCTCCTGGGATGTCCTCGCTGCTTCTTTGCCTCTCTTTCCAAGGGACCTCTTCTTCCCGGTAACTCTCCTGACCGCTCTCCTACATTGGAGTCCGGAATGGGTGGCTTGTGCGTACCCGCTGTGCCGCCACCTAAAAAAGGATCGGAGTGTGTCCCTTCTGGGGCATCCGAGAAATCTGTGTCACTCGTGTTGTTACCAGTGCCTGTTCCAGTACCTGGAGTCTTCTTAAAGCGTGAATAGGTTCTTCGCTGGGCAACGCGCCCAGTCCCAGGTTCATGTAGTCCAAGAAGCCACCTATAAACCCGCTTGTCCTTGTAATCGTTGGTAACCTGCTTAAGTTTCTCACATTTGTATTTCGTTAAGCTGTCACGATATTGGTCAAGGGTAGTTTGAATTTTATCAGTCCAGTCTGTAGAGGTATCAGAGGCAAGTGTCTCACTGTGTCTATCCGTTATCACCTGTATCTCTCTCTTAAGTCGTGAGATCTCTTTACTGGACTGCTCTATGACCAGAATCATAAGGTCATAAGAACACTTATTGAGGATACCAATCCACTTTCTGCAGAACTCAGTGTCTGTTCGACCAATTGTTGGTTGGTTTTTAATACGGAAACCTCTAGGGATCAGTTTCTCCCTATGATAGTGTGACAAAGTTACTCCATGCAAAAATAAATCAACCTCTCGTTTTTTTAGTTTTATAAGGTCATTGTAGATATCTGACGCCTTGTCAGAGCCCAAAGTTGCCTCAAAGGTCTCACTAAATCTAATCTTGGCAATGTCAGATTCACTATAACTGACACTGTCAGAAATGGTAGAAAAAACTCCAGTGATGTCTGGAAAATCTTCCATCATAAATTGTCACTCAATAAGGGATTGTAAATAGGTAACAAGAGAAAAAGTATATATAAGTGACACTCCGTGAAACACAGGGGTGTCACAAAAATGAAATTCCAGGTGGGTGTTCATCTCATAGTGTGAAATATGTACAAAGGCAGATGTCACTCGCAATAAAGGTAGAAAGCCGGTGCTTGTCCCATATAATATTGAATAAAATGTAGATTCCTTACCAGGCAGACCAGGAGTCCAAGACCACGCAGCAAGAACCGAGACAGCACTCAGATTGATATCAAATATAAATGTATTGAAAAAAAAGGCACATACAACCGACGTTTCAGTCCTGAAACAGGACCTTTCTCAAGGGAGTGATTGATGTTATACTGCATAAGAACTTTTTCCGGTTCGAACGGGATTTCTTCCTTCAACAAACAGGGACTGCGATGGGTTCTAATATGGCCCCGGCATACGCCAACTTATTTATGGATATCTATGAACAACTGCATTTGATTAACGATGCCCCTTTTTCCAACAATATTGTTCATTACACCCGCTACATTGATGACATCTTCCTAATTTGGTGTGGAAAGGAGGAGGAACTGACACAATTTATCTGTTACTTGAATTCGATACCGTCAACGATTCGGTTTACTGTTAATTACAGCCTGGACCGTATTCCCTTTCTAGACACAGTGGTCTTTAAAAAAGATGGTAGACCAACGACTGAGATTTTTCACAAACCTACAGACAGAAACACTCTTCTGTGTGCTTTGAGTCACCATCCGGAACCACTGAAATGAGGACTCCCATTCTCTCAGATGCTAAGGGTCAAACGCATTACCAGTGACCCTATGCTGGTCGAACTAAGGTACGGGCTATTGACAGGGTTCCCCTGCTTTTACCTTCTACAGAAATAATTGATAACAAATCAATTAACATTAGCAGCACTTACACTACCTCGTCCAATCTTATTAAACGCAGTATTAAAAGAAATTGGAACATTCTAGCCAATGATCCTAAAATTGGGAGCATCTGTCAGACACCACCAAGAATGTGCTATCGCCGTGGAAGGAACTTAAGGGATATGTTCGTGCAGGCTGATCCGACTACCAAATATGCCAATGCTACAACATGGCTTCAGCGAAAACCTGGTGTATACAAATGCCATGGATGCATCAACTGTGGTTTTCTACAGAATTTGGAATTACCCAGTATACCGAGGCTGCTAACAGGTAGTGCACACACTTTTTGGCAACTTGATTGAAGAGAGACCCAGCAATGATTAATGAAACAATAAGCCTCCGGTATTGAGAACAGGGAGTTGGGTAATAGTAAGCCGGATAGAGGTACAGGGGGACACCTCCCTAGGGGGCGCCCCCAAGTAAATCACAGCCCGGCACTAACCACCTCAATAATCTCCCTGAAATACCGCGTGGAGGTTAGGAGTACTCACGAAAAAGCCGTCCCTGTTGGTGCAGGGAATTCTGCAGCGGCTTCCTCCTCTAGTGTAGCTGGCGTCAGCGTGCTCCTCCGGAAATGATGACACAGGAAGAAGGGGGTAGGATGGTCCGTGGTTCACAGCAACTTCAGCAGCCAACGCATGGATGTCTAAAAAAACTTTATTGATCGCTAGCAGCAAACATCAGGCAACCACTCTAACATGTTTCGTCCAGGCTATGGACTTTTTCAAAGAGTGCTGATAGTGTATGGCAGCCAAATAGATATAGGGAGTGGTGAGTGTATGCCACCAATAGGAACAGGGAACGTATTTAAACCTCACCTGTGGTAAATTAATCATTAAAGTGGATAACTATCTCCACAACAATCCCCATAGCAATGGCTGCACAACAAGGTATTTACAACATACACATGAGAAATCTTAAAAACAAAACAGAACATATAATGGATAAATTTAAAAACACAACTACTGATGTTTTAAGTTACCAGCATCATTATTATTATATAAAGCTATATCAATTAATGGAAGTATACAGATGTATAACAAAGGATTTCATATATCTAGTACTTATAAAGCATTTTCAGTATCAAGATTCACCTTAAAGGGATATAAACATTTTATCAATTTATTCACATAATTCATATCCATGGATACAGTGGCAACCGCATGACAGACAGTAACTTAATATGTCACCTCCCAGATCACAATGTAATTGGGTGAACACTGTGAACCCACCCCAAAACTTAGCCATTACCCCATCAGAAAGTGTTTCAGTTCCCACTCCTGATTGATGCCGGCCGGATGGAGTGTGTTCAGAGTGTACACCCAATACATTTCCTGTTTATTTAATACCCCCTCTCTATGGCCTCCTCTAGCGTTACAAGGGATATGTTCAATTGCCATATAGGAAAAGTTAGCTATTCCCCCTTTAGGGCATCTGGAGAAGTGTCTGGGGACTGGATGAGATACATCATTCTTTTTAATAAGCCTGACATGCTCGGCAATGCGGGTCTTGACTGGCCGAATGGTTCGTCCCACATACAATTTTTTGCAACCACATCTCAAAAGATAAATGGTATAGGATGTATTACAATTCAAAAATTCTTTAATAAAATATTTTTTTCCATTGATGTCAGTTTGGACAAATTTTGTACTATGAACATATTTACACATGGAACAATTTCCACATGCAAAAAAGCCTTTAGGAATACTACCAATTCTTTTAAGATCAGTTTTAGTTTGAAAGTGACTTGGCGAGAGGTGCGATGCTAGTGTCTTAGCCCTACGGAATGAAAATTTTGGTCCCTTCAAGGTAAACTCAGCAATATCCTTATCAAGGGACAGGGTGTGCCAATGTTTATGCACAATGTCGCATATAAGCTTGGATTGGCGACTATAAGTGGTGATGAATAATGGACTCATATCACTATACTTGCTCTTAGATTGTATGTACCCTTTATGATGTTTGTCTTTTTTCTTTTGATCAAGGATTCCAGGGCGATCCAAAGTCATAGCGTACTCGTATGCTGTCTGGATATCTGTATATTTGTAACCCCTGGCTTGGAATCTCTCAAATAATGCTTGTGACTGCAAAGAGAAATTCTCATCATCAGAACATATCCGTCTCAACCTTACAAATTGGGCTCTCGGAATACTTTTGATTAAAGATTGTGGATGACAACTTTTGGCTGACAGTAGTGTGTTCCGGGAGTTTGGCTTGCGAAATATGTCAGTTTGGATTAGCATGTCATGGTCTATGTAAAGGAGCAGGTCCAGATAGTTAATGCAATTTATATTTTGTTCATAAGTGAATTTAATATTAACATTATTGATATTAAGTGTATTTATAAATGCTACAAGTGATGATTCATCGCCGTCCCATATAATAATGAGATCGTCGATGAATCTTTTATAGTAAATAATTTGTGAGCGATAAGAATTATTACTGTGATATATGTATTGTGCTTCCCATAACCCCATGAATTAGTTTGCATATGATGGTGAAAAACTTGTGCCCATTGCAGTGCCTAATAATTGTAAATAAAAACGTGAATCAAATAAGAAATAATTGTGAGTTAATAAAAATTTAATAGATTCTAATAGAAAAGTGCAAAGTGAAGTGGACAGATGTGATAATTGTAAAAAGTGCGTGATAGCTAATAACCCGTGATCGTGATTAATGATGGAATACAGAGAGATCACGTCAAGGGTGACCCATCTGTATTCCTTTTTCCAGACCAGATCCTTTACATCTACCATGAGGTCCGTGGAATCCTTAATGAATGACGGTAATGCCAGTACCAATGGTTTGAGATAAGAGTCCACATACCGCGATAACCCATCTCCCAAAGATCCAATACCTGCCACTATAGGACGACCAGGAGGGTCGACCAGTGACTTATGGATCTTTGGGAGATGGTGGAATACCGGAATCACGGGATGTGGACTTCTCAAAAATTCAATCTCATGTTTGTCTAATGTACAAAGTATCTTTCCAAATTCAATAATTTCATCTAGTTGACTAATAAAGTCCTGTGTTGGATCCTTTTTAAGAAGTTTATACTGATCCGGATTCCCTAGCTGCCGTAATGCCTCCTGTTTGTATTGTAGGGTGGATAGAACCACAAGGGCTCCACCTTTATCAGCATTTCTAAACATGATGTCTTTGTTATGCTTCAAAGTGTCTAGTTCATGAATCTCTGTGTATGTCAGGTTATTGGCATGCATAGATGAGCAGGAGAAACCTTTAGATAAAATTTGAAGGTCTCTTTCTACCAACCTTTCAAATGCCGTAATGAAAGGCCCCCTATTGGCATTGGGGCAATGCCAATAGGGGGCCTTTCATTACGGCATTTGAAAGGTTGGTAGAAAGAGACCTTCAAATTTTATCTAAAGGTTTCTCCTGCTCATCTATGCATGCCAATAACCTGACATACACAGAGATTCATGAACTAGACACTTTGAAGCATAACAAAGACATCATGTTTAGAAATGCTGATAAAGGTGGAGCCCTTGTGGTTCTATCCACCCTACAATACAAACAGGAGGCATTACGGCAGCTAGGGAATCCGGATCAGTATAAACTTCTTAAAAAGGATCCAACACAGGACTTTATTAGTCAACTAGATGAAATTATTGAATTTGGAAAGATACTTTGTACATTAGACAAACATGAGATTGAATTTTTGAGAAGTCCACATCCCGTGATTCCGGTATTCCACCATCTCCCAAAGATCCATAAGTCACTGGTCGACCCTCCTGGTCGTCCTATAGTGGCAGGTATTGGATCTTTGGGAGATGGGTTATCGCGGTATGTGGACTCTTATCTCAAACCATTGGTACTGGCATTACCGTCATTCATTAAGGATTCCACGGACCTCATGGTAGATGTAAAGGATCTGGTCTGGAAAAAGGAATACAGATGGGTCACCCTTGACGTGATCTCTCTGTATTCCATCATTAATCACGATCACGGGTTATTAGCTATCACGCACTTTTTACAATTATCACATCTGTCCACTTCACTTTGCACTTTTCTATTAGAATCTATTAAATTTTTATTAACTCACAATTATTTCTTATTTGATTCACGTTTTTATTTACAATTATTAGGCACTGCAATGGGCACAAGTTTTGCACCATCATATGCAAACTTATTCATGGGGTTATGGGAAGCACAATACATATATCACAGTAATAATTCTTATCGCTCACAAATTATTTACTATAAAAGATTCATCGACGATCTCATTATTATATGGGACGGCGATGAATCATCACTTGTAGCATTTATAAATACACTTAATATCAATAATGTTAATATTAAATTCACTTATGAACAAAATATAAATTGCATTAACTATCTGGACCTGCTCCTTTACATAGACCATGACATGCTAATCCAAACTGACATATTTCGCAAGCCAAACTCCCGGAACACACTACTGTCAGCCAAAAGTTGTCATCCACAATCTTTAATCAAAAGTATTCCGAGAGCCCAATTTGTAAGGTTGAGACGGATATGTTCTGATGATGAGAATTTCTCTTTGCAGTCACAAGCATTATTTGAGAGATTCCAAGCCAGGGGTTACAAATATACAGATATCCAGACAGCATACGAGTACGCTATGACTTTGGATCGCCCTGGAATCCTTGATCAAAAGAAAAAAGACAAACATCATAAAGGGTACATACAATCTAAGAGCAAGTATAGTGATATGAGTCCATTATTCATCACCACTTATAGTCGCCAATCCAAGCTTATATGCGACATTGTGCATAAACATTGGCACACCCTGTCCCTTGATAAGGATATTGCTGAGTTTACCTTGAAGGGACCAAAATTTTCATTCCGTAGGGCTAAGACACTAGCATCGCACCTCTCGCCAAGTCACTTTCAAACTAAAACTGATCTTAAAAGAATTGGTAGTATTCCTAAAGGCTTTTTTGCATGTGGAAATTGTTCCATGTGTAAATATGTTCATAGTACAAAATTTGTCCAAACTGACATCAATGGAAAAAAATATTTTATTAAAGAATTTTTGAATTGTAATACATCCTATACCATTTATCTTTTGAGATGTGGTTGCAAAAAATTGTATGTGGGACGAACCATTCGGCCAGTCAAGACCCGCATTGCCGAGCATGTCAGGCTTATTAAAAAGAATGATGTATCTCATCCAGTCCCCAGACACTTCTCCAGATGCCCTAAAGGGGGAATAGCTAACTTTTCCTATATGGCAATTGAACATATCCCTTGTAACGCTAGAGGAGGCCATAGAGAGGGGGTATTAAATAAACAGGAAATGTATTGGGTGTACACTCTGAACACACTCCATCCGGCCGGCATCAATCAGGAGTGGGAACTGAAACACTTTCTGATGGGGTAATGGCTAAGTTTTGGGGTGGGTTCACAGTGTTCACCCAATTACATTGTGATCTGGGAGGTGACATATGATGTTACCGTCTGTCATGCGGTTGCCACTGTATCCATGGATATGAATTATGTGAATAAATTGATAAAATGTTTATATCCCTTTAAGGTGAATCTTGATACTGAAAATGCTTTATAAGTACTAGATATATGAAATCCTTTGTTATACATCTGTATACTTCCATTAATTGATATAGCTTTATATAATAATAATGATGCTGGTAACTTAAAACATCAGTAGTTGTGTTTTTAAATTTATCCATTATATGTTCTGTTTTGTTTTTAAGATTTCTCATGTGTATGTTGTAAATACCTTGTTGTGCAGCCATTGCTATGGGGATTGCTGTGGAGATAGTTATCCACTTTAATGATTAATTTACCACAGGTGAGGTTTAAATACGTTCCCTGTTCCTATTGGTGGCATACACTCACCACTCCCTATATCTATTTGGCTGCCATACACTATCAGCACTCTTTGAAAAAGTCCATAGCCTGGACGAAACATGTTAGAGTGGTTGCCTGATGTTTGCTGCTAGCGATCAATAAAGTTTTTTTAGACATCCATGCGTTGGCTGCTGAAGTTGCTGTGAACCACGGACCATCCTACCCCCTTCTTCCTGTGGTTTTCTACAGACCGGCCAGTCCTTTGCACATCCACATAGTGGGAAATCCATCGGCATTAAGACTGCTATGACCTGTGAGTCGAAGTTTGTGGTCTATTTTATTAAATGTCCTTGTGGCCTTTACTATATAGGCAAAACAAGCCGCATGCTAAAAGAACGCATGGCTGTGCACAGGTCAACTATCCGTAAGGCACTCCTGGACCAAAATGCTGATGATGACCTTAAACTCCTCCCAGTGGCGAGACATTTCAAACAACACCGTCATGGCCTTTCGTCGCTGAAATGTATGCCGATTATACAAGCGAACCTATCAACACGTGGTGGGGATCGTGACAGATTGCTGCTCCAGTTGGAGGCCAAAGCCATTCACGATCTGAGGACATTGTCACCTTATGGCTTGAACGAGGACTTGAGACTTAGTTGCTTTATTTAATTATTTCAACCTTATCAGTTTATCTTACATACGCTCCTTTTTTGCCTCCCCTATACACTTCTGCCATTGTCCTTGATATGGCCCTCAGTATACCCATTGGTCTTTATTGTTTTCTGCTTTAAGGGTTCCCCCATACAGACACTCCGGGTCTTATAGATTGCATAGCAATGATGTCATTTATATCGTTTTGTGTATAATTGCTTTCAGCTGATCCAGAGAGGAGGGGCAAGTTGTTAACCTATCACTGTTTGCGAATGGTGTTGCATGTGGGTATATAATGGTGGTTTTTGTCACATAAGGGTAAGCACTCCCTTGAGAAAGGTCCTGTTTCAGGACCGAAACGTCGGTTGTATGTGCCTTTTTTTTCAATACATTTATATTTGATATCAATCTGAGTGCTGTCTCGGTTCTTGCTGCGTGGTCTTGGACTCCTGGTCTGCCTGGTAAGGAATCTACATTTTATATTTATATATATATATAGAAAATCTACTGTTTGTTTTTGGTGCCTGAGGCACAGGGAGTTAAAGTGACTTGCTTTTTATGTACTGTATTTGGGGTTGTATTTGGGGGTTTATTCATCAAATTATTATGATGAACTGCCTTTTGAAATTACAGTGCTGTTAACTATTTCAGCCACACACTTCCAGAGTCATTCATTTTCTGTAGTTACTTTAGTCATTGTGTTTTTAATCCGTACCTAGCCAAGTGTCAATCGGCTGAGTCACCCTACCAACCCCCTCTCTCCACACTGGGTCGTTAATCTACTGCATATTGCCATTGTGTTCTTAATCCGCCCATAGCCGAGCTACAAAGACTCAGTGCGCCTGCGTGTAATCATACCATCCCCCCCCCCCCCAACCCTTAGAGGCTTGCTTTGTTAACGGGAACGCTTTGGAAAATCCCCTCTCGAATTTGAAATGTAAATCTGATGTGCACAGCACTGTGAGAATTGAGAGTAAAAAAAATATTAACTGATTCATGTTGTTTTTTCATTCATTCGTACACTACAGTAAACTGATATTTCATCAGGGGAAAAAAATACAAAGATAAAAATAATCATGAATAATTCATACTGCAGCCTTTATTAAATTCTTCTGGCAGATTGAAATCGGAGAAACATTCTTATTCATTGGTGCACTGTAGGGGTGGTTGTCAATGATTATGATTCGCAGGAAAGTGAATAAATATTTATTTTATTTTATCAGGAACCAAAAAATACAAATATAAAAATAATCATGAATAATACATAATGCAGTCTTTATTAAGTTCTTTTGGCAGCTTGAAATTGGATAACCATTTGGAAAACATTTGTAAAACATGGGGAAACATGAATAATGCACATTTATAAGAATATTATTTAATAATATATACAGTACTGTAATGTACTGTATAATATATATATACTGTATACTGCATATACTGTATAGTAATATTATTTTTTCCGTCTTTATCTTTTCCTCATTCTGTCTACAGTACAGTAGTTCATTGAGAGAGGAGAGGTTTTGTGTACATCATTACTGCTGTTTATATACTGTACATTTTACTGTACAAACAGATTAGAACGGACACAAAAAAACACCCCCCCCCCCCAGGCCACCCTTTTTTCCTGAAACGATAAGAAAACAAAAAATTAGTGCAGTTACTGTACTGTACTGTATGTGCGTACTGTATTATGTCATTGTGTGATGTGTAGAACTACTGTAGGTGGCTTGTGCTGCTTTCTCTGGATAGAAAAAAATGGAGCAGTTAGTAGGCAGTTACTGTAGTACTGTCAAACTAGTCTACTGTATACTGGAACTACTGTATACTCCGACTACTGTTAAATTCTATGTACTGTACTGTAACCTGATGGCTGGTGCTGCTCTCTCTGTAAAGAAAAAACAAACTACTGTATACTCTTACTATCTGGAAAGAAAAAATCTGTGCCATACTTACCTGTATCATACTGTACTTACAATACTACAGCACAGTACTACTTTCCTGATGCTTGCCCATTACGCGCGATGACAATGGGCAACACAGTGGCAATATGGTCTATATATTTATTGCAGCATTCCACGGTGAGTACATCGTTCCAAAAACTCATTATGCCTTTCAACAACTCGTCCTTTTTGGAGGGTTTCGCCACTTTCCGGATATGGTCCTTCAGCTTATGCCAGACCATTTCGATCGGATTGAAGTCTGGCGATCTGTCATTGGAAAGAAAGGACAATTGGTTTAAGAGCTAAAAACAGTGGGGAACAAAAATGGGACACGGTCTACTGCACTTACTCCGCTGGCGTCTTCACCCAGTTGATGCCGCGCTCAAGGATATGCGCCATTGACGCGGTGTGCTTGGGATCGTTGTCCTGGTAGAAGCGGTGACCATAATAAATATAATTATAAATATACATCCTATATATACCATTGTACGATAAATAGAAATATACAAAAAATGTATACTGTTGTACTATAAATATAAATATACAAAATATATATACTGTTGTACTATTAAAATAAATATTTTACCCTTGGTGCCCCCAAAATAGTTACCCTTGGTGCCCTTTTGCGGTCTCTGTTTTTTCCGTATGCATGATAGCACACGGTGGTTGCTGGCACAACGAGGTCAGAAGTAGCTAACCAGCGCTGGATAGCAGCAATTCGGTGTCCGCTCGTGTACATCTCCTTAATTCGCATGCTGAGATCCTTTGAAATCTTTTTAACAGGAATTGTAGCGAGTAGAAAGAAATACAAACACAAGAATGTATATTCGATGTTTAGTCGATGTGTATTCTATGTGCAGTCAATACACAAATTTTTAAATTTTTAAAAAAGAATCTCCAAAAAAATGCACAGAGATCACATATTGCTCAATGGGGTTAATGATTCTAAACACACAATCACATAGAGGTTTATTATAAAGAATAATGTTTAATCTCCCCTTAATAAAAAGCCCATACATCCAAATCTTCATTCAACCCCTTAGGGACCATACAGTCCAATCTATGGATCCAGAATGATTCTTGAGCTGATAACGCTTTAAGTCTGTATCCCCCTCTCCTGTTGTTTGGAACATGTTTAATGCCTATAAAGGTCAAACAGGAGGGATCTTTCTGGTGAGGAGTCAAATAATGTCTCGAGACACTGTGCTTTTCAAAGCCATTTTTAATATTGCGGATATGCTCCTGTATTCTTATTTTCAAATTCCGTTTAGTTCTACCTACATAGTGTAATCCACAGGAACACTCCAGTAGGTAGACTATATACACCGAAGTAATAAAATCTTCTATAATAAAGACTTCCTTGGTTTTTTTGGATGAGAAGGTCTTCTGATTTACATGCATAAATTTACACACAGAACATTTTGCGCAGTTAAAATTACCCATTGGTTTATTACCCAGCCAATTTCTAGTAGGGGTTGGACATAAGGTTTGGCCGATATCACTTGGAGCTAAGATGTTTTTTAAGTTTGAAGCTTTTCTATAAATGAATCTCGGCTTCTCAACCAGATGGTCACCCAAAACCGGGTCATTACTCAGAATGGCCCAGTATTTAGAGACCACCTTTTCAATCTGTTTGTGGGCTGAGTTATAGTTAGTCACAAATGCTACGTCTACTTTTTGTGTTGATATTAGAGTGTCCTTAATGCCTAATTTCTTATTTTTCTGAGTCAAAAGATTATCACGATCCATAAGTTGAACCTTGTCCAATTCTTTTATTAAATGGTCATAGTTATAGCCCCTTTCAATAAAACGACTAAAAAGTAACTCTGCTTGTTTCAGGAAAGTATCATTATCGCTACAATTTCTTTTTAGCCTCATGATCTGACCCTCTGGTATATTTTTAATCCATGTATCTTTGTGATTGCTGGATGCCATTAGTAAATTATTCGTGTCAACCTCTTTAAAGAAGGTCTCGGTTAGTACCCTTCCTTCTTCAGTGGATGTTAATTTGAGGTCCAAATAGATTACAGTATTGGTATCTGTTTGGTATGTAAACTCCAGATTATATTCGTTGTTATTAATGTAGGACACAAAATTATTCACTGATTCATTATCCCCATCCCAAACCACCAGGACATCATCTATATACTGTCGCCACATGATGATGTTGCTGGCGAATGGGTTATTGGCCCAGATATGCTGGCTCTCCCAGTGTCCCACATACAGGTTCGCGAAACTAGGGGCAAAACGTGTGCCCATAGCTGTGCCGCAATCCTGTATGTAGAACTCCGAGAGAAAAAGGAAATAATTGTGCTTCAGTATAAAGTTTATGAACTTCAGAATGAACTCTCTATTGAGGGGATGCAATAGGGGATCCTGTTTCATGCAAGAATTAATGGCATCTAGACCTTTAGTGTGGGGTATGGTTGTATATAGGGCTTTAATATCACAAATCAGCCATCTGTAGCTACTCTTCCAATGAAAATTTTTAAGTAACTTAAGGACTGCAGTAGAGTCCTTAATAAAAGAGGGCAATTGGACTACATAGGATTGTAAGAAGAAATCGACATATTGGGACACATTTGCAGTCAGGGACTGAATCCCTGAAACAATAGGTCTTCCTGGGGGATTGACCGTACATTTGTGAATGTTGGGCAAGTGGTAAAATATTGGTAACCTAGGAAAAATTGGTTAAAGGAAAGAGAATTCAACATCTGAAATGATAGACTGAAAAACAGCATCTTCCAGGAGTTTTTTTCAGCAGTCTTTCGTTAGTCTTTTATAAAAAGTGGTATCATGCAATAATCTGTGGGTCTCTTTTTCATAATCATTACGGCTCTGCAGTACCACCCCCCCTCCCTTGTCTGCCTGTCTGATAATTAGATCTTTATTATCTTTGAGCATTTTCAGGGCTAAATTCTCCTTAGCATTTAAGTTCTGTCTTATCTTACTAATGTCAAACTCTTCTACTAATTTGTTAATTTCGTAATTCACCACATTAAAAAATGCATCTATGTGATGCCCTTTTGATTGCGCTTAATAAAATTTAGATTGACTTTTAAAGGACGTGTGTCTTATAGCAGGAATCACTTCTTGAGTAATAGGAATAACTTGTGTATTGGGAATTGATTGTGTATTGTATTGTATTGTATTGTATGTCTTTATTTATATAGCGCCATTTGTGTACATAGCGCTTCACAGTAGTAATACATGTGGTAATCAAATAAATAACAGATAATATAAATAACAGATCATGGGAATAAGTGCTTTAGACATAAAAGTAACATTTCGGAAGAGGAGTACCTGCCCTGAGGAGCTTACATTCTAATTGGTAGGTAGGGAGAACATACAGAGACAGTAAGAGGGAGTTCTGGTAAGTGCGTCTGCAGGGGGCCAATCTTTATGTATCCTGTGTTCAGAATATCCACAGTGCTATTCATATGCTTCTTTAAGCAAGTGTGTCTTAAGGTGGGTCTTAAAGGTGGATAGAGAGGGTGCTAGTCGGGTACTGAGGGGAAGGGCATTCCAGAGGTGTGGGGCAGTCAGTGAAAAAGGTTTAAGGCGGGAGAGGGCTTTAGATACAAAGGGGGTAGAAAGTAGACATCCTTGAGCAGAACGCAAGAGTCGGGATGGTGCATAGCGAGAAATTAGGGCTGAGATGTAAGGAGGAGCAGAAGAGTGTTAAGCTTTAAAAGTGAGGAGAAGAATGGAGTGTGAGATGCGGGATTTGATCGGAAGCCAGGAGAGGGATTTCATGAGGGGAGATGCTGAGACAGATCTAGGAAAGAGTAGAGTGATTCTGGCAGCAGCATTTAGGATAGATTGTAGGGGAGACAGGTGAGAGGCAGGAAGGCCAGACAGCAGGAGGTTACAGTAATCAAGACGGGAGAGAATGAGGGCCTGAGTCAGAGTTTTAGCAGTCGAACAACAGAGGAAAGGGCGTATCTTAGTTATATTGCGGAGGAAAAAGCGACAAGTTTTAGAAATGTTTTGAATGTGAGGGACGAATGTGAGAGAGGAGTCGAGTGTGACCCCTAGGCAGCGTGCTTGGGCTACTGGGTGAATGATTGTAGTTCCAACAGTAATGTGGAAGGAGGTAGTAGGGCCAGGTTTGGGAGGAAGTATGAGGAGCTCTGTTTTAGCCATGTTGAGTTTAAGGCGTCGGAGGGCCATCCAGGATGACATAGCAGAGAGACATTCAGAAACTTTGGTTTGTACAGCAGGTGTAAGGTCAGGTGTTGAAAAGTATATTTGTGTGTCGTCGGCATAGAGGTGATAATTAAACCCAAAAGATGTTATTAGGTCACCTAGAGAGAGTGTGTACAGAGAAAAGAGAAGAGGTCCCAGGACAGAGCCCTGGGGTACCCCCACAGAGAGATCAATAGAGGAGGAGGAGGTGTTAGCAGAAGAGACACTAAAAGTACGATGGGAGAGGTAGGATGAGATCCAGGATAGAGCTTTGTTCCGAATACCTAGAGTATGGAGAATGTGGAGGAGAAGAGGGTGGTCCACGGTGTCAAATGCTGCAGAGAGGTCGAGTAATATGAGCAGAGTGTAATGACCTCTGTCTTTGGCAGCATGGAGGTCGTCAGTTATTTTGGTGAGGGCTGTTTCGGTGGAGTGAGCAGTGCGGAAGCCAGATTGTAGAGGGTCTAGGAGAGAATAGGTGTTGAGAAAATGGAGCAAGCGAGAGAATACAAGACGTTCAAGTAGTTTAGAGGCAAAAGGCAGGAGGGAGACAGGTCGATAGTTAGAAAGACAGGTAGTGTCAAGCTTGCTGTTTTTGAGTAATGGTATGACTGTTGCATGTTTGAAGGAGGATGGAAAGGTTCCAGAGCAGAGGGAGGAGTTAAAAATGTGTGTAAGCGTAGGGATTATAGTAGGAGCTAGAGGTTTTAGGAGATGGGAGGGAATGGGGTCAAGAGGGCAAGTGGTAGAGGGAGAAGAGGAGATCAACAGCGACACATCCTCCTCTGAGACAGTGGAAAAAGACTCAAGGAAGGCAGGAGGAGAGTTAGGAAGAGGTGTAGGATGGGGGGAAGAAACAGAGGGGATGTTCTGCCGTATGGATTCCACCTTTTCCTTAAAATAGTCAGCAAAGTCCTGAGCGGAGATGGAGGAAAGAGAGGCAGCTGAGGGTGGTTTGAGTAGAGTATCAAAGACAGAGAACAGTCGGCGTGGGTTAGACTTGTGCGTGTTGATTAGTGCAGAAAAGTAGGCTTGTTAACTTGCGAGAGGGCAGAGTTGAAACAGGATAGCATAAATTTGTAGTGAAGGAAGTCTGCGAGAGTGTGAGACTTCCTCCAGAGGTGTTCAGAGGAACGAGTGGAGGAACGCAGCATGCGCGTGTGGGAATTTAGCCAGGGTCTAGGGTTAGAAGGGCGAGGGTGGCAGAGAGAAAGCGGGGCATGTAGATCAAGAGACGAGGACAAGACAGAGTTGTACTTTCTGACCAGGTTGTCAGGGTCTGTAGCAGAGCTGAGAGAGGAGAGGGAGGAGTGTAAAGTGGACTCAAAGTCAGGTAAGTGAATAGAGCGCAGGTTTCTGCAGAATCGGGGTGTAGATGGAGGTGGAGAAGGGGAGAAGCGAGATAAAGAGAATGAGATGAGATGATGGTCAGAGAGAGGAAAAGGGGAAATGGAGAAATCAGAGAGAGAGAAGTTTTTAGTGAAAACCAGGTCTAAGTAGTGGCCATCCTTGTGGGTGCTGGCTGCAGTCCACTGTTGAAGGCCAAAAGAAGAGGTAAGAGAAAGAAAGCGGGAAGCCCAAGAGAGAGAGGGGTCATCAATGTGGCAATTGAAGTCCCCAAGGAGAAGAACAGGGGAGTCTGAGGAGAGAAAGAAAGAGAGCCAGGATTCAAAGTGAGAGAGAAAGGCAGAAGGGGGATGAGTAGAGGTAGGTGGGCGATAGATGACCGCCACATGAACAGGGAGAGGAGAGAAGATCTGGACAGTGTGAGCCTCAAAGGAGGGAAAAGCAAGAGAGGGGGGAATAGGAAGGGTTCGGTAACGGCAGACAGAGGAGAGCAGGAGCCCCACGCCTCCACCCCTGCCATCAGTGCGCGGAGTGTGGGAGAAGGAAAGGCCACCATAGGAGAGGGCAGCTTCCAGAGCAGAGTCAGACTGAGTGAGCCAGGTCTCAGTTATAGCAAATAGGAGCAGAGAGTGAGAGAGAAAGAAGTCATGTACAGAGAGGAACTTGTTAGAGAGGGAGCGAGCATTCCAAAGGGCACAGGAGAAAGGGAGAGAGGAGGGAGGGTGGCAGGGGATGGGTATGAGGTTGGAGGGGTTGACACCAGAAGGAGTAGAAGTTGCATGTGGGAGGCGAGGACGAGAGCAAGTTGAAATAAGACAGGGACCAGGATTGGGAGAGATATCCCCAGAAGCAAGGAGGAGAAGCATGGATAGAAAGAGGATGTGTGAGGAGGATTTGTAGGGGTGTTTTTTAGTGCATGGGATATAGCTGTGTGGTGTCAGAGGACGCAGGTAAGAAAGGAGTTCATGTGAACTGAGAAGTGGTGAAGAAAGGAGAGATGGAGATATATGAATAGAGTTTGAGACATACTGAGGCTGGTAAAAAGAAATGCATAATTTGAGAAGAAGTGAAGTCACAGCAAATATAAATGGTAAAGGCAGCATCACAGCAGTAATGATGCAGTCTGGTATAGATGATATCCTGCTTTCCAGCGTAGTTCAAATGCAGGAATCAGGGCCTGGTGGGGTGTCCACTTCTTTCTCACTTCTTTTGAACTTCCTTGTAAACTTCAGTTGTTCAATAGTCATGCCACTTATAATGGGCTACTTGAATATGGGCTGCAAGCAGACTAGCTGTTCTGACTGGGTTTATATAGGCCTAAAAAGTCACCTGACAATGTTGTTCTGTCTGCTTAATTAGCACATCTGAGGCACATTCAAACAAATGGTTTTCTACACAGGGTGTTCCCTGCCTAGGTGGCAACACTTAATTTGATTAGGGGTAGACAGAAAACAGCATTCAAATATGGTTTTTACCTAGCATTGGATCACTTGCATATACTATATAATACACACAGCAGAGGATTTAGAGATGGATTTTACCTAGCATTGGATCACTTGCATATACTATATAATACACACAGCAGAGGATTTAGAGATGGATTTTACCTAGCATTGGATCACTTGCATATACTATATAATACACACAGCAGAGGATTTAGAGATGGATTTTACCTGAGGAGAGAAGAAGGATAAGATCCATTAGGGTAAGAGTTCCTTCCTTTTAAACTTCAGTTGTTCAATAGTCATGCCACTTATAATGGGCTACTTGAATATGGGCTGCAAACTTGTGTAGCCAATGGAGCTGACTCTGAGTCAATTTTTAGAAAATGCCTTTTTAGGGTTAAATTCCGCGTGAACTTGTGGAGATCCTTGAACAGTTGGAATGAGTTTGGTCCACAAATTCGCGAGAAAGTCAAACCCCTACTTAACACTCTGACTTGATCTTGCGTCAGAATGATGGTAGAAAGATTAAAAATACCTTTTTCTACTTGGGGGACCCTTCTTGATGACTCTCTTTTCTTTTGGACGTTGGCACCGCCTCTGGTTCCCCGCCTGACAGGGATCTTTTTCTCTGTCTGGCTGGGGGGGGATCTAATGCTTTTTCTTTTATCCTCATATCTTTCCCTATTGTGGGTGCCAATCTTGTTTTCACCATTTCTAAAAAAGATGGAGATGAGTGACTGGGGGAGCGCGAATATATATTGCGTTTAGGAATGACTCTAGGTGAATGTATGTAGGGTTCTGTTCTTACTGGAGTAAAATCCTTTTGACTCTTTTGTTGGTATTGATGAGGGTATGACTTATAGTTTGGTTTAAAATCTCTAATATAATTCTTACCTCTATAGATGGGATTACGGACATGATTATCATAATGGTGGTGGGGGTATTCTCCCTTTGGATTATTCCCACCTATGTTAGCATGGTAGTTTCCACGTGATTGGTCATTTGGTCTATGAGACTGATCATGGGGATCTCTCTGTCTAGAGTGAGAGGAGTTAGATTTATCCCTATTATTAGGAACATAGGTTTGACCAACAATCCTTCCTCTCTCCTCTTTTTTAGCCCAATCTCTTTGTCTGTTATTAATATAGTCTCCTTTGTCACGTAGAAACTTGTCATGCTTAACCTTCAGGAGTTCCTCCTCCTCATTTTCAAGTTTACTCTTGAGATCATGTTCCAGCTCCGAACAATCATTGTCAATGACCAATGGTTCGAGCGTGACTATGATCTCAAGAATATCTTTTTCTAGATTTTGAATAGTACGGCTCCTTTCAAAGATAATCAGTCTCATTAAATCCATTGAGCAAGCATCAAGAATGCGGTTCCATTCCTGCATGAAATGTGCATTCTCTTTACCAAAAGTTGTTTTTTTTAGAACTTGTAAACCTCTTGGGATTCTTTTGCAGTCCATATAACTCTGTATGGTCCCTTTGTCTAACCACAGCTTATTTTCTTCTAGTAACAATTTCTCTAAGGTTTTAAAATAATCCTTAACCGATGACTTTACCAATGATTCAGATTAAACATTTACAACCTCCTCAGAAAAGAGGAGGCTGAAATGTTCCTCTAGTTTGGCTCTGCAGTTAGCCAAACTCCACACCATTGTGTTGGAGAAAATATTATACTCAACCTCTACAGAAAAGTGAATTAAAGTGCAGCACAAACTAGGAGCAGAGTGAACAGTGTAAAGGAATAAAGTGCGCAACCCAAAAAACACCTTAACTGTGTTAAAACTATATTAGAATGTACACCATACAAATTAACCCTTAGAATACGTGTTAAATAAAACAATAGTATTACTAATTGGGTAATCCTCTACTGTGGAAGTGATAAAAATATACCATACAAAGCCGTTGGTATAGCGTATGATGCTATAATCAGAGAGTGGCTCGGCACTCACACAAGCTAAGAGAGAAAAGACAAAAAAAAGCGCAAAACGCAAATGGTGAAGTATGCAAAAAACAGTGTTTTAGTGTAAAAAGGTGAGTATTCTGTGTACATCAGATTAGGATATTTAAAGCATTCACGTGCAACTCGGCACGAAGTTACCACACTGCAGTCATCAGGGGTGAAGATCTGAGTAATGCAGCCTCTGTGGATCCCCCCTGTTGCTACTGGGGTAGTAGCCGCGCCTTTCACGTTCTTGGTGTCTTCCGGTCAGCAACTACGATCGTCAGCGTCCCACACTCAGCACACCAATGAGGACATCTGTTCTTTGGGGAACGCTGTGTGAACACTGCAGCTGCAGGAGTCTCTTTAGCTGACATACACACGTGTAGGCAGGAGCGCTCTCACTGCTGTCGGATCAGCCGGTACACAGCAACAGCGTGCGGTCCGGACGCTCGCGCGCTCGGATGATGTCACTGGTTGGATGCGCAGTGCACGTGGACCGCACTGGAGCCGTTTGAAAAGTCCGTGGATATAGAGAATAACTCACGTACATATATAGTACTGACAATAAGTATAGAAAGGTACCATAACAGTTTCAAACATAATCCAACGCGTTTCGAAGCTAACAATGCTTCTTCTTCAGGGATAAAATCAATGTAACATACCCCGAGCACTAAATACACATACGGCTGTCCTAATTGGTCAGTCAATCTAAATCACAAGCCAATCAAAATGTATCTGCTCAGTGTTGGGGGTGTAACATTGAATCGGAAGATACATGCTTAATAAACACACTTGATTTTAATTAAATGAAAAGAACTCTGCAAAGAAATAAAGAAAAAGAAATAGAAACAGATTAAGAATACACTTTACTTCTGTACACATCATTAATCTTTTTATTTGATCTAAGTTAAAAAACCTTGTTAAAATTTTTTTTAAAAGAATCTCCAAAAAAATGCACAGAGATCTCTGCATTTTTTTTACACTAAAACACTGTTTTTTGCATACTTCACCATTTGCATTTTGCGCTTTTTTTTGTCTTTTCTCTCTTAGCTTGTGTGAGTGCCGAGCCACTCTCTGATTATAGCAGCATACGCTATACCAATGGCTTTGTATGGTATATTTTTATCACTTCCACAGTAGAGGATTACCCAATTAGTAATACTATTGTTTTATTTAACACGTATTCTAAGGGTTAATTTGTATGGTGTACATTCTAATATAGTTTTAACACAGTTAAGGTGTTTTTTGGGTTGCGCACTTTATTCCTTTACACTGCATTGTGCCACCTGCTTCCATGGAGCAACCCCGATTCTATGGACGCAGGAACCCACTCGCCTCTGCCGTGCCTGTCAAGCTGAAAAAGCGAAAGGCGGTTGCCGTTTCCACGCCAAGGACAAAGCGACAGGCTAAGGTCAATAAAGAAAACCTTCTGCTGACCCCAAAGGTTAAGGGTTTTCTTAGACGTAAGCCTCATTATGTGAAGAAGATATACGGTGATGTACTCTTGACACAAAACGATTGGCAGCCAACCCATCGAATCCGCAGACCACTTCCTCACATATGCTTCGACGACTCTGCTGTAGCTGTCCCGGAAAACTTCAGCCCGTCTTCTCCACCCCCATATTCTCCGGTTCCATCTGACGACGCTGCCGCCTCTGAAATCCACGGGTCACTGTCTCCTTTGCTCTTGGACGACTCTACTTCTCGCCCGGAAATCCAAAGGTCACTTTCTCCATCCCTCTTCGACGACGCTGCCGCTTCTCCTCTACCGGGTATCCACAGGTCACCTCCTCCACTCTTCCTCGATGCCGCTTCTGTCCATGGAACCCCCATCTCATCCTCCGTTGCACCCTTCCCCCCAGATGTCCAGACGCCATGCACAAGAAGCAGCTCGTTAGACCGGATGCTGAATGGGATAAGTGTGGATCTCCCCGGGAATTCTATTGTGCTAACAAAGATAGATCTGCTTCTGGAGACCATGCTAAATGTGGAGCAACGGATGCTACAAATGGATCAATGGATGAATCGACGGATGGAGAAGATAGAGGCTGACATAGCGGGCATACATTATTTGCTCGGTGCTAATGCCCCTCTTTCCCCGACGCCGGAGCAGGGGGGTGACATGGATGTGATGAATGAGACCTTCGACCCCCTTCCATCACCAAGCGCACCCCCTCCACCAGAAGATGTAGTGTACATGTATGCCGTTGAGGAGGACATGACAACCCCGTCAAGACCACACCAGGAGACAACACGGCAACCACGACCGGAGGAAAGCTTCCTCACAGACAACCTACCATCGCCCGTATCCTCAAGCACACCCGCTCCAAAAAGACCTACACCCGCTCACATCGAAACGGTGCCCGACATCACCCTGTGCAATCTGCCACCAAAGCTCAGGGAGAAGTATAGGGTGAAGAGTGCTGGTGTACCCCACAAGTATGCCTCATTTTTAAGCACCATGTTCCCTACTCGTTGTACTGCGATTGGGCCTTCAAAGTGAACTACGGTGGGAATCGCGTAAAAAAGGCGCTTCCTGTCAATTTAAGGAAAAACATTGTGGAAGAAATGCGGCGCTTTTATCCAGTTACAGATCCTGTAATGAAAGGCGTTCGAGACTGCATTAATGGCGTTTTGCGCCATGCAAGGAATCGGCCATGGATGGACAATGTGGAGGACTTTCAGTGAGACCATACTGTTGTGCTGAACTATATTGTACTGTACATGTTTTGCCCTACAGTACCTGCTGTACTTAAAAAAGGAGATGTTGTTGTGTGTTTTTTTTACACAGGACATGCACAACTCCAGTCCCTGGGGGCCGAAAACAGGCACGGTTTTCAAGGTTGCCCTGAAAACCTGCCCTGTTTGCTGCCCTTTAGGACTGAACTGGTGCAGGTCTGACTGACAGTGTTGCGCACCATCCCACTGTACTGTACTCTATACAGTACTGTGTTTCTTTAATAAAGGAGATGTTACTTAAAATGTTTCAACATTGTACTGTATTTGTAAATAAAAAAATTTGTACTGACTCCACCAATAAAAGAACATGTTGATTTGTCTTATTGTACATTGTTTCCATTTGCACCTTTGATAGTACTGTATAACAAAATACAGTGTTTCTAGAATGTCGAGGCTTGCTGCACTGTTTTTTTACTGCCAGACCGCAAAGCCGCAAGATCGGCAACATTGTAAAAAAATAGCAATGATCGCGCAATTGGCGTGGGAACTAGGGCAATTGGCGTGGGAACTTCTGTTCTAGGGCACCTAGAAATAAAATTAATTTTGCCCCTAGATGTTAGGAATCCCCTCACTTCACCCCAATAGGGTCCGACCAGTAATGGCGGCGAGAAAGGGTCACGCCGGCGAGGAGGGTCCTATCATTGAGCGTAATGGAGGAGAAAGCTTTGAAACAGCTAAGTCAGAATGAGCAGAAACCTGGAACCCACAACTCCGGTTCTGTTCAACCTAGAGGGCTCAGATTTGGTCACCATGTAGTCCTAGTTGCGGCAGGATTGCATAGCAAATAGCGACCCTCTAGTGGCAACAGAACAGAGTCAGGGTAATGTTAAAGTTGAGGTTTCTGCCATTGACTTGCATGGCAGAAAAAAGGCCACTATTGTAATGTGCTTTTAGACTGTATTTTTGTATCTCCGGTTCCGGGGGTCGTGGAAGGCTGATATTTGGCCACTATGGCAAGGGTCCTTCCGCATGAGGACCAGGCGAATTTCAATCCGCTCAGTCCCACAGAACGGATTATTTTAAATTATATTTATATATTTATATTTTAAAGATATTAAAGAATGTACTGTATTGTATTTAAAACATGTGACGGTAAACCATACTGACTGACAAATGTTTTCATATATGTACTGTACTGTACTGTAGCAGTAAACCATACACCTGTTGATGTTTTGAATTGCTGTGCACTTAAAATGTTTCAACATTGTACAGTATTTGTAAATAAATGTTTTTGTACTGACTCCACCAATAAAAGAACATGTTGATTTGTCTTACATTGTTTCCATTTGCTCCTTTGACAGTGTTCCAAATGTCGAGGCTAACTGCACTGTTTTTTTACTGCCTGACCGCAAAGCCGCAAGATCGGCAACATTGTAAAAAAAGAGCAATGATCGTGCAATTGGCGTGGGAACTAGGGCAATTGGCGTGGGAAGTTCTGTTCTAGGGCACCTAGAAATAAAATTCATTTTGCCCCTAGATGTTAGGAACCCCCTCACTTCACCCCAACAGGGTCCAACCAGTAATGGCGATGAGAAAGGGTCAAGTCGGCGAGGAGGGTCCTATCATTGAGCGTAATGGCGGAGAAAGCTTTGAAACGGCTAAGTCAGAATGAGCAGAAACCTGGAACCCACAACTCCGGTTCTGTTCAACCTAGAGGGCTCAGATTCGGTCACCATGTAGTCCTAGTTGCGGCAGGATTGCATGGCAAATAGCGACCCTCTAGTGGCAACAGAACGGAGTCAGGGTAATGTTAAAGTTTAGGTTTCTGCCATTGACTTGCATGGCAGAAAAAAAGCCACTTTTGTAATGTGCTTTTAAACTGTATTTTTGTATCTCCGGTTCCGGGGGTCGTGAAAGGCTGATATTTGGCCACTATGGCAAGGGTCCTTCCGCATGAGGACCAGGCGAATTTCAACCCGCTCAGACCCACAGAACGGATTATTTTAAATTATATTTGCGCAATTGGCGTGGGAACTAGGGCCTCGGTCAAGTTCACGGCCAATTGGCGTGGGAACTTCTGTTCTTGGGCATCTAGAAATAAAATTCATTTTGCCCATAGATGTTAGGCACTGTTTACCACTGTATACTGTAGAAGACACATAATGTAAACGATACTGTACATGTAGAATAAATGCATAGTTTTATTTTTTCGGGTTTATTACACAATATACTGTACGGCCGGAAAACATCAGCATACAGTACAATATTATCCATCGAAATCCCCCCATTAGCCGTTTTCTTTTCTGAGGAAAAACAAAAAGAAAAGTTTTAATGTACAGTAATGGTCAGCCCCCTAAAGAAGTACCCAGCCCGCCCCACCAATAATTATCTCCTGCACATACGCGCATGCGCCTAGCGTTCCACCAATAGTTCAGTATCTGCAGTACAGTACTGTAGAAGCCGCTCGGCCAATGATATTGCTAACAGGAGAATCGCTTGTCTTTTGAATCGCACCGATATTTATACAGTATTGTAAAAAAAAAAAAAACACAGAAAATAATACGGCAACAATACAGTACTCACCACTGAATTTCCCATTCAGCTGGCGCCAGCGCCGGTCCACTGCCAGTCCAGCTTTCTTGATCATCCACGTCGATAGTTTGCAGCGGGACTAGTCCACCTGTAGTCAGCTATGAGGCTGGAAATTGCTTAGGTACATGCAAGCTTCATCAAAACTGCACGCGAAATCCGGCTCAGCCTCAGGCTCAGGCTCAGGGTTGTCACTGACGTGCTGGTGCTGGTGCATTGGTTGGCAGCGACTGTCGCTTCTTAGTTGGTTTTAACATGACCCTTCGCCTTTTGACGCCTTCATGATTATAGATACCGGAAAAATCCGGTGATACACACCAATACCCTCCAACAAATTGTGGCTCAATACGATGAAAACAGGGATCGCTACATAACCTTTTCCTTACTGCACGCTTCCACGTATGAGGAGTTGGCGAAAATTTGTAAAAGTCATAGTTTTCGATAAAATACTGATAAGATGGCAACAGTTGCTCAAATTTATCATCTGTTGCATTAATCGCGGCCCATATCAAATACGCGTAACTTCTGTCGGGTTTTTGGAAAGCGGGCTGCACTTGAACACTCATGGCGGGCGGGTCTCTGGAGAATACTGTAACTGAAACTGGTCTTTGTCTTTCTTTAATATGAAAAGCCTAAATTGATACATTTTTGCAACCTCTTCCTTCAGTCTCAAGGCCAAGGCCAAGGCCAAGGCCAAGTTACAATAGCACACTGTGGTACAGTATCTTTTTTAAACGAAACACCGGCAAGCCGACACATTACTGATTCGGCGCATTACAATTCATGAATATCTGCCATCTGGCGGACACGCGAAGCATTGCAGCCTATTAAAATCCGAACCATTATCAATAAACGCATCAACCGCGTATCAGCCGGGCATGACCCGTGGCTGGGAACGCAAGATGAACGCGGCAATCCCAGGAGAGAGGTGTGAGGGCATTTCTCCAATGGGAGAGCACTGAAGCAGGACTACAGTAATTGCCAGCACAGGTGGATGTGAGAGGAGGTTGTCTGTAAACAGCACAGTTCTCTAAGGAAAGGGATTCCACCAAACCCAGGAGCGGATTCCTTACACTTTCACTCCCACCCTCTCTCTCTCTTCCCCTCCTTTACACTCCTCCTTCTCACCTCCCTCCCCCCACCCCCAATAAACACCTCACACACACACTCTCTCTCTCTAGTGCTGCTACGGTCCAGAGACTCTATAGCTCCCTCCTCTGGTGGGGCAGAAGTTTGACAACGCCAACAGGAAGGAGAGGATTGCAGTGATCGCTGGGCTGCTGCTACATGGGGAGCCACCAGCTAGCACTGCTGGGGTTCTGCTGTTGTCCCAGTTCTCCCCCTATGTCGATCACGAAACCCTTGAGAGGTGCCTGCGGAACTCCAGTTGAAAATCAATGAGTTACGAGGATAACTAAGGGGGTAGTCCCACATACCAGGTAAAATAAATCATCATTGTAAATGACTACCTTAGAATTATGAAATTCCCTTTAAAGAATAAAATATTCACGTCTTTGCTTCTTGACGAAACATTGCAATTTTCTTCACTGCCATGATAAGCCAAACAAAGATTCTAGAGATACAAATTCCCCGCATATAATAGTTTGAAAGCTTCCTTATCACAATAAAAGATTAAGTAAAGATCATAAAAACACTCCAATCATTTGGTTACCATGGAAACATTACATATTATTAAAAAGGACTTACTGTATATTTGTCTGTTTTATTTAAAAATGTACGTAATCCCATATTTTTAATATATTTACAATTGTAAGCTCTTTGAGGTTGTGTCTCCATTTGCCTTCTGCGGTCATTTACCTGTTGCACTTATCCACATTGTTTTGTAATGTTGTAAAGCGCTACGTACATTGTTGGCCCTATATAAATAAAATTAGACATCCATATGTAAGGGGGTCACCCCCGGTACCCCTGATCATCCTTTGCCCCCTGCCTTACCCCTGTGGCAGTGGGGAAAGGGGACGGCGACTTCTTCCAGTGGGCCCCCACCATCTGGGCCAGTGCCGTCGGGGTCCTGATGCTCGCGCATGCACAGCGGGTTGCGCATGCACAGATAGTTGCGGCGGCCATGTTGTGGGTGGCGCGAGGTTCGCGCAATGCGCAGAGGTTTGTCATGGGTTGCGGTGGCCATTACATGTGTGCAAGAGCTATTGGAAGTTGCGCATGCTCAGTTAAGAGTAGCGGCGGCCATTACAGCTTCAGACATGCGCAGTAAAGATCGCGCACGTGGTCCCCATAGGAAAGAGCTGTATCAAGAACTACAATTCCCAGCAGCCTCTGGGGTCTGCACTTTCACCCTGGTCACAGGCAGCCAGACAGCCAATAGAGCTGGCAGCTTCTCCTGCAGCAAAGAAGATACAATGTTGTGTGCAGACAGGGTTTTGACAGTTGGATCCAGGAAGCGATTGGGGAAGGAGTGTACAGAGAGCAGTGCACTGCTGTACTAGGCCCCAGACACCCCAGGCCAAGGTAGGCCCCACTCCCCACTAGGTTAGTGGGTAAGTTCATCGGGAAGGCCCCTAGGTTAGGGACCCTGCCCTTAGGTGCGTGTGAGGCGCAGCCTTGTCAGTGTCACGGCTGTCAGTGCTGTGAGTGCTGACAAGAAGGGATAGTGTGTGTGCAGTGTAGCTGTAGGTACCAGTGTGTGTGCAGCCGTTTGCTGCAGGTACCAAGCAGGTTGCAGTCCGTTGGTTGCAGTGCGTTGCTGCAGGTACAGTGAGTGTAGTGGGTTGCTGTGAGTATTAGGTAGGAGTTAGTGAGAGGGGATCCGGGGGTTGAAGGGAGAGGTAGTGTGGGTGCAGGGGGTCAGTGACCCACCTGCATAGGACAGGCTACCCCTTAGGCCTCTAGGAGCGTTCCCTGAAGTCACCGAAGGTTGCTGTGCTGCAAGGATGGCCTATAGTAGTAGCCAGCATCACCCTTCACTGTATTACCAGCTAGGGACAAGCGTGCGGAGCAGGTTTGCTGGCGAGTCGTCTGGGACCAGACGGCTGGACATTGAGACCCAGGAGGCAGACCTCGATCCGTCTGATCCTTTTCGAAGAGGTACCGGTCACCGCCGTGACCGGAAGGAACTATAACAACAAGTGCACCAACACCGGTCATCAGGCGCTGATCCCGCCTTAGGCTGAACTCTTTAGGGACACTAGCGCGTGGCTAGAGGACCGAGCCTATACCAACACATTGCTATACATGGACACGGTGTGTGGGGCACGCGGTGAGGGGACGGAGACGTTACTCCTGATGAGTGGGTGAGCCGCTAAGGTTATACCGTTAGAGTATAAGTGTAAATGTTATGTGTTATTGCCACCCTGCGTTATCATAGTAAAGGCATTGGTTGTTATACATGCTGAGTGTATGTGTATTAATATATTGTCCTGCGAGGAACCACTCCCCCTCTGGTGGGAGCCATCACAGGTGGAGACGCTGCACCGAGTACAGGGTTACTCATATTATACTTGCCCCAGGTTCCCCGTGGTGAAAGCTCAGCCCTCCTAGGAGTCTAACAGGTAACGCACCACACCAGGTAACATTAGGTTCTCCTCACCTACACACTATATGCGATTGGGTGGGGGAATACCCGTTACATTTGGAGGCGCTGCTGAGATCAGACCTGGGGTGCCCTATTCTATTTTTGTGTCAAATTGTGCCAGTTAAGTCCCATCCATGTTTGTGCCCTCAAGCCATGAGATCCACGAATGGGCTTGGTGGACAAAAGCATCCCTGCGACATGTGGTAGTAGTAGGGAATGTTCCCACTAGTGCGGTGAAGTTGAAGGAAATTTGTGAGGCCCTAAAGGGACTCCTGGGCCTAGACCAAAGGTGGAGGAGGATAGAGCACCGGTACGACACCACTGAACAGTGGAGTAGACTATGGCTAGTGGCGGATCAGGAAATATGCCTGGAAAATGCCCCTCTGACTTTACATTTCCCAGAGGCCCCACCAGAAGGCTACCCTTTTATATACGCAGAGAGCCCTAGTGAAATTAACAGAACTGTGATCAAAATGGAGGCTCCCTCATCCAGTGAGTCACACCTAAAATGGCGTCTCCCGCCAAATCAGGAGAGCACACGTGCTGCTGACTGCAAGCCTGCACTAAATTGTGTTGCAAAAATCTGCACAGGACTGGCGGGAAAACCAGAGCTCTGCCCCCGCAATGTGAGTGACTCAGTGCAGAGCCCGAACCACTCAGTGATAGAGCGTGCCCCTCCTTTAAATTCCACCAGGGGGAGCAAGCACAGTGAACAGCAATCAGCAACTGCTATTCCCACTAAAGAAAGTACAGAATGCAGAGAAACACACCCTCAGTTGTATGGAGTATGGCGATCAAAAGGAGGGAAAGTATCCTTTCTTGTGTGCCTGTGCCTACAAAAGGACTTGAATCTGTCTGGTGGTATGGACTTTAACCACTTTAGGCTACCAATAGAATACCGGGTGGCAGTGGTGGATGAAGAGGGGTGCATAAGATGTGTTTGTAACCAGTGTGACTTCCCAGGTGGCAAACAGACCTGGGGTCCCAAGTGTGCCCGCTGCGGGGCACAGTTCCTAAAACCCGTGCTGCTGTGTGCTACGAACCCGCAGAGGAAGATGCGGCTAACCAGCCTACCTCAGCTACAGAGGGCCCGTGTGCCCTAACCGCGGTTCCAGATTCGGTTCTAATGCCGGAACCACAAATGGAACCACAGAGGACAAGTGAAGCTGAGGACAAAGAGTCGTTTGCCTCTCCTGCTGTGGGCCCGTGTGCCCTACTACGGCCAGTCCGGCCTAAGATGATGGTACCGTCGGTCCTAGGCTTGGGATCAGTACCTAACAACGACAAGGGTGAGTTGACTGCCCCAGGGGTGTCGGGTGTGAGCTTCCAGGTGACCGCGGAGCACGGTAGCTTCTTCAGTCTGGCCACCAGGGCGAATGGCTCCACTCGGCATCGCGTCCTGGCAGAGGTGTCCCCCTTAGAAGATTTCTATCCAGTGGTGCGAGTGGACCAGTACCCACCGCCTATCATCCAGATGAGGAGGAAAGACAGCAGCCAACCAGCCGTGGTGATGCGCCAGCCGGCGGACCACACACGTCAAGCTGAAGCATCAGCGACGGACCCTGCTGTGGACCCGCTGCGCATCGATATCCCTCGGCAGCAAGCGCTGGTGCGGCCGAAGCTGTGGAAGAGTTCCCCGGCCTTGGCAACTCCGAGTGTGTCGGAGGGACATCCAGAGAAGGAACCGAAGGAAGAGGAACCCATCGCAAGCCAGCGGAGTGGTGAGGAACCTCCTTACTCCCCACAGGCTCCGATGGAGGCGGCCGTGGAAAAGGCCCGAACTAAGGCTCCTGACCTGACTGTGAGCTCGTGCGCTTCAACTCAAATGGTCCCAGGACTGGGATCCAATGCTCCCGAGCTCCCAGAAAATGAGTGGACTGCCCCAGAAGTGACTGATGGAGCCAACAAAGACTGTGCTGTGGCCACTCTGGTAACTATTGCCTTCTCCATGCACAATAAGGAGCGCTTTATTCATCATGTGGTGGACAGAGGAAAAGATCAGGGCCTCCCTGTAAACCGCATATGCGATGCGGTTGGCCGGGTAAAGGTCTGGCCAAGAGACATTGTACTATTCCTTCCACCAGGGGGAGGAAGTAGTAAGGACCCAGTGACTGTTAACCCAGAGCATGATCTCCAAGAGATTATCCCAGCGGAGGATCACGAAAGTCAAAGTGAGTACCCCCACATTATCAGTTAGGGGCACCCCACCATTGGTCTCAGCAAACAGCTAACATTCAGCTGGCCTCGGGTATTACTGTGTGTGATATGCCACGTACCAATGATGTTAAAGTCAACATGTTAAGTTGTACAATTTATGCAATGCATTTTTATTGTGTAACTTTCTGTAATGTGACGTTGTTCTCCAAGCGGGGACGTTGGTGTTTCAACCAGGGGGACAGTGTAAAGAGGTCACCCCCGATTCCCCTGATCTTCCTTTGCCCCCTGCCTTACCCCTGTGGCAGTGGGGGAAGGGGACGGCGACTTCTCCCGGTGGGCGCCGCCATCTGGGCCGGCGCCGTCGGGGTCCTGATGCTCACGCATGCACAGCGGGTTGCGCATGCACAGATAGTCGTGGTGGCCATGTTGTGGGTGGCGCGAGGTTCGCGCAATGCGCAGAGGTTGGCATGGGTAGCGGTGGCCATTACATGTGTGCAAAAGCTATTGGAAGTTGTGCATGCTCAGTTAAGAGTAGCGGCGGCCATTACAGCTTCAGACATGCGCAGTAAAGATAGCGCACGCAGTCCCCATAGGAAAGAGCTGTACCAAGAACTACAATTCCCAGCAGCCTCTGGGGACTGCACTTTCACCCTGGTCACAGGCAGCCAGATAGCCAATAGAGCTAGCAGCTTCTCCTGCAGCAAAGACCATACAATGTTGTGTGCAGACAGGGTTTTGGCAGTTGGATCCAGGAAGCGATTGGGGAAGGAGTGTACAGAGAGCAGTGCTCTGCAGTACTAGGCCCCAGACACCCCAAGCCAAGGTAGGCCCCACTCCCCACTAGGTTAGTGGGTAAGTTCATAGGAAAGGCCCCTAGGTTAGGGACCCTGCCCTTAGGTGCGTGTGAGGTGCAGCCTTGTCAGTGTCACGGCTGTCAGTGCTCTTTGATAAAGTCCCATGTCGGGATGAAACGTGTCAGAGTGGTCTTATCCATGATGTCCAGTCTTTTTTTGTAATAAAATTTATTTTTTAATCTACCAAGCTTGTGTCGGTACAAGGGAGTAGTGACCATTTATTTTTTCTACCTTATTCATTATCTCGGAATGGAGCACACAGAGGTCTCATCACTTTAGCAGGTGCTGATCATCATTATTCAGCAGAGGTGGTATCCTGACAATATATGCGCCGGAGCGCACTGCATGCTGGATCCCCAGTGAGAGCACAGCTGTTGGCTTTCTGGACGCGGCGCAAGACGAACTACATGCCGCAGCGCATTGTGTGCCGGGTCTCCAAATAAGCGCAGCTGATTGTTCCCGTGACGTCATCACCATCGACCGGCTGGGGAGTTGGTGCGACCGCCAGACAGCAGAGCGGTAGCGGCATCCATTAGAACCTTGCGCAGGAGTGCCCTGCTTTCCTGGTTCCAGCAGCTGTGTACCCGCATGTTACAGGTTACGGGTGTTTCATTCATTCACACAGCTCAGCTGTTGGGGTGGCAGGGTTACTTACCGGTTTAGGGCAGCATTTATTTGGGACATGTATAGAGTTTACAAGTGGTGTGTCTGTGGTAACATTACTATGTATCTCTAGTTCCTATTTGCTATTGGGCCCCCAGTTGGTTTTATTATACCAAGAAGCCACCCCTTACCCTATAACTTCATTATCATCATATACCTGCATTGAGACCACTTCCCTTTTTGTACCTGGACAGTGGCTGTATACCTGCCTATATACCTATACGTGATTGCTTAGCATTGGGACACGGGAGGTCATTGTCCAACTTTTTTCCTGCTGTGAGTATTAGGTAGGAGTTAGTGAGAGGGGATCCGGGGGTTGGAGGGAGAGGTAGTGTGGGTGCAGGGGGTCAGTGACCCACCTGCATAGGACAGGCCTCCCCGTAGGCCCCTAGGAGCATTCCCTGAAGTCACCGAAGGTTGCTGTGCTGCAGGGACGGCCTATAGTAGTAGCGAGCATCAGCCTTCACTGTATTACCAGCTAGGGACAAAGGGACAAGCGTACGGAGCAGGTTTGCAGGCGAGTCGTCTGGGACCAGACGGCTGGACATTGAGACCCAGGAGGCAGACCGCGATCCGTCTGATCCTTTTCAAAGGGGTACCGGTTACCGCCGTGACCGGAAGGTACTATAACAACAAGTGCACCAACACCGGTCATCAGGCACTGATCCCGCCTTAGGCTAAACTCTTTAGGGACACTAGCGAGTGGCTAGAGGACCGAGCCTATACCAACACATTGCTATACATGGACACGGTGTGTGGGGCACGCGGTGAGGGGACGGAGATGTTACTCCTGATGAGTGGGTGAGCCGCTAAGGTTATACCGTTAGAGTATAAGTGTACATGTTATGTGTTATTGCCACCCTGCGTTATCATAGTAAAGGCATTGGTTGTTATACATGCTGAGTGTATGTGTATTAATATATTGTCCTGCGAGGAACCACCCCCCCTCTAGTGGGAGCCATCGCAGGTGGAGGCGCTGCACCGAGTACAGGGTTACTCATATTATACTTGCCCCAGGTTCCCCGTGGCGGAAGCTCAGCCCTCATGGGAGCTTAACAGGTAACGCACCACACCAGGTAACATTAGGTTCTCCTCACCTACACACTATATGCGATTGGGTGGGGGAATACCCGTTACACATACAATGCCATTAGTTAACTCATATTAACTTATTCCCATTTGAGTAGTCACTGGTGGCATTATGAGTGAAAAATAAGGAAATAAACAGTGCGCAGCTAATATAACGTGACGTTATGGAGTGAAATAAGTGAAGTGTATAAAATAAACAACTTATCCTAGAATGGAGCGTCTGCAGCTGTGATGAAGGGGGGGCTCAGGGACCCCCTGGAGCTAACAGATAAATACAAAAAAGACACAGCGCACAACGCTCATAGTGCATTAAAAAATATTATTCACATAAACAATAACAAGGGTGAGTATTGTGCGTACATCAATTGCATTCAAATCAAGCAGTTTCGGGATATGTTACCCAACGCCTCCTGGAACCGGATCAGGTGTCTTTACAGGGGTAAGGATGTTGTCCTCGGTGGTGCAGGGTCCTATTGTAGTAGTTGCACAGCCTCCGCTGGTCCTTGCTCCCCGGAGCACGAGTGGACCGGGAGCTGCTGATCCCTGCAGTACTTCAATGAGTCAGATCTGGGCATCAGCTGGGCGCTAGCATTCTCCTCCGCGTGGGGCGCTTCCGGTTTGGTGACGTCACCGCGGGGATTTCGGCGCCGTCAGGACACGATCGGATCGCGCAATAAAGTGCTGGTCAAGAGCTAGAACACTTGTCACGTTGTCCTACGCGTTTCGAAACGAAATGTTTCTTCATCAGGGACTGAAATTAGGTGGATTCAGGTGAAATCTAAATACCCCACGATCGAGTCTCATTGGCTCTGCTATCAGTTCTATTGTCCAATGGGAAGGTAGCTGGGGCGGGGTTAAAGACCCGATTAGCATACATCACTAGCAAGGTTTAACAAATGCAAAAAAACTTCAACAAACTTTATTAACACAAGCATTGTTAACCATGACGCGATTGATGTGCTAAAACAAAGAAAAAAATGTTAAAACATGGCAAAGGTACAGAATATCTGATTGTACATTATGCCCTATGGACCTGGATGACTTGGTTAATGGATAAGTGATATAAAAGAAGCATGAGAAATTGTTCAGCATGGGCTAAAACACATACAGCAGCAGATAAAAATGAAGAGTATTAAAGTTAACTCAAAATACCATAAATTAATAAAAGGGCATGAGATGATTTAAAAACTACTTAAAAAAGTCGAAAGTGTTATATAATAATTAATACAGAGACCAAATATCTATGTCCTCATTTAAACCTCCTGGATGCAAGGTGTTTAGTTTGTGTATCCAGAAGGTTTCTTGCCTGGAGAGTTCCTTAACCCTATCCCCCCCCTCTCCTGTTTTTAGGGATATGCTTGATACCCCTAAACTGGAGGGTTGAGGGATCACTATTGTGACACATTGCATAGTGTTTCGAGAGGCTATGTTTCATAAAACCCAGTTTAATATTCCGCAGGTGTTCTAAAATGCGTACTTTTAAAGCACGCTTTGTGCGTCCCACATAGGAAAGGCCACAAGGACATTCTATTAAATATACTACATGGTCAGTATTGCAAAGAATGAAATCATTAATATTAATAATATCACCATTAGGACATTTAAAAGTTTTTTTGTCAGGATGCATAAATTTACAAACAGAGCACTTGCCACATTTGAAATTTCCGGTAGGTTTAGTACTCAGCCAATTTCTCTCCCCACTACGTTGTTCTTTTAATTTAATATCGCTGGGGGATAGCATGTTCTTTAAGTTTTTGGCCTTTCGGTAGATACATTTTGGAAATTTCGAAAGGTGGGTGCCCAGAAGTGGGTCATTAGAAAGAATTGGCCAGTGTTTTTTTATGATTTTTTCTATCCTGCCTGTCATGGAATTAAAATTTGTAATGAAAGATACATTGCACTTGTCCTCAGTTTGGGATTTTTTATATAATTTACTTTTTTCTTTAGTTAACAGCATCGATTTCCTCTCTATTTTTCTTATTTTCTCTAAGTCCCCATTTAATTTTTCTAGATGGTATCCCCTCTCTAAGAATCTTAATGTTAATTTCTTAGCCTGATCCTCAAAATCTCCCACTGTACTGCAATTTTTCTTCAATCTGTAATATTGGCCACTGGGGATATTCGATATCCACGTTTTTTTGTGGTTACTTGTGGCCATAAGGAGGTTGTTTGAATCAACCTCCTTAAAATGGGTCTTTGTTACCACAGTCCCATCAGGTGATACCTTCAGATTGAGATCCAAGAAATGTATTTCATTTTCATGTTGTACATGGGTAAAGGTCAGATTCCTGTCATTATTATTTAGGTACTGTAAGAAAAGATCGATTGAACACTGGTCGCCATCCCAAATACATAGGATATCATCTATGAATCTACGCCACAAAATGATATTCGGTTTGTAAGGGTTTTTATTATTATAGATATAGTCCTCCTCCCATTTTCCCATGTACAGGTTTGCGAAACTGGGGGCAAATCTTGTGCCCATCGCAGTTCCGCAAACCTGCAAGAAGAAATCATCAAGAAACATAAAATAATTATGCCTCAAGATAAAATCTATTGATTGTAGGACAAATTGGCTATTTAAGGAATGCAGGGTGGTGTCATTCAATAAAAAAGATTGAACTGCATTTAAACCTTCTGCGTGTGGGATGTTCGTGTATAGGGCCTGCACATCGCAGGTTAGCCATCTATAAGAATCCTTCCACACAACTCCTTCCATCAGATTCAACACTGATGTTGAATCTCTCAAATGAGAGGGGAGTTTTGCCACATGTGGTTGGAGGAAAAAATCCACATATTGGGAAAGGTTGGATGTTAAACTATCTATTCCCGATATAATCGGTCTACCTGGCGGGTTCGTTAAACTCTTGTGGGTTTTTGGGAGATGATAGAAGATCGCAATCTTTGGGCAACTACAGTGCAAAAAATCATATTCTCTTTTTACGAGGACATTCTTTATTAGGGCGTCATCTAGGAGTTTTTTCAAAAGGGCTAAGAATTCTTTTGTGGGGTCCCTCATAAGCCTTTTGTAGGAGGTGGTGTCGTTTAGGAGTCTGAGGGCTTCACCTTCATAGTCCTTCCTATC
The DNA here is from genome assembly GCF_040206685.1 of Ascaphus truei. Taxonomy (NCBI): domain Eukaryota; kingdom Metazoa; phylum Chordata; class Amphibia; order Anura; family Ascaphidae; genus Ascaphus; species Ascaphus truei. Next base: position 112,497,611 of record NC_134486.1, on the reverse strand, counting down.
TTGTAACACAACACCACCCCCCTTGTCAGCCTGCCTAATAATTAGGTTTTTATTTTCTTTGAGGAATTTAAGTGCTAGTGCTTCATTCTTATTTAGATTATATTTAAAATCATTATTTTTAGCATCATTAGTTAAAAGATTAAAATCTTTGTTGACCATGTTAAAAAACGTATCTATATGGTGGCCTTTAGAATGTGCTGGGTAGAAAGTTGACTTCCCCCTAAAGTGGGTATGTGTGCAGGTTAAATCTCCTTCTCCGGTCTCAGTCTGAGTGGGATCTACATTGCTTGTTTCAGCTATTGCTTTTTGTGAAATGTTTTCTGTGTCAGATTTAATAAAGTGTCTCTTCAGAGTGAGATTTCTTACAAACTTCTGAAGGTCTGAATACAGCTGAAAACCACTTGGACCACAAGACCGGGAGAAAGTGAGACCTCTGTCTAAAACTTTTTTCTGGTCATTTGTCAGAATAACAGTAGACAGATTGAAAATCCCATTAGAGGGTATAGTTTTTACGGCATTTCGCAGTCTCTTTTCTTTAAGTCTGGCCCCCCCTCTTGTTCCCCGCCTGACAAGACCCTTTCCCTTCTTTCTTTTACCTCTGGTTTGTGTACTCCGCCCGTAGTCTCCCCCTTTTTCTGGGGATCTATGTGTCTGTTTTTGACGGAGTCTAAAAAACCCGAGGGTGAGGGATGGGCTGGTGATCTCTGTCTGGGGCTTGGTTTAAAAACTCTTTGATTAAAATTCGACTCATACCTAACAAATTCTCTTTGCCCATATTTAAAATTTGGAATGTAGTTCTTTCCCTTATAATTGGGGTTCCTAAAGTGGCCCTCTTGTATATGTTGACGGGGATACCCATTGCTTGGGTTATAACCCCTCCTATCCTCATAGGATTGGTTATCCCTGCCCCTCTCATTCCAGTTTTCCCAACCTCTTTGGTTAGGAATAGGTGTAAAATTTCTATGCTGCTCATTGTTTCTAGTTTGGGATTGGGAAGAGTCCCTTTTTTCCCCACTTTTCTGGTTTACTTTTACAGACCTACTTCTTTCTGGGTCTTTAGCCCAATTTCTTTGCCTATTATTATCGTAGTCGGCCTTGTCTCTGAAAATTTTTTCATGCTTCTTCTTTATAATTTCTTCCTCCGCATATTCAAGTTTCATGCGGAGGTCGTGCTCCAGCTCCGAGCAGTCATATTCGACCACCAGGGGCTCAAGCACTTTAATGACATCAGAAATCTCCTTATCCATCATTTTTAGCGTTTTCGTTCTCTCGTAAATAATAAGCTTCATTAGTGATATGGAGCAGTCATCCAAGATCCTGTTCCACTTTTTTAAAAAATGCTCATTCTCCTTACCGAAGGTGGGTGATTTACGAAAACGTAGGCCCCTAGGGACCCTATCACACTCCACATACTTCTGAATAGTTCTTTTTTCAAGATGTATTTTTACTTCGGTAAGTAGTAATTGCTCTAAAATTTTAAAATTCTTTTCAATAGACCCCTTAATGTTTCCTTCGCTAGGAACTGCAATATTTTCCTCACTAAATAGTGAGTCAAAATTATCGTCACGTTTCTTCCTGCATTCTACCAGGCTCCACACCATAATTAAAGGAGGGTGTAAACCACACAATAAAGGTGTATACCGACAGGTGTAAGTGCAGCACCAAACAGAGCAATATAATGAGTGAAAAATAAGGAAATAAACAGTGCGCAGCTAATATAACGTGACGTTATGGAGTGAAATAAGTGAAGTGTATAAAATAAACAACTTATCCTAGAATGGAGCGTCTGCAGCTGTGATGAAGGGGGGGCTCAGGGACCCCCTGGAGCTAACAGATAAATACAAAAAAGACACAGCGCACAACGCTCATAGTGCATTAAAAAATATTATTCACATAAACAATAACAAGGGTGAGTATTGTGCGTACATCAATTGCATTAAAATCAAGCAGTTTCGGGATATGTTACCCAACGCCTCCTGGAACCGGATCAGGTGTCTTTACAGGGGTAAGGATGTTGTCCTCGGTGGTGCAGGGTCCTATTGTAGTAGTTGCACAGCCTCCGCTGGTCCTTGCTCCCCGGAGCACGAGTGGACCGGGAGCTGCTGATCCCTGCAGTACTTCAATTAGTCAGATCTGGGCATCAGCTGGGCGCTAGCATTCTCCTCCGCGTGGGGCGCTTCCGGTTTGGTGACGTCACCGCGGGGATTTCGGCGCCGTCAGGACACGATCGGATCGCGCAATAAAGTGCTGGTCAAGAGCTAGAACACTCGTCACGTTGTCCTACGCGTTTCGAAAAGAAATGTTTCTTCATCAGGGACTGAAATTAGGTGGATTCAGGTGAAATCTAAATACCCCACGATCGAGTCTCATTGGCTCTGCTATCAGTTCTATTGTCCAATGGGAAGGTAGCTGGGGCGGGGTTAAAGACCCGATTAGCATACATCACTAGCAAGGTTTAACAAATGCAAAAAAACTTCAACAAACTTTATTAACACAAGTATTGTTAACCATGACGCGATTGATGTGCTAAAACAAAGAAAAAAATGTTAAAACATGGCAAAGGTACAGAATATCTGATTGTACATTATGCCCTATGGACCTGGATGACTTGGTTAATGGATAAGTGATATAAAAGAAGCATGAGAAATTGTTCAGCATGGGCTAAAACACATACAGCAGCAGATAAAAATGAAGAGTATTAAAGTTAACTCAAAATACCATAAATTAATAAAAGGGCATGAGATGATTTAAAAACTACTTAAAAAAGTCGAAAGTGTTATATAATAATTAATACAGAGACCAAATATCTATGTCCTCATTTAAACCTCCTGGATGCAAGGTGTTTAGTTTGTGTATCCAGAAGGTTTCTTGCCTGGAGAGTTCCTTAACCCTATCCCCCCCTCTCCTGTTTTTAGGGATATGCTTGATACCCCTAAACTGGAGGGTTGAGGGATCACTATTGTGACACATTGCATAGTGTTTCGAGAGGCTATGTTTCATAAAACCCAGTTTAATATTCCGCAGGTGTTCTAAAATGCGTACTTTTAAAGCACGCTTTGTGCGTCCCACATAGGAAAGGCCACAAGGACATTCTATTAAATATACTACATGGTCAGTATTGCAAAGAATGAAATCATTAATATTAATAATATCACCATTAGGACATTTAAAAGTTTTTTTGTCAGGATGCATAAATTTACAAACAGAGCACTTGCCACATTTGAAATTTCCGGTAGGTTTAGTACTCAGCCAATTTCTCTCCCCACTACGTTGTTCTTTTAATTTAATATCGCTGCGGGATAGCATGTTCTTTAAGTTTTTGGCCTTTCGGTAGATAAATTTTGGAAATTTCGAAAGGTGGGTGCCCAGAAGTGGGTCATTAGAAAGAATTGGCCAGTGTTTTTTTATGATTTTTTCTATCCTGCCTGTCATGGAATTAAAATTTGTAATGAAAGATACATTGCACTTGTCCTCAGTTTGGGATTTTTTATATAATTTACTTTTTTCTTTAGTTAACAGCATCGATTTCCTCTCTATTTTTCTTATTTTCTCTAAGTCCCCATTTAATTTTTCTAGTGTTGAATCTGATGGAAGGAGTTGTGTGGAAGGATTCTTATAGATGGCTAACCTGCGATGTGCAGGCCCTATACACGAACATCCCACACGCAGAAGGTTTAAATGCAGTTCAATCTTTTTTATTGAATGACACCACCCTGCATTCCTTAAATAGCCAATTTGTCCTACAATCAATAGATTTTATCTTGAGGCATAATTATTTTATGTTTCTTGATGATTTCTTCTTGCAGGTTTGCGGAACTGCGATGGGCACAAGATTTGCCCCCAGTTTCGCAAACCTGTACATGGGAAAATGGGAGGAGGACTATATCTATAATAATAAAAACCCTTACAAACCGAATATCATTTTGTGGCGTAGATTCATAGATGATATCCTATGTATTTGGGATGGCGACCAGTGTTCAATCGATCTTTTCTTACAGTACCTAAATAATAATGACAGGAATCTGACCTTTACCCATGTACAACATGAAAATGAAATACATTTCTTGGATCTCAATCTGAAGGCATCACCTGATGGGACTGTGGTAACAAAGACCCATTTTAAGGAGGTTGATTCAAACAACCTCCTTATGGCCACAAGTAACCACAAAAAAACGTGGATATCGAATATCCCCAGTGGCCAATATTACAGATTGAAGACAAATTGCAGTACAGTGGGAGATTTTGAGGATCAGGCTAAGAAATTAACATCAAGATTCTTAGAGAGGGGATACCATCTAGAAAAATTAAATGGGGACTTAGAGAAAATAAGAAAAATAGAGAGGAAATCGATGCTGTTAACTAAAGAAAAAAGTAAATTATATAAAAAATCCCAAACTGAGGACAAGTGCAATGTATCTTTCATTACAAATTTTAATTCCATGACAGACAGGATACAAAAAATCATAAAAAAACACTGGCCAATTCTCTCTAATGACCCACTTCTGGGCACCCACCTTTCGAAATTTCCAAAATGTATCTACCGAAAGGCCAAAAACTTAAAGAACATGCTATCCCCCAGCGATATTAAATTAAAAGAACAACGTAGTGGGGAGAGAAATTGGCTGAGTACTAAACCTACCGGAAATTTCAAATGTGGCAAGTGCTCTGTTTGTAAATTTATGCATCCTGACAAAAAAACTTTTAAATGTCCTAATGGTGATATTATTAATATTAATGATTTCATTCTTTGCAATACTGACCATGTAGTATATTTATTAGAATGTCCTTGTGGCCTTTCCTATGTGGGACGCACAAAGCGTGCTTTAAAAGTACGCATTTTAGAACACCTGCGGAATATTAAACTGGGTTTTATGAAACATAGCCTCTCGAAACACTATGCAATGTGTCACAATAGTGATCCCTCAACCCTCCAGTTTAGGGGTATCAAGCATATCCCTAAAAACAGGAGAGGGGGGGATAGGGTTAAGGAACTCTCCAGGCAAGAAACCTTCTGGATACACAAACTAAACACCTTGCATCCAGGAGGTTTAAATGAGGACATAGATATTTGGTCTCTGTATTAATTATTATATAACACTTTCGACTTTTTTAAGTAGTTTTTAAATCATCTCATGCCCTTTTATTAATTTATGGTATTTTGAGTTAACTTTAATACTCTTCATTTTTATCTGCTGCTGTATGTGTTTTAGCCCATGCTGAACAATTTCTCATGCTTCTTTTATATCACTTATCCATTAACCAAGTCATCCAGGTCCATAGGGCATAATGTACAATCAGATATTCTGTACCTTTGCCATGTTTTAACATTTTTTTCTTTGTTTTAGCACATCAATCGCGTCATGGTTAACAATGCTTGTGTTAATAAAGTTTGTTGAAGTTTTTTTGCATTTGTTAAACCTTGCTAGTGATGTATGCTAATCGGGTCTTTAACCCCGCCCCAGCTACCTTCCCATTGGACAATAGAACTGATAGCAGAGCCAATGAGACTCGATCGTGGGGTATTTAGATTTCACCTGAATCCACCTAATTTCAGTCCCTGATAAAGAAACATTTCGTTTCGAAACGCGTAGGACAACGTGACGAGTGTTCTAGCTCTTGACCAGCACTTTATTGCGCGATCCGATCGTGTCCTGACGGCGCCGAAATCCCCGCGGTGACGTCACCAAACCGGAAGCGCCCCACGCGGAGGAGAATGCTAGCGCCCAGCTGATGCCCAGATCTGACTCATTGAAGTACTGCAGGGATCAGCAGCTCCCGGTCCACTCGTGCTCCGGGGAGCAAGGACCAGCGGAGGCTGTGCAACTACTACAATAGGACCCTGCACCACCGAGGACAACATCCTTACCCCTGTAAAGACACCTGATCCGGTTCCAGGAGGCGTTGGGTAACATATCCCGAAACTGCTTGATTTTAATGCAATTGATGTACGCACAATACTCACCCTTGTTATTGTTTATGTGAATAATATTTTTTAATGCACTATGAGCGTTGTGCGCTGTGTCTTTTTTGTATTTAACTGGTGGCATTATGTAGTTGGCCTTTATTTAAGACTTCCATACACACCCATTAGTCACTTCCCCTGATGAAGCGTAATCACGCGAAACGTGCAATGGTTGACGTTTGATGACGTGGTGACGTCTTCTCCTGACTGTCTTTACGAGGCTGCTTATCATCTGTCCTATTATCGGACCGGGTGATGCAGTGTTTGTTACTTTCCCTTTGGGAGTTTCGCCGCCAGCATTAGACATTTTATCAGCCAGACACCATGGATGTACGACGAAGACTGCGTGTGGCCGATTCTTGCAATATTATACAGTATATGAGTTTTTATATGTTTGCTATTTGTAAACATAAATAACCTTTTACTGACATCATCCCTTGTTCAGCTCCTTTCTCGTTTTTTCTTGCTGAAGTTTTGCCCCATCGATTGCGGGGGGGTTTTGGAGCAGCAGGAGGGATTGCCCATCACCGTTCCCATTGGAATTACTTACCAAATCCTGGATTCAGCTCGTGTGGTTTCATGTTCTATGTGACGTACTCCATCTGTCTGGATCAGTTTTTGACTATTAGTTTCCAGGTGAAAGTTCTAAAACTATATTGGGGTAAGATACAGATCTTACATGCATTATTGCACAAGCTGGTACACATTGAAGTGGGTGTGATAACTCACAAGCCCTGCCTCCTTTTTGTGTGGACCCAATTCTACTGAACAAGGGCTTCTCTCGCTGGTTCGTTATGCATGTCCACCTGCCATGCACTAGTGAGAGTAATAACGTTTGCTACGTCTGTAAGCTATCAGCAATATTTTATATTGTATTTCCATGCAACTGACAAATATGGTACATGCCTTCAATGTGCTTTATGCTGATATGTTTGTAATGTTTCCCACGTCATCCCGGGAAGCCATGAGACATCTGGTTTCCCATGCTTCAACAAAGGGTTTCATGTGATTAAAGCGGCAATACACGTTGCACTGAGCAATTTAAGTTTTTATATTTTTTTATTATAGGTTTTGAGCAGGGGATCTCTGGAGCTGAAATGAATGCATTTCAGCTCCGGTGACTCCCTGCTTCAAGAGATACTTACCTCCGTAGGGGGTGCCAGTATCTGCAGCCAGGGAACTTGTGTGCCTAACGAAATGGCATTTAAATGTCCCGCCTCAACTCCTATTCTCTCCTAGACCCTCTACAATCTGGCTTCCACACTGCTCACTCCACTGAAACTGTCCTCACTAAAATAACGAATGACCTACATGTTGCCAAAAACAAAGGTCAATACATTCTGCTCATATTACTCTCTCTTTCCTAAATCTGTCTCAACGTCCACCTGTTAAAATCCCTCTTCTGGATTCCTATTAAATCCCGGATCACACACTCAATTCTCCTTTTAAAGCTTTACACTCTTCTGCCCCACCTTACATCTCAGCCCTAATTTCTCACTATACACCATCCCAACTTTTGCATTCTGCTCAAGGATGTTTGCTCTCTACCCCCTTTTGTATCTAAAGCCCTCTCCTGCCTTAAACCTTTCTCACTGACTTCCCCACACCTCTGGAATGCCCTTCTGCTCAATATCCGACTAGCACCCTCTCTATCCACCTTTAAGACCCACCACAAAACACACCTCCTTATCGAAGCATATGAGTAGCTCTGTGGTTGAAACTTTACACCTCATACATCGACCTTGACCCCTTGCAGGCGCACTTACCAGAACACCTTCCTACTGTCTCTGTACGTTCTTACTACTTACCAATTAGATTGTAAGCTCCTCGGGACCGGGACTCCTCTTCCGAAATGTCACTTTCATGTCGGAAGCGCTTCTTCCCATTATGTGTTATTTGTATTATCTGTTATTTATATTATTATGACTTGTATTACTGCTGTGAAGTGCTATGTACATTAATGGCGCTATATAAATGAAGCATACATAAATACATGGGCCAACAGGAAGCTGTGATGTCATCCTTGTGGTTTCCTATTAGCCTGGTGACCTGGACATTTAAACTCTGCAGAGATACCGGCACCCACCATGGAGATAAGTATCACTGGAAGCAGGAGGACCCCTGAGCTGAAATAAACATAGTTTACCTGTATTTGGGGGTGGAGGTTTTATATGTATTTGGGGGGTGGGACGTTGTATGTATTTGGGGGATTTTGAATGTTTTTTGGGGGTAGGTTTGTTTGTATTTTTTCGGGGGGTGGAGGGTTTGTATATATTTGGGGGTGGGAAGGTTTTTTGTATTTTGGGGGTGGAGTTTTGTGGTATATATTTTGAGGGGGGGCTTGTGTGAGGGGGCAAGAGAATGAGGAGGGGGATTGAGTGAGAGTGGGGTAATTGACGGAGGGGGGAGAGTAAGAAGAGAAGAAGGTGTTAAGAGAGGGTTTGAGTGAGGAAAAGAGAGAGTAAGCGTAAGACGCAGGGAGATAAATACATGCAAGGTGGGGGAGGGATTGAATGAGTGGGGTAATTGATGTAGAGGGGAGAGTGAGAGGTGAGAGGGGTCAGTGAGGAAGAGAGGGAGTGAGATGGAGAGGAGAGAAATACATGGAAAGAGGGGGAAATAGAGGGGCTCGCAAGGTGTGAAGTATGCAGCATTGATGCTTTAATTCCCGTTTTGGAAAAGCTGAGGTGGGTACCACACAAAACATGGCAAAACTTGTAGCAATCTGGGGATAATTTAAATGACATTTTCTCTAAAGAAAACAAGCTTTGAGTTGGCACTATACAAGTACTCCATGTCATTCTATTATACAGATTACACAGGAACCGTACATTAAAAGATCAGCGTTCCGGTTCTCTCTTGGACCTCTGTCAATCTTGACAAAGGTTCAACTGTGGACAGAATCATTGATATTTTTATTTAATAAATTGATAGTCTCCTTTACTTAAAGACCTTGCGAGTGCCAACATTTTTGTAATTCATTCCATACACGGTTTCCCACCCCCCAGACTTCGCTGGTTGTTCACCTGTGGCAGTGTATACCTCTGCATCCTGAGTACTCCTATCCACGGATATTTGGGGAATAGTCTTTAAAATGCCTACTTAATAACAGTAATAGGTCCAATCGCTGGCGTTGAAAAATGGTCTCATTTCTGTTGCCCTTTGTGCACCACAAGCACAGTCAATGTGCCACAGGCTCCAGCAGGTGCTGTGAAAGCATCACAGTGCAGAGAAACAGCTTACAACTGGGATGTGCAATTAACACTGCAGGTGAAAAAATGTGTGGGGTAAAGGAGTTGGAAAGCAGCCATCAACCTACTCGCTAGCAGGAGACCAGCAAAGGGATTGAGGAAAGAGACACACTTGTAATTTATAAAGATACGTTTTTCTTTACTAGCAGGAAAAACTGCTGCCAGGAAATGGGGATAGCAACTGAACGGACTCAGATAACCAAAGATGCTGTCCAAAAACAGACTTAAAATGCTGTTTCCAGTCACAGAGCCATCACCCTCTAATTTTTATGACTTATCTGTGGGTTCCATTATAATAGCAGCGATAGATGAAGGGAAAAAAAATTCTAGGCTGTCAAAATGTTACTCAATTTATTTTTCTAAGAAATGTATTTCTTGTGACTTCTCTCCCTTCCCTTATTTTAAAGGAGCAATCCACTCCATTTTTTTTCTCTCTCCATTGTTTAATACAGGTTTGAAGAAGGGGGTCTCCAGAGCTGAACCCCATTCATTTCAGCTCTGGGGACCCCCTGCTTCTGAAGATACTTACCTTCGAAGGGGGTGTCGGTATCTCCTGCAGTTTTCAGCTTCCTCGTCACAAGGACCAATAGGAAGCCGCACCGGATAACATCACGGCTTTCTATTCGTCAACGGGGCCTGGAGCTTTGAAAAACAGCCAAATAGTGAACCCTGGAGTGGCTACTGGCACTCAATATGGAGATAAGTACCTCTGGAAGCAGGGGGTCCCCAGAGCTGAAATTAATGGGGTTCAGCTTCGTAGACCCCCTGCTTCAAACTTGTGTGGCCAGGTCTCCGCTTGGGCTCCCCCTCGGCCCTCCGTGTTTCCCCGCTTACCTCTCCTTTGGAGGGGGAACCATCACAGAGTGCCGGGGAGGTGCAGGGTGCACAGCAGCGGGCGGGCTGGCTGGCGATTCGGCAACTGGACCGAGGGCGCCCCCATCTTGAATAAGGGCATGCATGCGTAGAGATGTATTGCGCAAAGCGTTCCCAGGTCCAGTGGCCATCTTAGTACACCACACGCATGCGCAGTAGAAAACGCGAGCCGCAGCCATTACAGTTAGGCTCCGCATGGGGAACTACAACCCCCAGCAGCCACTGGGGCTGCAAGACAAGGTGGCACACAGCAGCCAATAGGGCGCCAGGATTTCCCTGCTCAGCAAGTTCATACATTTGGCGCGCTAGAGGCCATGCCAGTCGGAGCTGGGGCACTGAAGTGTAAGGGTTTAGGTGCAGGGTGTCTGTGACCCCTGCAGTAGGCCAGAGACCCCCTATTAGGCCCTAGCTAGGCCCACGACTTCCCTGTAAGCTTGTGGCTGCTACAGGGACAGGCCCCTTAGACAGGGACATTGCCCCATTAGCTGATCAGTGTCAGGGACACAGCTGAAGATGCCGCGCAGCATCTGCGGCCTGTGGTCTGGGACCAGACCACCACCGTATGTAGAGACAATTAAGGTGGGACCCTCCAGCTGGATACCACCCCACATGGAGGCGGACTAATCGCTGATGGTGACGGCATGGGACCGGACGGACCCCTGTCTTCCGTTGGTGCTACCAGGTGTTAGAGCACCCGGCAGGTATCACACCATCTACAAGTGCACCAACTATAACACTGTGGGCAGCACTGTCACACAATTCCGGGTGGGTTTGCTACTGTGGACACGAGGTTGGGTAGGTGCCAAGGGCACCTATGTACATTGGGGGACACTCTCACCGGGGTGTGGACTAAGTAGATGGACAGTGTGCTACGGTGTGTGGGTAAGGCCATACCAGGCCTGAGTATATGAAGGAAAAAAGAGGGTGTAAAAAGCGCTAAAAGATTAATAATAATAAACAGTGAGTGAATATTGTGTGATCTTACACAATACCTAATATAAAGGCTAGGCTGCCAGGTGATACTAACCCCAAAAATAGTTAGTAAATGTGCACAAAAACAAACAATACAGACCGGCGCCTAAAGAGTCCAAGGGAGTAATAAAGTCCAAAGGTATGAAGTCTCAAGAAGTGGAATCAAATCTTGTACTTCTCAGCTCCACAGCAAGGGGTTAATCTAAGCATGTAATGCAAAAAGAGAAAAAGCAGAGAAAACACATCATAATGCAACACTGCTAAAATATGAACACATGTAGGACAAACAAGACAAGACAAAAAATAGAAAAACAAAAGTAAGGCTGACTAATAATAAGAGTTAATTTAATTATACACACTAACATGACTATAGCAGATGTTGGATCCGGTGGGTAAAAACCGGAATCCTACTTACAGGACTGCCACAGGTAACACGCAGAGGAACAATGTATGGTGATCAGCCTCGGCCTCAGGTATGCTCGTAGTGTCCAGAGGTAGCTCCAAACAGTCTCCTGTACTCTTCTACCCCGTGACCGGATGTGCGTCGCCCGTGACCGGATGTGCGTCACCCGGGGGTAAATCTGGAGCTCTGGAGCTCTCCACGAGATGACTGACAGTCTGTAGCTGGAAATGCGTCACCAGAGGCGGGACAAACACCAAACTCCTTCTCTCAATGTGAAGCTGCGGCCGCTTTGCTGCAGTCCTCTGCCACAGTGCTAAAAATAACTCAAATGAACTGCCCTGAGTATATATATTATAGTGTTATCATTTTCATGTCAGTAAACCTGTTATTATGTATGCGCTGTGTGTACTTATGCATTGGGTCCTGTGAAGGGGTTATCGAGCGCTGTCAGGATCCCTCACAGGTGGAGGCGCTGTCATCAGATGATCCAGGTACACCCCAGGCTCCAAGCAGCGGAGGTTCAGGCCTCCTGTGAGCCGCAGGTAAAGCACCACATACACTCAGTAGCGCCACATCTCCCATAGGGTGGGGGAAACAGCGCTACACCTGTATTAAAAAAAAATTAAGAAAAACAAAAAGAACCTAGATTGCCTCTTTAAACCAACCAAAGTTGTCCAGTAGTGCTGTAAGTCATTCCTGTAGCTCAGGCCTGCACAACTTATAAAGTGAAACGGGCCAAACTGCTCCAAGGAAAGCAGATTCAGGCTGCACTTTAATTCAAATTAAATTCGAAATGCATGGGAACTCATATCCAAACAATTATGAAGCATGTAGTTGAAAGCGAGAAAAAACTGGAGGAATCGCTAACGAAAAACGGATAAGAAAATATCTGATGAAACAAAGGAATTACTGAGGAGATGGCAAGAACTGAAGCAATCCCAAGAAGCACGAATAATTGAATATGCAGAGCTGTAAAAGATGAATCTCAAACGTATAACTGAAGATGTCCCAAAATGTAACTGTGATATGGTGAGGAAGATTATCAAAGATAAACGAAAGCATAAAAAAGACGAAGCAGCAACTTATAATTGGGAAGAAGCAAATCATTGCACTCAAATAAGATGATGGATCAACAATAAAAGACCATGCACTTATCATAAAGAGTTGGCCTTCTACATAAATTTAATGAGAGCACAGATAACAAAGGGCATAATCGAGCGAGAAGAAACCACCAATGAATGATGTGCCTGGCATCTTTCCAGAAGAAGTGACAAAACCAATAAAATCCATGAAGCATGGAAAGGCCCAGTGAAGATGGAATTGCAACTGAAATCTTGAAAGAAGCTGGGGAAGTAGAGAAAATCCTAGCAAAACTCTTTACATACTGCTTGAAGAACAAGGAAATTCCAGAACAATGGAGTAATGCCATTGTTATCCTCATCTACAAGAAAGGAGACAAAGAAGACCTCAAGAAAAGATTGACCAATCAATCTACTTCCAATCATTTACAAGAGTTTTATGAATACAGCCACTCCTTGACAAAGGCTGCTGTGACAGCTGAAACGTTGGACACTTTATTTGGCTTCAATAAATGTTTGCATTTATAAAATCAGTGGAGCCTCTACTCTTTTTTGTGTATCTTGATATTGTAAAGAACATTTATGAGAATGCCACATCAACCATTAGATTAAATGAAGATACGAGAAAGATTGGGTTCAAACATGACCTGTATGCTGAATACACAAAAATGTACCTTTGAACCCCTAAAATTTACCTTTTACACCTGCTGTATAGAGTAAAGTCTCTGAATGTCATCCTTATTATCCTGGATGGCCCTCTGCCGACTGAAACATAACATATCAAAGACAGGGCGTTTCATACTTCTTCTCAAGCCTGGCCTGACTGTTCCCTTCTCCATTACTGTTGGCAGAACTATCATACACCCAGTATTACAAGCACGCAGCCTAGGTGTCCCATTTGACTCCTCCCTAACATTCACAATGTAACTAAAACCTGTCGATTTTTCCTCTGTAACATAGCAAAGATTTGCCCTTTCCTTGTCGCTCTACTGCTAAAACTCTAAACATACGCCCTCATTCTCTCCCATCTCAATTATTGTAACCTACTGTCCGGCCTTCCTGCCACACATCTGTGTCCCCTACAATTGATCCTAAACGCTGCTGCTAGAATTGCTTTACTCTTTAATCTGTCTCAGTGACTGTTTTGCTGATATCCCTCCCCTGGCTTCCTATTAAATCCTGTATTATTTTCCAAATTCTCCTTCTCTCTTTTAAAGCAATACACTCCTCTGCTCCTCCTTACATTTCAGCCCTAAAGTCTCGCAATACACCTGCCCTAATCTTGCATTCTGCTCAAGGATTTATTTATTTATTTATAAAATATTTTACCAGAAAGTAATACATTGAGAGTTACCTCTCGTTTTCAAGTATGTCCTGGGCACAGAGTACAACAAATAATACATGGTTACAAATACAGTTACATAAATGAAAAGGGTATACATTATATACAAGACATTGCGTGCATAGTTGGAGAAAATATATATTATGGGCGTATGAAACAGTTACAGACCAGATTAAAGTGTGAGACAGCCTTAGATTTGAAAGAACTTAAACTGGTGGTGGATGTGAGAGTCTCTGGTAGGTTGTTCCAGTTTTGGGGTGCATGGTAGGAGAAGGAGGAACGTCCGGATACTTTGTTGAGCCTTGGGACCATGAACAGTCTTTTGGAGTCTGATCTCAGGTGATAAGTGCTGCAAGTGGTAGGGATGAGGAGCTTGTTCAGGTAGCTGGGTAGCTTGCCCATGAAGAATTTAAAGGTAAGACAGGAAAGGTGAACTTTGCGGCTAGACTCTAGTGATGACCAATCTAGTTCTTTGAGCATATCGCAGTGATGTGTGTTGTAGTTGCATTGGAGAACAATGGATGTCTTCTGTCTACTCCTTTTGTATCTAAAGCCCTCTCCCACAGAAAACCTTTCTCACTTAAGGATCAACAAGGGAGTGCAGCAGTGAGACACCATGTCACCAAAGTTTTTCACAGCAACACTTGAAGAATTGTTCAAGACACTGAATTAGGAAGAAAAAGGAATCAATAAATACTTGAGTTACCCATGATTTGTAAATTACATTATTATTTTAGCTACAAATTCAGAAGACCTCCTGCACCAAATCGGAGAACTCGCCAAAGCAAGTCAGAAGGTGGGCCTCCATATGAATCTCAGCAAGACCAAAGTGATGTTCAACAAATGGGTAACATTTGCAAAGATCGAAATAAATGGACTAGACTAGACCAAAAAAAATTGAACACCCAGGTGAACGATGGTGCGCTTGTAATGACTTTGTTTTTTTTACGCTTTTTGTGTCATTGTAACAATCTAGTTAGATGAATGTACTGCTGCGGCAGAGTTTATTCGAGCATTTGCCCGTTCTCTGCCGCAGCAGTAGCCTGGCGCGCGCCCGAGAGTGACGGGCGCGCGCCGAAGCAGCGGAAGAGCGCCCTCCGATCGGGGCGCTCTCCCTACCGCTGCCGGGTCCGCCGGGTCCCCCGGAACCCCCTGCCGCTGTCCCGCGATCGCGGGACACCAGGGCTCCCTCGGGGAGCCCCTGGACGCGCGTGCAGGGGGCGCACGCTCCCGATGACGCGTGACCGCGCGTCTATGACGCGCGGCACGCCGAGGGGCGGCCACTAGCAAGCCGGGAGATTTCCCGGCTTGCGGTACCGACCACACTCGGATAAAGTGTGTCGGTACTGTAAATAGGGCATAATGGTAAAAAAATGTTCATAAAATATTCAAAAACATAAACAGCTGCGAATCCAAAGATACTTAAAAATACTTAGAACTTCATAAAAACCACTGATAGATGTACCCTTCTATAAAAGAAAAAATGCAGCAGCATACACTTAGCTTATAACTAAATATATTACTGAATACAATCCATGAAAAGAGATGGTGATGTGAGTCTGTTGGATTATGTTCCAAACTGCAATGTCAACCTCTTTTAATCTTTTTTTATAAAAACAGAGCATATGGGGCGCAGACAATGATACAAGAATTAAAATTTAAATGCAATTTATTATAACAAAGTTGAATTAAAGAGCACTCACATTAATGCTGTTTAGTAAGTGTTCTGGATGCCTGTTGCTGGAGTCCTTATGAGTCCTGTTAGTGGAGAACCACTGTTTGCCCTCTGCTTGCTGCCGTTTTCACTGTCTGATTCCTGGGTCTCCTGGGTGCACTACGATGTCTGTCAGGGTGGTTTGGGCTTGATGAAGCATGCAGCGGCCCCTGTTCGTCTACAAATGTCATTCCAGTGCTCCGTCTCTGCTATCCACTCCCTTCGCTGTGTCCATGTGGTTCCGTAACGTCACCAGAAGTGACGTCGTCCTCCAGTAGCAGGAAATCCCATCCGACACTGTAGCAATGCTGAATCCCTTCAGATACTGTAACAAGCAGATCTATTGCCACTCCGTGTTCTCACTTGGGCTGTGAACTGCTGTAGTAGCTGGACAAGAGCTCCGATAATGCTGCTGGCTACTTCTCCGTGTATGTTATTTATTTATAAAATATTTTACCAGGAAGTAATACATTGAGAGTTACCTCTCGTTTTCAAGTATGTCCTGGGCACAATCCAACGCGTTTCCTCCACGAAACTGTGGCTTCGTCAGGGATGGGGTACATCTAAAACTGGCACACCATTTATAGGAGACACTTGATGTCTTAATTAGTTAAATATGTCATTAATTGGAACTCTAATTGGTTAATTATATTCTAGATGTGGCCACTTAGTTGCCTCATTGTGATATAGTAGGCATTTCCTTAGGATTCATATCATTTTTTCTACATTTCTTTATATGCAGTGTGGCACAAACTTGTAATATAACCAATGGTGACCTCATATAATAAAGTTAATGTGTTGCAAGTGTGACTATATGGTTGCCAGTCTTTTTCTATCAGTGGTTTTCTTATTGCACAGTTACTGACTCTGCTTCGTGCATACTAAGCTGTAGTGAGGACAGCTCATAAACCAATACAAATCAATACATAAATGATTCGCTGTATAAGTTATAGATTTCCTTATCATTCTAGTTCCAGAGGTGATAAACTCTAAACCTCTAGCATAATACATATATAGTGCATATTCAAACGAGACATAATTATTAAAATATAAAAAAAACTGCATAAATGTCTTATATTAAAATCATACACCACAATATAAGAACTTTTGCACCGTTCATAAGATCATTGTAAAATAATTCATTTTAGAAATATCCTAAAATAACAATGAATCAGGAAAAATAACAAAAATATACAGTAAAAAAATCTAGAATACAGGTATGGGGGGGGGGGGTTGTGTTTGGTCTAGCAGTTCTTTTATTACATAATCTACACCAAGCATGTCAAACTCGCAGCCCGCGGGCCGCATGCGGCCCACAACGAGTATTTGTGCGGCCCACCCAATGTGTCCCGGTTACGGCGGTGGTGAAGAGGATGCGGCAGCTGGTAAGTATTCTCTGTGTGAGTGAATGCTGCCAGGTGATTGGATGAAGGGCCGCATGGGTTTGAATGAAGGGGGCGGGACTTAGAATGCCGGCCGGGATGCAGGGGATTGGTCGCAGGCAGGTCAGAGGAAGCCGGGGGCGGGGCTTCCGCTTTGTGCAGAGCACACGGTGAGTGTGTCTCTGCCTTCCCGCTACTCTGCCTGCTGCGCGATGTCCCCCGCCGGGCTGGCAGCCACAGGGACCCGGGGTAGAGGCACTCACCCCCCTTGCCGCTGACCCCCCTTGCCGCTGACCCCCCTTGCCGCTGACCCCCCTTGCTGCTAACCCCCCTTTGGCGCTGACCCCCCCTTGCCGCTAACCCCCCTTTGGCGCTGACCCCCCTTGCCGCTCACCCCCTTTCTGCGCCCCCCCCTTGCACCCTTGGCGCTCCCTTTGCCCCCGGTCCGCATGTTGCGGAAGATGGGCGTGGGGGCGGGCAGTGGTGGTGCGCGATCGCGAGGCTCAAAAAGCAGGCCTTTTCTCTGTCCCCCGAATCCATCCCCCCTCCCATCCATCCGTCCATCGCTGTTCTCCACTTTGTGTGTGTGGGGGGGGGAGTGTGTGTGGGGTGTGGGGGGGAGTGTGTGTGGGGGGGAGGGAGGGAGTGTGTGTGTATGTGTGAGGGGAAGTGTGTTTGTGGGGGGAGGGAGTGTGTGTGTATGGGGGGAGTGTGTTTGTATATGGGGGAGAGTGTGTGTGTGTGTATGGGGGGGAGTGTGTATGTGTATGGGGGGGAGTGTGTGTGTGTGTGTGTGTGTGTGTGTGTGTGTGTGTGTGTGTGTGTGTGTGTGTGTGTGTGTGTGTGTGTGTGTGTGTGTGTGTGTGTGTGTGTGTGTGTGTGTGTGTGTGTATGGGGGGGGGAGTATGTGTGTATGGGGGGGGAGAGTGTGTGGGGGGGGGAGTGTGTGTGTGTGTGTGTGTGTGTGTGTGTGTGTGTGTGTGTGTGTGTGTGTGTGTGTGTGTGTGTGTGTGTGTGTGTGTGTGTGTGTGTGTGTGTGTGTGTGTGAGGCCAGCAGAGACTGTGTGGGTGTCTGTGTGTGGTCAGTGTCTTTGTTGGTCTGTCTGTGTGTGTGTCTGTAGGTCAGTGGCTGGGACAGAGAGAGAATGGGGGGAGACAAGAGAGGGGGAGAGAGAGAGAAGAGGGGATTGAGCGAATGGGGGGGGGAGAAGGGAGATGGGTGGGGAGACAGAGAATAGAGGGGATTGAGCGAATGGGGGTGGGGGAGGGGAAGGGAGAGAGAATAGGGGGAGACAATGGGAGAGGGGTGAGAGAAAATGGGGGGGAAGTAGAGAGAGAATGAGGAACAGGGCCGCCAACAGGCCCGGTGAGTCAGTCAACTACCCTCTCTCTCCCCACCCGCTCTCTCTCTCCCCCACCCTCTCTCTCTCTCCCCCACCCTCTCTCTCTCTCTCTCCCACCCTCTCTCTCCCCCACCCTCTCTCTCTCTCTCCTCCACCTTCTCTCTCTCTCCCCACCCCTCTCTCTCTCCTCTCCCACTTCCTCTCTCTCTCTTCTCTCCCCCACCCTCTCTCTCTCTCCCCACCCTCTCTCTCTCTCCCACCTCTCTCTCCCTTCCTCTCTCTCTATCTCCCACCCTCTCTCTCCCTCTCCCCCACCTTCTCTCTCTCTCCCCCACCTTCATCTCTCTCTCCCCCACCATCTCTCTCTCTCCCACTCTCTCTCTCTTTCTCCCACCCTCTCTCTCTCTCTCTCCCACCCTCTCCTGTCTCTCTCTCTCTCTCCCACCCTCTCTCTCTCTCCCACCCTCCCTCTCTCTCCCACCCTCTCTCTCTCTCTCTCTCACCCTCTCTCTCTCCCACCCTCTCTCTCTCTCCCACCCTCTCTCTCCCACCCTCTCTCTCTCTCCCACCCTCTCTCTCTCTCTCCCATCCTCTCTCTCTCTCTCTCCCACCCTCTCCCTCACTCTCCCACCCTCTCTCTCACTCTCCCCACCCTCTCTCTCTCTCTCCCACCCTCTCTCTCTCGCCCACCCTCTCTCTCTCTCCCACTCTCTCTCTCTCTCCCACCCTCTCTCTCTCTCCCACCCTCTCTCTCTCTCCACTCTCTCTCTCCCACCCTCTGTCTCTCTCTCCCTCTCTCCCACCCTCTCTCTCTCTCCCACCCTTTCTCTCTCTCTCCCACCCTCTCTCTCTCCCACCCTCTCTCTCCCACCCTCTCTCTCTCCCACCCTCTCTCTCTCTTTCTCTCCCACCCTCTCTCTCTCTCCCACCCTCTCTCTCTCCACCCTCTCTCTCTCCCACCCTCTCTCTCCCACCCTCTCTCTCCCATTCTCTCTTTCTCTCTCTCTCTCTCACTCTCCCACCCTCTCTCTCACCCACCCTCTCTCTCTCTCCCACCCTCTCTCTCTCCCCCACCCTCTCTTTCTCCCACTCTCTCTCTCCCACCCTCTCTCTCTCCCATCCTCTCTTTCTCTTCCCACCCTCTCTCTCACTCTCCCACCCTCTCTCTCACTCTCCCACCCTCTCTCTCTCTCTCCCACCTCTCTCTCCCCACCCTCTCTCTCTCCCACTCTCTCTCTCTCCCACCCCTCTCTCTCTCCCACCCTTCTCTCTCCCACCCTCTCTCTCTTCCCCACTCTCTCTCTCCCCCACCCTCTCCCCATCCTCTCTCTCTCTCCCCCCACCCTCTCTTTCTCTCTCCCACCCTCTCTCTCTCTCTCCCACCTCTCTCTCCCACCCTCTCTCTCTCTCTCTCCACCCTCTCTCTCTCTCTCTCCCACCCTCTGTCTGTCACCCTCACCCACTCTCTCTGGTTTATCTTAACTGCACTATACCTACACCGAAATAACCTATTCTGCTTTATCCAGATCTGACTCAAGTTTCACACGGGAGACATCAAAAGACAGGTAGGGAACACCTCCCTCCAGTATAGTACCTTGAGGAACTGCGGATCAGGTAAGATCCCAGGCGGGATTGCTGCTTTGGAAATTGTTAAGAGGGGGCATCCTGACACTGGTTAATGGGTTCAGAAGTTATTCACGTCTGGCTTTTTTTTGGTTCGGTTAATGAGGTCAACACACACACACACAGTACTTTTCGAAATAAACCTACGTTTCTATGAAAATTTAAGTTTTTTTTTTTTTTGCGGCCCACCTAGACTTAACCTTATTTATTTGGCCCTTGTTAGCATTTGAGTTTGACATGCTTGATCTTCATCATTGCTCCACTGCTTATTGGAAGGCTGCTAGATCTAATTCTTAATTCAAACCTCCTGGATACAGGGTTTGGAGTTTAAAGATCCAATAGGTCTCCTGTCTTCTAAGGTTTCCTTATCTATCCCCCCTTCTTTAATCTGTTCTAGACCCATAATTTTTGGATCTGTTGGGTCTGTGTTGTGTTTATATGGAAAAGTGGCGCGAGACCCCGTGTGCTAAGAACCATTTGAGTTTATTCCTCCTATGTTCTAAAATCTTTCGTTCATAGGTCTCATTGTGTGACTAATGTACTGTACTTCAAGCCGCATATACACGTGAGCATATATACCACATAGTTTGTGTTGCAGTTTATATGCCCTTTAAGTGCAAATGTCTCATTTGTTACTGTGGAACTGAATACCTTTATTTTATTCAGAACATGCGGACAGGTCAAACATCTTCCGTGACCACATCTATAGTTCCCAGTGACAATACTTGGAAGCCATGTGTCTGTGGTGTTTGGATAACCTTTTGTTGTTTCCTTTTCCCTTTGCTCAAAGCACTAGGTGCCAGGATATTCTTAATATTCCTTGCTCTTTTAAATACAATATTTGGCTTTTCCGATATTTTTTCCTTCAAAACGACAACATTTTTCAGAATATAAACAAAGATGCCCAAAGCTACTATCAATGTGACAAAAAAAACACACAGTGCAATACCTATATATTGTCTTGAAAAAGGGTCATTTAGTACAACCCTTTGGCCAAAGCATCTTAAGCCTGCTGCCACTTTCAAGGCATGACCGTAGCAGGTCCTAACACTCCCTGAGTTAAAATTCGTATTTACCTGTATAATTACAGGAAGAATGATCACATTGGATCTGTCGTAACCCAGCAAAATTAAACTGACCTGCAAACTTGGAAAGTGGGGAGGGGCGAGCTTAACACTTGTGGGGGAGGGGCCACTAACCTCCCAAAAACAGCTGAGACAAGCTGCACATATAAGCTGCACAATAAATACACAGATACCCAACAAGCTCTGAGAAACCTCAAACATTACCACATCATATATATATATATATACAGCATTGTTCCCTATTTCTGGAGCTGCCCTATTATATTTTGTAATGCACAAACACTTATCAGATGATACATAATCATTTTTACTAGAATTTACTAGAGCTTGTCTTTCTGTCCTACGTTCTTTTTCAGCAGCATCATCAGTTATTTTTTTTGTTGTAACCTTTTCCCATATATTTCTTACTTAAAACCTCAGCTTATTCATTAAAATCTATTTCCCTGGTGCAGTTCCTCCGCAATCTTAAAAACTGACCTGGAATGTTATTTTTTCCATGCTTTAAGGTGATTACTCTGATAATTTAGGTAGCTGTTAGAATCCACTGATTTAAAAAATGTTTTGGAAAACAATGTCAAGGAAATCTATATGTAACCCATGTCCCCCCGTCCCCCCCCAGACTCATCTGTGGTGTCTAGGGTGCGTGATGGCAGATTACATGCATAGTGGTGGTGCATACCTGCGTGGAACCGGAGGGCCTGAGCTTCCCGCGATGTTATTGGGGAGACAGGACCAGGCTTCTGGGGTGGTAGCCTCCATGACCTCTTAGTGGTGCAGCACCTCCATCTTCTATACTCCCAGGAATATGGGATAGGACCTGTATAGAAGAACCCCCTTGGTCCCAGGGTGAATGCTCGTAACTCACACACAGTCTTTGGATAAAAGGATTGTCTCTTTATTATTCAGAGCAGCAACTCCAAATGTAGTGGCGACCAGCAGCCACAACAATAGCAATATCTTGCTAATTACTCCGCTCTCCTCCCATCATATGTCTTTCCTCCTCTCCTTCCCTCCATGTCTCGCCGGCAGGATGGTCTGGGCTGGGGCGTCAATACCCCGCAGCCCACCTCCGAGGTTATCCTCGGGGTGGGGATTGGATTCTCCCCATCACCCCAGACAGGGGGTGAGGGGCATTGGTCCACCGGGTCTATAATATTATCAGCTATACTCAAAGTGGCTGAGTCTCTCCACTCCTCTCTTTGCTCCTGCACGGCATGCAAAAGCGAGACCGCACTGTCTCCTTCCACTCCTTGGACTCAACCCGACTCTTCAGCCTCAACAAGAACTACTCGTCACTTACAGGAGTTGTCTGCTAAATATAGAGTCAGCCCCACCTCTCGTGATGTCAGCAGAACCTCCCCTCTGGCTCACGCCTGCAGCAGAGTCCAGGCCTGCATCTACCACTCAGGGCAGGACTAGGAAGGGGGAAAACCCATGATGATTACTGGTGCCTGACCTTAACAGGACTTACCACAGTAGAAGGAAGATAGGCATAGCCTGTGCTGTTTACAGGGGGCTACATATATTATTTGTATTCACCTTGTGTGTGAATTTAAGATTCAAATCTATATATATATATAAAACTGAAAGTGTTGTTTGTGCATCTCTGTAGACAATTTGATTGGTCCGTCGGTCCGCCCGCCCTTCCACGGCTCTCATAGGCCAGTGTCTCTCGCCCTCCCCCTATGTCCCGCCCCCCCCCCCACGGTTCTCATTGGCCAGTGCGCTCTAACACACTGTTACACTCACACACCACACTCCTACCGCTTTAGCCTCTCACCCGTGTGGACTGATAAGACCCCTGAGCTTCCTCATACTGGGTGAGCCTACCCTGCGGATTACATTCCTCACACACCACACTGAGACAGCCTCAACCGCTCACCCCTGGAGACGCTGACCACCACACCGACCATCACCCCTGGAGATGCTGACACCCCTGGAGACGCTGACCACCACAACGACCAAAGTAAGTCAAACCCTGCTGTTGTGGACGGCACAACCCCCCCTCTCACCTCTCTGGCCTTGCCACCACCCCCCCCCCCCCTCACCCCTCCGGTCTTTACCCCTCCGTTCTTAGCGCCACTGGATCTCCTGAATGATGCCACCACCCCCCCTCTCACCCCTCTGGCCCCTTTCATAAAACTAAGCAGAGCACACGGCACAATCACCCCCCTCCCTCACACACCTCCAAACACCTGCGTCTTACCGCCGCCACCACTTCTGAATAACGCCGCCAGCCCCCGACACAACCACCCCCCCTCACTCACAAACCTCCGGACGGCTGCGCCTTGCCGCAGCTGCTTCACAATGCCGCCACCCCCCCCCCCCTCTATCACCCCTCCGGCCTTACCGCCGCTGCCCTTACTTGACCATGCCGCCACCCCCCCCCCCCCCTCTCACCCCTCCGTCCTTGCCGCCACTGGACCTCCTGAACGATGGCGCTACCCCCCCCTCTCACCCATCCGGACCCTTTCGTACAAGTAAGCACCCCCCTCCCACACACACCTCCAAACGGCTGCGCCTTACCGCCGCTGCAGTTTCTGGACGACGACGCCACCCCCCCGGCACCACCCCCTCTTATCCCTCCGGCCTTATGTTAATTAAACCGCACGCCGCACCACCCCCCTCACCCCACTTTTACCTACTTTAACCCCTCTCCTGCTGAGACCTTTCAGTGCTCTACAGTTCTCGCAGCGCATGTTACCCACCCCTACCAATCCCCCAGTTCTAGAGTCGGATCAGCAAATGAGTTGTATATCTTTGCTCCAACGGGAACAACAAAAAATGTTGTTTATAAACAAGCTATACAATAAACATAGACTTGAATAATGTTTACTCAGCTACATGTACATTGTACTGGTGTTTGTTTACAAACACATTTTTTGCAACAACTACATCATATCATTTGACGCATTTATATCCCAGGCAACGCTGGGTATATCAGCTAGTCATTAATATTTATAAAAGAAATAAAATCCATAAATAGGCTATTGCTCCCTTTCCAAATGAATAACAGAATGAACCTCCGGTAGACAACTTTATTTTCTGCAAATGGATTGTTTTCCCAGATGTGATTCTTCTCCCAGAATCCCATGTACAAGTTCGCAATGCTTGGGGCAAATTTTGTCCCCATAGCCGTTCCACATGTTTGCTGGTAAAATTTTCAAATAAAAAATAGTTGTTTTTTAATATAAAATCAATCTTTAGCAGGATAAAATGCTTCTGTGATGCATCAAGCAGTGGGTCTGTTTCTAGGAATGAGGCCGTTGCAATGATGCCTTCAGTACCTTCAATACTTGTATATAGTACAGCAACGTTACATGTTACCCAAATAAAATCTACATTCCATTCTATCTCATTTAAAATTTCTAAAAGATGTTTTGTGTCCCTGAGATACGATTGCATGTTGCTCACATATGTTCTAAAAAAAAATCAACATACTCCGACATATTTGATGTGATAGAATCAATGCCTGGAATTATCGGCCTCCCTGGTGGCTTTTCAGACTTTTATATATTTTGGGCAGGTGGTAAAAAAATGGAGTTATTGGCTGAGGGTTATCCAAAAATGTCTTCTCCATTTTATTAATAACCCCCTTTTCTAGTCCATTTTTTGAGAAGAGTTTTCAACTTTGTCTGGATACTTGGGAAAGGATCTTTATTTAGCACTACGTATGATGTCTCATCACCTAGCAGTCTAAAAGCCTCTTGCACATAGTCTAATCTATTTTGCACGACCACCACTCTGCCCTTGTCTACCTGCCTGATGACATGTTCCTTATTGTTTTTCCAAGTCTTCCAGGGCTACTTTCTCTTCTTGTGTTAGATTTGATTTAAATGACTTCTTTGTGTTGCAGAGAGTTTTAAAATCGTTAAAATCCAGTTGATGGAACACTTTGATGTTTTGCCCCTGTGACTGAGCGGGATAAAACATGGACCTAGGTTTAAAATTAGTGTGTCTACAATCAGTATTCTTATTAATTGATGGAGCTGTTGTGTTAAGCAAATCATCTTTATTGGGATCTTCCCCCTCAATTTCTTCCAGGAGTGCTACCATTGATTTTAAAAATTATTTTTCCATTATTTGTTGATTAATATCAAAAATACGTTCTTCCTCTTTGTTTGCTATTATGAAGGTCCACAAAGAGTTCAAAAAGAATCGGGTTGCTTGTTGGTGCAAACGACAGCCCCTTATTTAGGACCATCAAATGGTTTTCATTGACTGTTATTTTGGACAGATTAAAACTACCATTTGTCCCTGCATGTTTCATTCTTTTTGTCTCCTTTTGCTCCTTTTGTACCTTTTTTCCCCCTCTGCAACCTCGAGCTTTAGTCTTTTTAGTTCCCTTTGGGTTTGTAGGATTTGTTTTTGTCTCTTGTTGTGGGACTCTCTTGTTTCCCTTATTGGTGATATTTTGCCCCAATCTAGCTGATCTGCATGTTTTTTATGTCTTTTCACTGATCTTGGGGTCTCTCCTAAAAAAGAAACCGGTTTGCTTGGTTGGAATTTATTCCTCACTATTTATTTATTTATTTATAAAATGTTTTACCAGGAAGTAATTTATTGAGAGTTACCTTTCGTTTTCAAGTATGTCCTGGGCATAGAGTTAAGATGACAAATAATACATGGTTACAAATACTGTTACACAAGTGAACAGGGTATACATTATATCAGAGAATCAGAGATTGCTGATCTGAAGAGGCAACTTGCTATATTGAGGGAAATTGGCAATCTTGAAAGGGAATTAGAGCTCATTGAGCAGGCCCTTGCTTCGACAAGTGGTGCAGATGGTGGCGCTGTTAGTGAGGAGCAGGTAGGTAGCTTGGTTGCCATTAGTGAGGAGCAGGTAGGTAGCTGGGTGACAGTTAGAAGGGGAAGCAGAGGCAATAGGGAGAGGCAGGTCGTTTCTGAGCTGACACATCCCAATGGATTTGCCGTGTTGAGTGAAGATATTGGGAATGTCGGGGCAGAAATGGCAAGGCTGGGGGAGACTAATTCCTCTAGCAGCCAGGGGAATAGTTCCTCCAGCACAGTGGGGACTCAGAATGCTCAGATACAAAGGAAGATTGTGGTGGTAGGGGACTCCATTATTAGGAAGGTAGATAGGGCAATCTGTTGCCGTGACCGCATGAACCGAACAGTTTGTTCTCTCCCGGGTGCTCGGGTTCGACACATTGCGGATCGGGTAGACAGATTGTTGGGGGGGGCTGGGATTGACCCAGCGGTCTTGGTACACGTTGGCACCAATGACAAAGTTAGAGAAAGATGGAGGGTCCTAAAAAATGATTACAGGGATCTAGGCCAAAAGCTTAAGGCAAGGAACTCCAAGGTAGTATTTTCTGAAATACTACCAGTGCCATGCGCTACCACAGGGAGACAGTCAGAGATCAGGGAGGTTAATGCATGGCTAAGAAAGTGGTGCAGGAAGGAGGGGTTTGGGTTTTTAGAGCACTGGGACTCCTTTTCTGAGAGGTGCCATCTATATTCTAGGGACGGATTCCACCTCAATAAAGAGGGATCTTCTGTGCTAGGGGGGAGAATGCTAAAAAGGTTGGAGGAGATTTTAAACTAGGATGGAGGGGGGATTGGAATGAAACAGATAATGAACTAAATGGAATAGAGGAGGATACAAGGTGGTATGGAGGTAGAATGGGGGCAAGTGCAAGTTTGACAAGCAGTGAGATACCCATAGTAAATACAGATAATACTAGAAAACTTCTAAAGACTAAACCAAGTGGGCGCAGAAAGGAAGGAGCAGATAAGATAATAGTACAGGCTGAAATAAAACTTAAATGCATGCTTGCTAATGCAAGAAGCATGACAGATAAAATGGGGGAGCTTGAATTAATAGCTGCAAGGGAGCAGTATGATATCATAGGCATTACTGAAACCTGGTGGGATGAAACTCATGACTGGACAGTTAATTTAAAGGGGTATTCTCTTTTTCGGAAGGATCGAACAAATAGAAGGGGAGGTGGAGTATGTTTATATGTTAAACCGGTTCTAAAACCTATTATAAGGAATGATATTTATGAAGGGAATGATGAAAATGTAGAGACTTTGTGGATAGAAATTAGTAGTGGAGATAAAAGTATTAAGAAAATGTTTGTGGGAATATGCTATAAACCACCAAATATCTGTGAGATTGAGGAAGCTAAAATCGTTTGCAAATGGAAAAGGCATCAAAACTGGGTCATGTTTGCATAATGGGGGGTTTTAATTACCCAGACATAGACTGGGGCAATGAGATTAGCGTTACAACAAAAGGAAACAGGTTTTTGGGGGTAATAACAAATATTCAAGTCCTGGAACATTTGGGTAACAGTGATCATAACATGGTCTCATTTGAAATAAATTATCAAAAAATAGATTTCTTGGATTCAACAAAAACCTTAAACTTTAGTAAAGAAGATTTTAATAAACTGAGGTCTAATCTAGTAGTAATACAATGGGATGATGTTTTTGCAGGGAAAAATGTAGACGATAAATGGGCAGTCTTTAAAACATTGTTAGAAAAGCACACTTATCAGTGTATACCCTTGGGTAATAAGTATAAAAGAAATAAGTCAAAACCAATGTGGCTAAATAAACAGGTAGGGGAGGAAATGGACAAGAAGAGGAAGGCGTTTAGATTCTTTAAGTCAGAAGGGACGGAGACATCATATCAGAATTATAAGGAATGTAACAAAAATTGCAAAAGGGCAATCAAATTAGCAAAAATGGATAATGAAAAAAGGATTGCAATAGAAAGTAAGGTCAACCCTAAAAAGTTCTTTAAGTACCTTAATAACAAAAAAATGAGAAAAGAAAATATAGGACCCTTTCAGTGTGAAATGGGTAGGCAGATTATTATTGGAGATAAGGAAAAAGCTGAGGTATTAAACAAATTCTTTGCCTCTGTGTTTACCAGGGAAGAATCAAGTTCAATAGTAGTGCCGCAGGAGGAAGCCACAACCTCCATATTAATGAACAATTGGTTAACTGAGGAAAAAATAAGCGACTTGAAAAAATTAAAGTAAATAAGGCACCTGGCCCCGATGGCATACATCCAAGAGTTCTCAAGGAGTTCTCAAGGAGTTAAGCTCAGTAATGGCCAAACCATTTTATTTAATATTCAAGAACTCCATTTCCACAGGCTCAGTACCACAAGATTGGAGTAAAGCAGATGTGGTGCCTATATTTAAAAAGGGAGCTAGATCACAACCGGGAAATTACAGACCTGTAAGCCTGACTTCAATAGTAGGGAAACTACTTGAAGGTTTAATACGGGATAATATTCAGGAATTCCTAATGGAAAACAAAATTATTAGTAATAGTCAGCATGGATTTATGAAGGATAGATCTTGCCAAACTAACCTTATTTGTTTCTTTGAGGAGGTAAGTAGGAATTTAGACCAGGGTAATGCAGTTGATGTGGTCTACTTATATTTTGCAAAGGCTTTTGATACGGTTTCACACAAGAGGTTGGTGTACAAAATAAAGAAAATTGGACTCAGTAATAATATATGCACCTAGATTGAAAACTGGTTAAAGGACAGACAACAGAGGGTTGTCATAAATGGAACTTTTTCAGGTTGGGCTAAAGTAAGTGGAGTACCTCAGGGATCGGTACTGGGACCCCTGCTTTTTAACTTGTTAATTAATGACCTTGAGGTTGGTATCGAGAGCAAAGTCTCCATCTTTGCTGATGATACTAAATTGTGTAAGGTAAGGTAATAGAATCAGAGCAGGATGTAATTTCTCTTCAGAAGGACTTGGAGAGACAGGAAACGTGGGTAGGTAAATGGCAAATGAGGTTTAATACAGATAAATGTAAGGTTATGCATTTGGGATGCAAGAATAAAAAGGCGACTTACAAATTAAATGAGATATATTGGGGGAATCCTTGATGGAGAAGGATTTAGGAGTGCAAGCTTAGCAATAGTGCCCAATGTCATGCAGTAGCTGCAAAGGCAAACAAGATCTTATCTTGCATCAAACGGGCAATGGATGGAAGGGAAGTAAACATAATTATGCCCCTTTACAAAGCACTTGTAAGACCACACCTTGAATATGGAGTACAATGTTGGGCACCAATCCTAAGAAAAGACATTATGAAACTAGAGAGAGTGCAGAGAAGAGCCACCAAATTAATAAAGGGGATGGACAATCTAACTTATGAGGAGAGGCTAGCTAAATTAGATTTATTTACATTAGAAAAGAGGCGTCTAAGAGGGGATATGATAACTATATACAAATATATTCGGGGACCATACAAGGAGCTTTCAAAAGAACTATTCATCCCACGGGCAGTACTAAGGACTCGGGGCCAACCCTTAAGTTTGGAGGAAAGGAAATTTCACCAGCAACAAAGGAAAGGGTTCTTTACAGTAAGGGCAGTTAAAATGTGGAATTCATTACCCATAGAGACTGTGATGGCAGATGCAATAGATTTGTTCAAAAAAAAGGTTGGACATCTTTTTAGATGGGAAAGGTATACAGGGATATACCAAATAAGTATACATGGGAAGGATGTTGATCCAGGGATTAATCCGATTGCCAATTCTTGGAGTAAGGAAGGAATTAATTTTTCCCCTTACTGGGGTATTTTGTTTGCCTTCCTCTGGATCAATAAGTAAGTATAGATATAGGATAAAGTATGTGTTGTCTAAATTTAGCATAGGTTGAACTTGATGGACCTATGACTTTTTTCAACCTCATCTACTATGTAACTATGTAACTATGTAACTATATACAAGACATTGCATGCACAGCTAAAGAAAATATATATTATAGGCTTATGTAACAGTTACACAACAGATTAAAATGTGAGACAGCCTTAGTTTTGAAAGAACTTAAACTACTGGTGGCTGTGAGAGTCTCCGGTAGGTTGTTCTAGTTTTGGGGTGCACGGTAAGAGAAGTAGGAGCGTCCGGCTTCTTTGTTGAGCCTTGGGATCATGAACAGTCTTTTGGAGTCAGATTTTAGGGATAGCCCCTTGTCTTTTTAAATCTCTCAAGCGTGTTTCCTGATATATTTGTCCTCCAGAATTTGTCACGAATTCCTTATCTCTGTGATGTCTGGGTGCACCTCTGTTGTTTTCTGCAGATCTTCTGTTACCCCTAAGTGTTTCCCAAAACTTTTCATTATTTCTCTGTTGGGGCGGTGTGTTCTAGTTTCTCTCTTGTTTTGTTGTGAACTATTATTAATTATTTTCTTATTATTCCTACCTTTCTCGGGATCCATACCCCTTACTTGTTGTCTGGGTTGTTCATGATTTTTTTCCCTTGCCCAGTTCCGCTATTTACCATTACCATAGTCCTCCCGGTCTCTTTTAAATATCTTGTTTTTTCTATCTAATAATTCGCTTTCAATTCTTTCCATTTTCTCATTTAAATCTTCCTCTAGATATTTAAATTCTGGAGTTCCTTCAAATAATTTTAGTTCTTCCTGTCGTTTTCTTATGTCTCCCTCCATATTCTCTATTTTCTTTTCGCTATATGTTATGAGAAGTTTGATCAGGGCACGGGGCCCTGCGTCTAGGATTTCATTCCATATTCTGCTAAAATCGAAGGTAGGATTCAATAGGATTCTTAAACCTCTTGGAATCCTACCTTTCTCAATATATATATTTTTTTTTTGTAACAATTTTTTTATTGGTCACAGTCACAGATAAATTTACATACAGTAGTGTCGTGGGCCCACAACATTTCTGCTCATTAGTTCCAGAGAAGGACCAATAACAGTTTTCCGTTTTCAGTAGGAAAAAGAGTAAGGGGAAGAGGAGGGGGAGGGAGGAGGAGACAAACATGGGAGGGGGGGGAAAGGGGGGGAGGAGGGGAATGTGGGCTTGCCCAGAGGTGTCCCGGTGTAGCTCTCCAATTGTTTGGGGGTGGCTGCTAGACCTAGGTGCTTTGACTTTTTGGGGGTTTATCTCTCGATCCAGGGGTCCCATGTGTTCCAGAACTGGGGCATTTTCTTTTGGAGCATGGCCGTAAGCTTCTCCATAGTCATGACCTCATTAACCCTTCTCACTACTGTGGTTCTCGAGGGGGCCTTAATCTGTTTCCAGGCTGCCGCTATAGAGCATCTGGCCGCTGTCAGCATGGCCCTGGTCAGCCGGGACATTGGTGGGGGGAGGTCGTCTATGGGTTTGCTCAGCACCATGGTCAGGGGGTCCATGGGGAGAGGGATTCCAGTGATCTCGTAGATAAGTGAATAAGTGATCTTGGTCCAGAACTTCTGGATCTTCGGACATGACCACCAAATGTGGGCCATGTCTCCCTTTTGACCACATCCCCTCCAGGACAGGTCCGGTGTGCCGGGGTAGACCTGGCTCAGCCTAGCCAGGGTCAGGTACCACCGGAATATAATTTTATAGATGTTTTCTTTTATCGTCTTACAAATTGAGGTTTTAGGGGCTTGCTCCCAGTCTTCCAGGTCTATTGGGAGACCTAGTTCGTCCGACCATTTTTGCATATATCGGTGTTTCGGGGGGTCTGATGTCGGTTCCGTGCTTTTGTATATCTGTGATATCAGGCCTCTCTGGTATATGGAAACAAAAGAAAACAGCGCACAACGCCAAATAGTGAAGCAAATTCAACAATATATTATAGAATTAAAAAGGGGGTAATATATCTGCGTACATGAAAAAAGTTGGTAAAAGTTGGTAAAAGGCATGTAGTGTGTATCACACTGTTTACCACTCGGCAGCTGTTAGCTGTAGATTCAGGTGCTTGCTTCCCTCTGCTGCTGCAGCTCAGTTGATTCTGGGGCAGGACGTCAGTCTTTTCACTCCCAAGGGGATTTCCCTTCATGCAGCCAGGTTCAGCAGCTGGTACTGGGGCTCGGTGAAATCGCTCCTGCTTCCTGGCCGATATGAAGCTGCTCCTGTACCTCGGCAGGTGTATCCTCTGCACAGAGGTTAAAACGCAGCTTGCTGGGGTGCCCTCAGCGTGCCAAGATGCCGCTCCGTCGCGGGACGCTGTGTAATGACGTCACTGTCTCGTTAGGTATCTTCATATACCCCGGTTCTTCATGCAGGTTAAAAGGTCTGACGTCACGCTGGGAAACAGGACACCGTGGCAGATGACGTTGCAGCTTCCTATTGGCATGTGTGGTATGGGCCCTTTAAAACGCCATATTGTTCACCCTGGAGGGCACAGTACCGGGGCCCCTTCAGAAGTATGTATCTCCCCCCTCCCCCAATCTCAATAATTTCAGTCCTTGAGATGTTATGTCTGTAATTGGTAGCTGTCAGTGTACTAAGCAAGATAAACTAATTCGGCCAGTACAAGTTCTCCTTCCAAAAAAAATGATGTTGACAAAACAATGAACTCTTGTTCTCCTTGGAGGAAGGAGTTGTACATATCTAATAGGTGTGGGGAGAGGATTGGCATGAACATTTTATAATAGGAGTTTGAGAAACCATCTGGGCCCGGGGTTTTGGCTAATTTGAGTGATTTAATGGCTTCAGATAGTTCCTCTTGGGAGACATTTTTATTTAACTTCTCTACCTCTTCCTGGGATAGGGTGGGCAGGTTGCATTGCTCTAGATATTGTGTGATAGTATTAAGGCTAACCAGGTCCTGGGTTGGGGGGTGAAGGTTGTAAAGGTCAGAGTAGAAGTCTGCAAATTCCTGTGCTATCTCTTTTTCTATGTATGTGGTCTGTCCGTTTCGTATCTGTATGTGGGCTATCTGAGATTTGACTCTCGTGCCCCTGAGTTTTGAGGCTAGAAGCCTGTCAGCTTTATTGCCTTTATCGAAGAATTTTTGCTTCGACCACCTTAGTGCCTTCTTTACTTCCTCGAGTTGGGTCTGTTTGAGGGCAGATCTAGCTAGATTTAGTTGTTTAAGCGTTTTTTTAGATGCCGTAGTTTTATGCTGCTTGGTGATCTTGTCTAAGATCTCTTTTTGGAGCTTAAGTTTAATTTTCTTTTTGTGTGATGCGATTGAAATCAGGTCTCCTCTGATGGAGGCTTTATGGGCCTCCCAGAGCATGGCTGGGGCGGAGACTGAACCTGCATTAATTTGAAAGAACATTGATAGCTTTTGGCGGAGTACCATTTCTGTGTCAGGGCAGTTTAACATGGAATCATTTAATTTCCATCTGTATTGGGTTTTTTTCACAAAGGGTATGGATAGGGTAAGTTCAATTGGTGCATGGTTGGACCAGGTGACTGGGCCTATGTTTGACTGGGAGGATGTCTGGAAGATGTTGCTAGTACCTAGGAAATAGTCTATCCTCGAGTAGGACTGATGAGGGGTGGAGAAGAAGGTATAATCCCTCTGACCCTGGTGCTGAGCCCTCCATATATCCACTAGTGAGTATTCCTCCATGATGTCACTAAATTTCTTAGCTTTCTTTTGGGATTGGATGGTGTATGGAGTGGGAGAGGATGGGAGGAGGGTGGGCACGGGTTTCGATTTGTCTAGTGCGTGAGAGGCCACCATGTTAAAGTCACCTCCGATAATCAGAGATGAGAAAGATTGCTGTTCTAGGGTTTGGAGGAGTGTTCTTAGGAAAGGGAGTTGGTTGTCATTGGGGGCGTAGATGTTTACAAGTGTGATAGGGGTGCCAGACAGGGTGCCCTGTAGTATCAGGAACCGACCATCGGGGTCTGGGAGTGACTTGGATAGAACAAAAGGGACGCCATTACGTATAAGGATGGCTACTCCTCTTTTTTTGCTTGGCGAGAATGCAAAATATGCTTGGGGGAATACACTTTTGAATGTGTTGGGTGGGGTTGGGGAATTGAAGTGAGTCTCTTGGATGAGGACAATGTCTCCCTTTGATTTCTTTAGGTCCTGAAGGACTAGTTTCCTCTTTGTTACTGAATTGAGTCCTTTGACGTTAAGTGAGATTAATTTAATGGAAGACATTGTCCCATGGGGGGTATTCCCAGAGCTCCAGGCTCTGATGCTCTTGGATTTCCCATGACAAGAGCTCGTTCTTCGGGCATAGGACGAAGGACCCTAGTCGGTGTGGATGGGAAGGGATAGGACGTCTCTGGGCATCGGATTGGAGGGGGGGAAGGGTGGACGCATAAGGGGAGAAAAGAACATACGAGCCTTTGTCAGGCCCAAAAAGAGTAACCTTTCCCACGACAGTTAGAAAGGTGGCGGGGTCAAACACCCCTGGAGATCCTTCCAGGACACCAAGCCTTGAATGGGAGAGAGAACCAGGTATATGGTCCGACACCCTCCGTATCTTCGAACATACTGTGTTTAATGGAGACACCTAGTAAAATGAGGGGAAAGCTGCCTCCCGTTTCAATTTGCGGTGCAGTTTGGCCTTTGGGTCTTGTAGGCTAAAGGGCATGGGACTAACTGGGGAGGAGAGTGATATAAAGTGGGCGGGGAGGGAGAGAGGGGGGAGGGTAGGGGGGGAGGGGGGAGAGGAAAGGGAGATAAAAAACGAAGAAAAACCTGAGTGCAAACATGTAAAGCATTTCTTTCCACAGTTGTTGTTTTGTAGACATAGCCTAATCAGATTATAACTCTAAACATTTCAGTGTCTTTCTAGTCCCACAATTGTTGTATAATCCTCAAAATACCTTCTATGGGACTCCTCATTGACATATTCCTGTGCCTCTTTGAGTGGGGGGGGGAGAGGGGGAGGGTGGATATGCTTTCTGACTGCTTTGTCACATTTCAGTAGTATATTCAACTCTCATAGAGTACTCTTTAATTTGATTTGTAGGGGGGGGGGTCGAGGGTGGGGGGGAAGGGAGAGGGGAAGAGGGGCAGAGGGTGGGTGGGAGGGTGGGTGGTTGCCTTGCCTTGTGGCTGCGTTTTTTTTTTTTTAAGTGCCTTCATTACATTTCCCTACTCATCACTTCGGCTGCCCTGAGGGGGGAGGGGGGATGGGGGGAAGGGTTTGAAGGCTGTGTTACCCTTAATGTTGATTGGGGAGGGGAGGAGTGGGAGGGGGGAGAAGGGAGGGGCGGAGAGGAGGGAAAGGAGGGGAAAGGGGGGTGGAGGGGGGGAAAAGGGGGCAGAGAGGGGAAAGGGGGGGGGGAAAGGAGGGGGGGAAAAAGGGTGGGGAGGAGGAGGACGGTGAGGGATCTATTTCAATATATATTTTTTAAATAAATAATTTAACACCAGTAGCGTGATTCTAGTTTAAGCAGGTTCTCTAATCTGTGAAATTCTGCATATATATCGCACATTGTCCTCTATGTGACTTGGCAATCTTGTTGGGATTCCTTTTTTCCGAGTATCCGTCCGTATTATTCTATCGTTAGTTGACAGAAAGCTTGTCATAGTTTCTTGTGATATTGGTTTTGTTTTCTAGAGGGATGTGATCATCTGATGCTGCCCGACCCTTAGTCGGAGAGCTGACAGTTTTTAAGATTGCGGAGGAACTGCACCAGGGAAATAGATTTTAATGAACAATCTGAGGTTTTAAGTAAGAAATTTATGGAAAAAGGTTACAACAAAAAAATAACTGATGATGCAGCTGTAGGACAGAAAGACAAGCTCTTATACATCATTCCAATACCAATTCTAGAAAAAAGGATGATGTCATCTGATAAGTGTTTGTTCATTACAAAAGATAATAGGGCCTCTCCAGAAATAGGGAAGATCATTAGAAAACATTGGCATATTCTGGAAAATGATGTCGTTTTGAAGGGAAAATGATCGGAAAAGCCAAATATTGCATTTAAAAGAGCAAGGAATATTAAGAATATCCTGGCACCTAGTGCTTTGAGCAAAGGGAAAAGGAAACAACAAAAGGTAATCAAAACACCACAGACACATGGCTTCCAAGTATTGTCACTGGGAACTATAGATGTGGTCACGGAAGATGTTTGACCAGTCCGCATATTCTGAATAAAATAAAGGTATTCAGTTCCACAGTAAAAGACATTTGCAATTAAAGGGCATATAAACTGCAACACAAACTATGTGGTATATATGCT
Source organism: Ascaphus truei (assembly GCF_040206685.1). NCBI lineage: Eukaryota > Metazoa > Chordata > Amphibia > Anura > Ascaphidae > Ascaphus > Ascaphus truei. The sequence goes on along the minus strand of NC_134486.1, from coordinate 112,461,677 downwards.
CACGTGTAAATGTGGCCTGCAGTACATTGGCTGCAAAATGAGACCTATGAAGGAAAGATTTTTAGAACATAGGAAGAATATACCCAAAGGGTTCTTAGGACACGGGGTCTCGCGCCACTTTGCATATAAACACAACAAAGACCCAACAGATCTAAAAATGATGGGTCTGGAACAGATTAAAGAAAGTACAAGAAGGGGGGATAGATTAGGAAACCTTATATAACATGGTATGTTCCATAGTACCTGTTTCTCCCTACATAGTGTATCTGCTATGTAAGTCCTGTTAAGTTCCAGGCATTAGCAGGTTAATCTATGGGCCAGTGACCCCCCCCTTCTGCTTTCCTTGAAAGTGAAGGAAGGTAGGTGGTGACTGATGGCCTGAGTACAACCCCTTGTAGGTGGGTACAGTCCATGAGCCCGCCCCTTCCAGAGCTTTCTTGGGGAGTAGCTAAAAGTTAGAATCTGACTCTGCTCCCCATGGAGTGAGGAGGGAGAGTCTTTTCCTCTGCTCCTCATGGAGTGAGGAAGGAGCTGTCAGTCTTCCCCATTGCGGGGAAAGCATGCTCACTCTTTGCCGGCTGACCAAGAGATCACCAAGACTGAGCCATGATACTGGACGAGCACCATCCAGAGATCCTGGAACCATGGACAGTATGCTATGCTGTAAGAAGGAGCTGCTGCAGGATGAATAATAAAGTTGTATGTTCACCATACCCCTGCCTGGGTGTCAGTTACTGGGCAGGAAGAAGACTGAATACAGTGATGGGAGCTGATATCCTACCCCTGGGATCCTATCACGGCTGGAGGCCCTGTACCAATGAGTAAAGAACTAAAGACCACCCCAAAAGCCTGTCCTGTTGCCCCATATCATTGCGGCCACACAGTTTCTCCTAATCTCACAGGTAAGCTCAGCACCATATATACACCAACCATGTAGCAGCAGGTAGACTCTCCCAGAGGAGGGGGAGGGGGTGGGACAGGGCTATACTTAGAAGACAGGAGACCTATTGGATCTTTAAACGGCAAACCCTGTATCCAGGAGGTTTGAATGAAGAATTGGATCTAGCAGCCTTCCAATAAGCAGTGGAGCAATAGTGTAGATGATGTAATAAAAGGATTATTAGACCAAACACAACCCCCCCATACCTGTATTCGAGATTTTTGTACTGTTTATTTTTATCCTTTTTATTCTCTATATTGCATTATATACCAACAATTCATTGTTATTTTAGGATCTATTTCTAAAATTAATTGTTTTATAATGATCTTATGAACGGTTCAAAAGTTCTTATATTGTGGTGTATGATTTTAATATAAGAAATGTATGCTTTTTTATATTTTAATAATTATGTCTCATTTGAATATGCACTATATATGTATTATGCTTGAGGTTTAGAGTTTATTACCTCTGGAACTAGCATGATAAGGAAATCTATAACTTATACAGCGAATCATTTATGTATTGATTAGTATTGGTTTATGAGCTGTCCTCACTACAGCTTAGTATGCACGAAGCAGAGTCACTAACTGTGCAATAAGAAAACCACTGAATGAAAAAGACTGGCAACCATATAGTCACATTTGCAACAGATTAACTTTATTATATGAGGTCACCATTGGTTATATTACAAGTTTGTGCCACACTGCATATAAACAAATGTAGAAAAAAATGATATGAATCCTAAGGAAATGCCTAATATATAACAATGAGGCAACTAAGTGGCCACATCCAGAATATAATTAACCAATTAGTGTTCCAATTAATGACATATTTAACTAATTAAGGCATCAAGTGTCTCCTATAAATGGTGTGCCAGTTTTAGATGTATCCCATCCCTGATGAAGCCACAGTTACGTGGAGGAAACGCGTTGGATTGTGCAGCAGCAGCACATACATGGAGAAGTAGCCAGCAGCATTATCGGAGCTCTTGTCCAGCTACTACAGCAGTTCACAGCGCAAGTGAGAACACGGAGTGGCAATAGATCTGCTTGTTACAGTATCTCAAGGGATTCAGCATTGCTACAGTGTCGGATGGGATTTCCTGCTACTGGAGGACGACGTCACTTCTGGTACCATCATGGAACCACATGGACACAGCGAAGGGAGTGGATAGCAGAGACGGAGCACCGGAACGACCCCTGTGGACAAACAGGGGCCGCTGCATGCTTCATCAAGCCCAAACCACCCGACAGACATCGCATCCAACCCAGGAGACCCAGGAATCAGACAGTGAAAATGGCAGCAAGCAGAGGGCAAACAGCGGTTCTCAACTAACAGGACTCATAAGGACTCCAGCAGCAGGCATTCAGAACACTTACTAAACAGCATTAATGTGAGTGCTCTTTAATTCAACTTTGTTATAATAAATTGCATTTTAATTTTAATTCTTGTATCATTATCTGCGCCCCATATGTTCTGTTTTTATTAAAAAAATTGAGGATAGACTAGACTAGAACTAGAAACTATGGGGGCTATGCACTAAGCTGGGATAAGTTGTTTTAAGAACGCAAAATGCTCTTAGAACGTGATGTTCCGCTGAGCGCGATTCACAGAGCAGTGCTAACAGGCACTTTGCGCTCTAAAACTGACTTTTTTCAGGAAATTTTTCTAAGTCCAACTTTGCTCGTACGATCAGCTGTTTGCGCTGAATTCTGCCCTTCAACGCAAGGTGATAAAAAAAAGCAGGACTTAGAAAGATTTCTTTGTTTACATTTTTGCAGGCGCAACACCCATGCAACAGGCCGGCGGGTGTCCCCGGGTGAAACCGCGGGGGTCCCGTGGGTGTCCCCGGCTGACCAAGCGGAGGTCCGGGGGTCCCCGTGGGAGTCCGGGGGTCCCAGCGGCTGTCCCGGGGTCCCCGCGGGTGTCCGCGGGACTCCCCCCGGGCCTACGGTACCAATGGTGTGCCTCAAAAAAATATCAATATTTCTAACTAAATACAGCCCCCTCCCCCTGCCCCCTAACACATACAATACAGTAATGTGCAAAATAACTATTATCCAGATATGGATAATAGATTATTTGCCATTAATAAACACATAAAACAGCATAAATAAAGTAAATAAATAGTTTTACTTACCCCCTGGCAATGAGATGGGCAGTCTGGTCATCAAACGGGCAAAAAGAAACCATTGCAAATATTTTCAAATGCTAGTTAACCCCTTAATCACCTTAGCGGATAATAACCGCGACTGTATTAAGGGGTTAACCCCCCTGCCCCGATACCAACCCTTCAACCATTCATTTGTACAGTGGGTATTTTATATATATATATATATATATATATATATATATAGTTGATAGAAGGTCACTGGCACTCCTGTAGGTAATCAGTAGTGGGCTGGTGCATGTCCCATAGAAATAATAAAAGCATACATTACCATGAAGCAGCAAAGAGGCGACAGCACTCAGACAGTTTGAAGCAGTATTATGTATTAAACATATAGCACATATCTCCAACGTTTCGATCCCACAGTTGGGATTTCATTCCCACGCTCTGACTGGCTACCGTACCATGTGTCGCCGGCCATCTTTGTTTTGATGACGTCATCTTAAAAGCAGTTGAAGCTCAGCCATTCTGATTGGCTGGCTTCATTTCCTTTAAATGACGTCATCAATTTTTTTTTTTACAAAATCACATGGTTTTCACAGCCCAATCAGTGCCATGGGAACCATTTGACGAAAATGTGACGTCATAGGCCTATAAAAGCCTATGTCGTCTCATTTTGAAGCCAGATGCCGAGGAGGGAAGACCTCCACTCCAAAGAAGAGAAGCAGGGCGTGGCGGAAGAAGACAGAAGAAGACCCCGGAGAAGGTAAAGAAGACACAGAAGACCCCAAGACTGACGAAAAGGATTACAAATAGAAGAAAGAAGACACAGTTCTTGTAATTTGTAAGGGTTTATTTTTTTATGGTTACCTGTGGATTGTTTGTTCGAGAGCTTCCGGTTCCCCTGTATTTCGGTGAGTGGGCTATCTAATGGTAAGTAAACAAAAGAAAATTATATTTTTTGAAATTTTACAGGTTTTTTTGTTTTTTTTAATGTGTATTTTTTTTTCCATTTAATGCCCCTGAATTGATCTATGGATATACATACATACAGGGACACTAAATGGGTATATTGTATTATATTTTTTGCTGTACATTCATTGGTTTTTATGCTCTTTTATTGCCCCTCTATGTAATGTATATCTATATGGATAGACATACAGGGATAATAAATGATTGATTTGTTAATGTTTATGTTTGAAGAGAAGAGCAAAGTAGAGCACAGACACAAACTGGCTATATCATAGTAAATACATATATAAATATCACTAAAATTAATTATAAATATATATAAAATAAGTACATGAAACAGAACACAGACTCAGTGTGTGTGATTGTTAATTGACAGAGTTCATCTCTATGGAAAACAGTGGATACATTAGAGTGAATAGATACAATTCTCATAATATTTATATAAATATGTGAATATACTCTGAAATTGTGTAGATATAATATCATCCATAGTGTATATCCCACTGTTTAAACTCCATATACAAAAATGTTCATAAAGTCTGTTAACTGGAAAGTGAAACACAGAGGATGTTAGTGGTTAAAATACAAAAACATGAACATTATTATATCATAAACAAGATAAGTTCAATGAATGATTGATTGATCAGGGTGACCAGAAATGTGTCAGTTAGAGAAAATGAGAGAGGTCCCAATCTATGTTTATACCGTGAACATGGTTCTTAATGTAAAGATCCAGAATGCCTCCCGTTGATCCAGTCTTTTGGTTCTATTCCCTCCCCTAGGTAGTGGTGGAATGAACTCAATGCCCTAGAATCTAAAAAAAAGCTGTGTGTGCTGTGCACGCGCATAGTAAGTGAAACTTCGTGTGTTGTCAGGATCATATAAAGTAACAATAATATTATTACTGCTTAGAGCATGAGTAAATTTGATTGGCGGGGTCACGTTTATTGGCAGCTGTACCAGCATCATGGATGTTGAGCGGGTGGGGGAGCTCACAGGGGTGGGGGGGAAATAGGCACATCATTCAGGGGGGTTGGAGGGGGGGGGGAATAGGCACATCATTCAGGGGCAATGTTCGGCGCATCACTGGGGTGTGTGTGTGCGTGCGTCAGAGTGTGCGTGCGGGTGTCAGTGTGCGTGCTGGTGTCAGAGTGTGCGTGCGGGTGTCAGAGTGTGCATGCGTGTGTCAGTGTGCGTGCGTCAGAGTGTGTCAGTCAGTGTGTCTGTGTGTGTGTCAGTGTCTCAGTGTGTGTGTGTGTGTGTCAGTGTCTCAGTGTGTGTGTGTCAGTGTCTCAGTGTGTATGTGTGTGTGTCTGTGTCTCAGAGTGTATGTGTGTGTGTCTGTGTCTCAGAGAGTGTGTGTGTGTGTCTGTGTCTCAGAGAGTGTGTGTGTGTGTGTGTGTGTGTGTGTGTGTGTGTGTGTGTGTGTGTGTGTGTGTGTGTGTGTGTGTGTGTGTGTGTCAGTGTGTGTGTGTGTGTGTCAGTGTGTGTGTGTGTGTGTGTGTGTGTGTGTGTGTGTGTGTGTGTGTCAGTGTGTGTCAGTGTGTGTGTGTGTGTGTGTGTGTGTGTGTGTGTGTGTGTGTGTGTGTGTGTGTGTGTGTGTGTGTGTGTGTGTGTGTGTGTGTGTCAGTGTGTCAGTGTGTGTGTGTGTGTGTGTGTGTGTGTGTGTGTGTGTGTGTGTGTGTGTGTGTGTGTGTGTGTGTGTGTGTGTGTGTGTGTGTGTGTGTGTGTGTGTCAGTGTGTGTGTGTGTGTGTGTGTGTGTGTGTGTGTGTGTGTGTGTGTCAGTGTGTGTGTGTGTGTGTGTCAGTGTGTGTGTGTGTGTGTGTCAGTCAGTGTGTGTGTGTATATGTGTGTCAGTTAGTGTGTGTGTGTGTGTGTGTGTGTGTGTGTGTGTGTGTGTGTGTGTGTGTGTGTGTGTGTGTGTGTGTGTGTGTGTGTGTGTGTGTGTATGTGTGTCAGTCAGTGTGTGTGTGTGTGTGTGTGTGTGTGTGTGTGTGTATGTGTGTCAGTCAGTGTGTGTGTGTGTATGTGTGTGTCAGTCAGTGTGTGTGTGTCAGTCAATGTGTGTCTGTCTGTGTCCTGCAACCCTCTCCCAGTACACTTGTCCTCCCCCCAGCACACTTGTCCTCCCCCCAGCACCCTTATCCTTTCTCTGCAGCACCCTTATCCTGCCCCCAGCACATTTTCCTGTCCCCAGCACCTTTCAGCAGTCTCCCCCCCCCCCCCCAGCACCCTTATCCTTTCTCTGCAGCACCCTTATCCTGCCCCCAGCACATTTTCCTGTCCCCAGCACCTTTCAGCAGTCCCCCCCCAGCACACTTGTCCTCCCCCCAGCACACTTGTCCTCCCCCCAGCACCCTTATCCTTTCTCTGCAGCACCCTTGTCCTGTCCCCAGCACATTTTCCTGTCCCCAGCACCTTTCAGCAGTCTCCCCCCCCCCAGCACACTTGTCCTCCCCCCAGCACCCTTATCCTTTCTCTGCAGAACCCTTATGCTGCCCCCAGCACATTTTCCTGTCCCCAGCACCTTTCAGCAGACTCCACCCCTCCCCCCCCCCCCCCATTTCTACCAGATCGCGGCATGGAGGCAGTGGCGGCGGGGGGAGGGGGGCAGCGCGTCATCGTCAGCTGGAGCCGGCTCGGAGGGGCGCGCTGCAGCGATGCCTCTTCTGATGGTGCTGCGATCCCCATTGGAGATAAGCCGCAAGTGTTCCATAATGCGGACTTTAAGATTCCTAATTGTTCTTCCTACATATTGGCTACCACATCCACAAGCTACCACATCTATCTATTGTCTTTTGAAATGAGAACCCTGTGAACAGCAGTGGTCCAACCAGTGATGCAGAGACAAGCCTTATTCAGGAAATGAAAAGTCAGAGTCTAAAAAGGTGGCAACAGGTACTGCAAGGGTTAACCCAGGCACTGCACAAAAATAAAAATCTCAAAGAAAGCTGCAATAGTCTCTGCAGCAACAGTTCTAGTCTCAGAAAAAATGTTTTTTCGTTATGAACGCAATAATTCTTGCAGAACACTTAGCAGCAAAAAAAAAAACCTTTCAAAATCCCAACTTGGATTTCCAAAAAAGAAACGAAAGTACTTATCTTCAACCATGCGGATGTGGTCTGCTGCAGCAGGCAGGAAAGGGTGCAGGCAGAAGAAGAATCTGTTCCAGCGAGATCCAGAAGTGGCCTTTGCTTTCTGTCACGGGAGACTCCTGTGGCGGGTAGGATCTCGGTGGCCGGAACAGCACGAGCGTAGTAGGGGTCACAAGCAGGGGTCCGAGGCAGGCAGCAGGTAGTGAAGTCAGGTAACAAGCAGGGGTCCGAGGCAGGCGGCAGGTAGCAAAGTCAGGTAAAAAGCATGGGTCCGAGGCAGGCGGCAGGTAGCGAAGTCAGGTAACAAGCAGAGGTCGGCAACGAGGAGACTGGAACAGGACAGGTGGGGCGGGACAGGGACTGAGAACAGGGAGCAGGGACTGAGACCGGGGAGCAGGAACAAACAGGGACAAGCCAGATTACTAGCAAGGACCTTTACTGTGAACAGACTATAATACAGGTACAGGTACATAAACAGATCAGGATCAAAGACAGGCATGTGCATGGGAGTCTGACTTGAAGCAAAGGCAAACACAACAGACAGGAAGCAAGCTATAAAGGACAGAGACAGGAGCAACAAGAAGACAGACAGACAGAGGAACCCAGAGCCAACAGAAGGCAGCAGCACACCCAGTGGACAAGGAAGCTATGGCTAGGCAGGAGGTCTAGGCGATCCTGACACCTACTCAGCTATTGCAGCTTCTGAAGAACGAATCTTGGATGAAGAAAATCGTCGCCATTCAGAAATGATGTCAGTGCTTGAAAGGATGCTGTCACTGCATGAAAGGTCAATATCAGAACTGTCACAAATTCAAAAAGTCATCATCCAAGTTCCTAAAGAAATCCAAAATGTAAACAGGACATTACAAGCACTAGTTCTGAATGTCAGCAAAGCAAATCAGTTGCGAATGACAGCAAGAGAACAACAATTCCACTTTACCCCATCTGAGGATGGATCTTTACATGCTGCAACTTTTTGTCCTGAGTCATCAGTTCTTCATTCCCCAGTTCTGGATGATACCGGTACAGTAGGTGCAAGTTTTGTGCAAGTCCCTCTCAACATCCAACCGCTTACATCTGTTCAAAATCTGGAACCGACACCTACAAATGAGACACGAAAAAGAAAGTTAGGGCAACAATTACTACTAACCAGGTTTTGGAAAAAGATTAAAACACCAAAACAAGAAACTGCTCCACCATCACTCTTGCAATGTTTATCAACTGCTTCACAACTGCCACAGCCCACACCCAGTGCCCCTGAAGTGCCAGAAGCCCACACCCAGTGCCCCTGAAGTGCCACAGCCCACACTTAGTGCCACTGAAGTGCAACAGCCCACACCCAGTGCCCCTGAAGTGCAACAGCCCACACCCAGTGCCCCTGAAGTGCAACAGCCCACACCCAGTGCCCCTGAAGTGCAACAGCCCACACCCAGTGCCCCTGAAGTGCAACAGCCCACACCCAGTGCCCCTGAAGTGCAACAGCCCACACCCAGTGCCACTGAAGGTCTACAACCCACACCCAGTGCCCCTGAAGTGCAACAGCCCACACCCAGTGCCCCTGAAGTGCAACAGCCCACACCCAGTGCCACTGAAGGTCTACAACCCACACCCAGTGCCCCTGAAGTGCAACTGCCCACACCCAGTGCCACAGAACAGCCACAGGCCAGTACAAGTCGTACAGTTAAGGCCAGAGTAGTTGCCAAAGGGAAAAGGCAAACACAACAGCCAACAAGCAGGCCTGTGACTCGCTCTCAAAAGGATAAACAAAAATAAATAATCACATTCACTAAATTTGTTGGTGTCCTGGTGGTGTTTACTGCAGACTATTTCATGCATAGTGTATGTATGATCATGTACAGATGCTTGATAACATTCAAGTATGTCCTTGTACACACGAATGCTTAGAAATGCTCACTGACTGAATGAAGGCATATTTGATAACATATGAATATGTATTAATCAACAGTTTATTAATGGTACAACATTATTACACACTTGCCATGTTAATGGAAGCTGACATTCACTTAGCTCTTGTTCAAGATGAGATGTATCTGGGTTATTTTTGTAATGTAGATAGTCATTTCATGCTAATATTATTGACATACAACTTTAAGTAACTACCCATATAACAGCATACATTTTTATGTTATGTTTTCTGGTGTCTTAACTCTGTAAGACATTACTTACCTTAATCTTCTTTCATAGTACATAATGTTGGCATGTGATCATGTATGATTTTTGGTTACAATAACAGATCTGTAAGTGTGTATGAATATATCTGTAGTCTCTCTGTATCTCTATGGATATATGTATACACACACACACACACACACACTCTGTGTGTGTATATATATATATATTAACTGATAAATGTGTATATATATATATATATATATATATATATATATATATATATATATATAAATATATATATATATATATATATATATATATATCTGTCACTGTTGTCAGCAAACAGGCCTTGTGTTAATGAGATAAATGTTAAAACACTTGCTAAAATTATGGGATCAGTATAATTGAGCCCATAATTCACTCACCTGTATTTAACTTTGAATATGATTACAACAAGGCCTACTTACACACATCAATGGCTTTAGTTTAGCACTCTATATATAATATATATATAATCAGAATGAACAGTACAGGCCTTCATAGCTGAAAAGAGGCCTTGTTTTCTGTTAAATACAACTTCTACACAGCTGACTCAAATAGGCCCTCAAACATACTCACCCAGTAAGGTTATAAACTATAATGAACTGTTAAGATAATTACAACAAGGCCTGATTGCACACAAGGCCTTCAATGTATATATATATACATATATATATATACATATATATACATATATATATATAGCCATGCATAATAATGGTATACTACTTTCCTCTCTGTTGGCAGTAAGTCCTAATAAGAACGGGTATGCCAGCAGTAGTTATGGAGGTTTTCCCTCACACCATGGTGAGGTGCCCTATGTATGGAGGGGAGTGGCTGTATGCTCTGAGTCCCTGGATAGTGACATCAGGGATGCGCCTGCCTCCTGAAGTATATAAGGCACAACACAGTTAGTTAAGTGTGTTCCAGCAGCTGTGGGAAGTTGTTGGGAAGTTGTATTTTCCTGCATAAGGGATTGTAGGAACACTTTGTGACCCTAGTGCAGTAACTAGCGGTCCAGGTTGACCAATCAGCCTGTCTAAGTCACTCTGTGTCCAGGGACCTGGCACAGAGAGGGTCTCCCTAGGAGAAGAGGGAATCCCACTTCAATACGGGAGGGCGTACCTGGCAAGAGATGTGCGGCTAGAGCTGGCAGCTGCATGGGGCAGTCTGCTACATCCAAATCTGCAATAAAGATGACCTTGTTAACGAAACCCCCACTGTGTGAGTGTGAAATTACTCAACAGTGGCAGTCACCACCAAGAAGGAGTTCCTCACCAGGACCATCTCCCTGCGGAAGCACAAATCCTGATGAGGTGGAGGCGCTGCACATGATGTAAGTTGAACTCGCACCCACTACCTCAGCTACCTGTCCTGCTGACATCCCCTAATACCATCAAGCGGGAGACTCAGGAGTCCTGTTGCCTACAGGTGCACCACCAAACATGAACATGTAATGGGGATTGGTTGCTAGAGTACCCGGGCCAATGTGAGATTGGGGGGGGGGGGGGAAACCCGTTACAATTGGAGGCACTGCTGAGATGATATATATCTATTAACAGGACAGGCTTTTGCTAGGCACACGCTAGGAAACAGGGAAAGTGTATGCTGCCACTTTGTGCTGTGATGGGAAGGAACCGCAGGGATAACCTGGGAACCTGAGAGGAGTTAGTGGGTCTGGAGAGGGGCTATAGCTGTCCGAGTCACCTTGAGGTAGCGCTAGGGGAAGGATGCCTGAAGGGATAGCCTGTTAACTAGGTCAGGACGCCTGGAGAGGGTCTGCACTAGGCTGACCAAGAGAGGTAGACGCCCAAGTACTGCATGGAAGCCCCAGAGTACTCTAGCCATTCCAGATCACTTACCGAAGGGAGCACAGACTGGGAGGAAGGAGATACAGTAGACACTGAGAGAGTGAGCCTAGCCTGAGGTAGTGCAAACACTAGTCAGACCTACGTTAGGTACACAAGGTGGTGCACAAGGCATGTTTATTGTACTGATGTGGTAGCTGCCCCGCAGAGCGGAGCTCCATGTACAATAATCCAGTATACAGTGATCGAGAAACAACCATCAGAATGGAGGATCTGCAAAGAGCAGAAGGTCCAGGATGCCGGACTGAGGAAGACGAACTAGCTACAGAAGGGACTTTTGTGAGCTTGTTATGAAGTGGCGTGAAAGCCGTGGCTACGCCGTGTTTGTCCTGCCTATGTTCTCGGTAAAGTACCCTCGAGACTATTGAGGACGACAGCCTTGCGAGATGGGAGTAACGAAATGGACTTTGTTATACACCAATAAACAAACAGCCAGACGCTACCTCAAATATGAAGGACAGTACTCACCAAAATGGCGGTTCCCGGGACACCGCGTGGGCCAGCTGCAGAAAGTCTTGCAACTTTGCAGTTTGCTAATTGTTGGCCAGGATTGGCGGCAACGAGAAAACTCCACCCTGTTGGGGAGTTTGGCGCGAAAGCTGGAGCCGCGCCCTCATGGACGATGACTCACTCCGCCCCTGTGCTGGGTCAGCCTACAAAGCTGCGAGACATCCCCCTAGTTTCAACCAGGGGGAGTGGTCTGCAGTTCCACCGGATGCCGATGGAGGACGTAGGGAGAGAGATTGCTCAACCATCCCCTGCACTTCAGTTGCAAAGAGCCATTGATCAATACAGACCGCTAAGACGAGTGCCTCCGTTGGTGACCATGGCTGAGCATGCGGAGAAAGTGGAACAGAGTCCCTTGATCTCTACCCGATGTCGGCAGTGGAGCTTCCGGGTGCACTATGGAGTGCGAGTGCAGGTCCCGCGGAGCCGGAATCAAGCCGGGTTCTTAAGGCAGAGAAAACCAGCCATCGGAGAGGTGGCCGGAAAGGAGCCCATCGACGGTCCCCTACTGGAATGCCCCGCCCAAACTGTAAGTTAGAGTCCTCGGACGAGGAATGTGCCAGGCTGGCAGATGCACAGGACTTGTTGACGGGGTACCATACCAGTGGTATCCCATGGCGGGATGCTATTCCTCGTGGTGTGGAGACACGGAGTCGAGTGTCTCCAGTACCGCGACAACCCGATCGCCGGAATCCCACTGCCGTGGTGACAAGCGGGTCGGAAGGAGGTAGATCCACCCCGACGCTGCGGAGCAGTAGGCTAGCTCAGTGCTCGCCGCAGATCCAGGGGGTGGAGGTGAACGAAGAGCGGATCCAGGGCCAGGCTGGACCGCGCAGCAGAAGGGCGTTGCAGGATGTCCTCGTTGAGGAAGAGGTCTCGATTGGGGACCCAACCCAAGATGGCGTCGCAGCACGTGCGTGTCCAGAGGCAGTTCCGGACGACCAGAGCGGTGTCGAGTGGTAGGTGATCGCGCCTCTACGGTCGAGCAGTGGGAGTCGATCCCCTACTGACAGACGGAGTGGGCGCTCGAGCCGGAGAGCGAGAAGCTCAGCTGCCGAAGGAAAGGACGGACTTTGTGGCGGAAGTGAGTCAGGTATTGCTGAGGAGCAGGCCGTGACCCTGCCGGTACCTACTGTCCGGCCCCGTCCCGCAACCCCGTCCATCCCCAAAGTTAGCCCCAAGGCCCTAGTTAAATCCCCTGTCCCTGTCACCTGTTCATTCGGGTCTACCTCTAGCCTGGGGATGTCAGGGGATTCCCGGGGTCCTACTGAAGAACGGACTGGAAGCCTGGACTGGGGAACTTCGGATGATGGGTCGGAGGGTGGAGGGAGGATTTCCTGACGAGGGTCGGTGCCCAGTGATTGTGCCAGTATGTTGAGTATCACGGGTGGACACTGGTCACAGCGGCGGGGAAAGGTTACGCAATCTGAGGGTACTTCAGGGGTATCATCGGGCGGGCCTGAAGAGGAAGAGCCACTAGAATCCAACTCGGAGGGGGTACGGGAAACTAGATGGTGGGCACCACTATATGAGGGTTATGTCGCCTGGATAGACCGCACCCGGTTCATTCTAGAACGGGATGGGGTAGTTGACCATTGGTGGGCTCCTGGGGATTTCGACGATGAGGCATACCTCAAAGAGCTGCGAGTAAGGTGGGACCGAATTCAAGGGGGTCTTATTACCCCAAAGGGATCTGAAGGGTTAGATGATCCGGTGGAGTCAGATGAGCCCTTGTCATGGGTGTTACCGGGAAAGGCTGGGCAAACTAAATTAACCTGGGCCTGCCGAGCTGAACGGGCTATTACAGCCAAATATAAACGGTCTCATGGGCTTGAATACCCATATGTCCCCGAACCTCTGATGAGGGAAATAGAGGACAATCTATAGAGGTGGCTTCGTAATGACATTGAATATTACATTGTCAATAAGTGAGGGGTCATTAAGGGAGTTCAGGCTGAGCAGAGGGTTTCCCAACTGATGAGGGTTTGGAAAATCGGGCGCAGAAGAAACCAGACCCTCGACACTATTATTAGGTCCCGTCAGAGAGTGGTCTGTCTTTTCTTTAACGCTCCCTGCTGGTCAGTGAGCGAAAGGTTCTCGCATTATTATGTAAAGGTGATAATGTTTAACGCTTAATTTGTGTGTTCTTTTACAGTGTTTCCTGGAGCAAGGTACACCAAATTTAGGCCCTTAGGTCTAATTTAGGTCTTACTGGAATGAGAGAGCTGGATGCTACAGGCAGGCACTGACCTGGAACAGGGCCAGTTGTGCTGTGGATCCCTTCAGCGTCGTTTTGCGAGGTCTGCTTGATATCTTCCTGCTTGACATCTCCGTGCACGGTGTGACGTTATCTGTTCGTTCCGCCGCACACAGTGTCCCCGGTGGGAACCTAGACTATCTGGAGGTGTGTTCCCGGGGGAAAGGAAACTGTGATGAGCCTGATGACGTGAGCTCCTGCTGACAGAGATACACGAGGGCTATACTGGATGCGGTGGAGTCACGGAGCAGAGTAGCAGAGCAGCGGCGCTTCCAGATCCTTTGGAGCATGAGTATAACTCATACAGTACAATGCTTTTTTATCCTTTATGTTTGTGAGTTCATTTCATGAGCCTTTTATTGGGAATTAAATACTTTTTTGCACAGTAATGCACTAGGATTGGGCGCTTTTTTCTTCTATTTTCTATGCAGGTGGAGAGGGAGGTCGTTGTGCCCTTTAAAGAAGCAGCCATTATCCTGTTAGTGCATTTCTGTTCTTTGCATTTTGGACTTCATCTGGACTCTAGAGGACGTATTACATAGTTTGTCATTGGGTCCACAGCACATCTTTTTATAACTATTCATGCATTTGGTGATTGTATTGATTGCACAGTAGGAAATTATTATTGCTATTTAGGTTTTCATATACATATATACATTTTCTGATAATTTATTATTGTAATTGTTATTATTGCTGTCACACTATACCCAAGCGCAGTCCTTTACTGTATATATCTATATATATATATACACAGTGTTCGACAATTGTATACATTTACTCGCCCGGGGCGGGAAGATTTAACCCCCGGGCGAGTAAATATTGGCCCAAGCAGCATACATGTATTTTTTAAATTTCCCGCGCTCGCGCTGCTGCTTTTCCCGCGCTCGCGCTGGAGAAAAAAAAAAAAAAAGCCGGAGGCGGGTTCATGTTGTTGGGGGAGATTACCCCGCCTCCGGCTCTCTGAGCAGTGGCCTCCCTCCTCAGCGCTTCCACTCCTCCCCCTTCCGGCAGCCAGCGCTTCCATGCCTGTCTGCCTCAGGCCCCTGCAGGGCCATCTGTCACCCCTCCCATCGGGCCACCCGCCCCCCCCCTCGCACCGGGCCATCCGCCCCCCCTCGCACCGGGCCATCCGCCCCCCCCTCGCATCGGGCCACCCGCCCCCCCATCGCACCGGGCCATCCACCACCCCCTCCCATCGGGCCATCCACCCCCCCCTCACCCCAATCTCTCCCGGCCTCCGTGAAACCCCCCTCACCCCACGCGTGCCTCTCCCTGCTCTAAGCAGGGGAAATCCCTTCACCGGGGCCTCTGCCTGCTCTAAGCAGGGGAAATCCCCTAACGGTGCCTCTCCCTGCTCTAAGCAGGGGAAATCCCCTCACCGGAGCCTCTCCCTGCTCTAAGCAGGGGAAATCCCCTCACCGGGGCCTCTCCCTGCTCTAAGCAGGGGAAATCCCCTCACCGGAGCCTCTCCCTGCTCTAAGCAGGGGAAATCCCCTCACCGGGGCCTCTGCCTGCTCTAAGCAGGGGAAATCCCCTCACCGGAGCCTCTCCCTGCTCTAAGCAGGGGAAATCCCCTCACCGGGGCCTCTGCCTGCTCTAAGCAGGGGAAATCCCCTCACCGGGGCCTCTCCCTGCTCTAAGCAGGGGAAATCCCCTCACCGGAGCCTCTCCCTGCTCTAAGCACATCTATCAGTGAATACTGTGGCGTCGGCGTCCCACTCTGGAGGGGGCTCGGCCCCTTGCAGAGGCCCTCCTGCCGTGCGGAGGCCCCCACTGCCATGTGCGACCCCCCTGCCTTACGGGTGAGTGTTTGTGTGTGTGAGTGACAGACTGTGAGTGTGAGTTTGTCTGAGTGAGTGTGAGTGTCTGTGTGTCTGTGAGTGTCACCCTCTCTCCCTCTCCCTGTATCACCCTCCATCTCCCTGTGTCACCCTCTCTCCCTCTCCCAGTGTCACCCTCTCCCTGTGTCACCCTCTCCCTGTGTCACCCTCTCCCTCTGTCACCCTCCCTCTCCCTGTGTCACCCTCTCTCCCTCTCCCTGTGTCACCCTCTCTCCCTCTCCCTGTGTCACCCACCCTCTCCCTCTCCCTGTGTCACCCTCCCCCTCTCCCTGTGTCACCCTCCCCCTCTCCCTGTGTCACCCTCCCCCTCTCCCTGTGTCACCCTCCCCCTCTCCCTGTGTCACCCTCCCCCTCTCCCTGTGTCACCCTCCCCCTCTCCCTGTGTCACCCTCCCCCTCTCCCTGTGTCACCCTCCCCCTCTCCCTGTGTCACCCTCCCCCTCTCCCTGTGTCACCCTCCCCCTCTCCCTGTGTCACCCTCCCCCTGTGTCACCCTCCCCTCTCCCTGTGTCACCCTCCCCTCTCCCTGTGTCACCCTCCCCCTCTCCCTGTGTCACCCTCCCCCTCTCCCTCTCCCTGTCACCCTCCCCTCTCCCTGTGTCACCCTCCCCTCTCACTGTGTCACCCTCCCCTCTCCCTGTGTCACCCTCCCCTCTCCCTGTGTCACCCTCCCCTCTCCCTGTGTCACCCTCCCCTCTCCCTGTGTCACCCTCTCCTCTCCCTGTGTCACCCTCTCCTCTCCCTGTGTCACCCTCCCCCTCTCCCTGTCCCCCTCCCCCTCTCCCTGTGTCACCCTCCCCCTCTCCCTGTGTCACCCTCCCTCTCCCTGTGTCACCCTCCCTCTCCCTGTGTCACCCTCCCTCTCCCTGTGTCACCCTCCCTCTCCCTGTGTCACCCTCCCTCTCCCTGTGTCACCCTCCCTCTCCCTGTCACCCTCCCTCTCCCTGTCACCCTCTCCCTGTGTCACCCTCTCCCTGTGTCACCCTCTCCCTGTGTCACCCTCTCCCTGTGTCACCCTCTCCCTGTGTCACCCTCTCCCTGTGTCACCCTCTCCCTGTGTCACCCTCCCTCTCTTTGTCACCCTCCCTCTCCCTCTCCGTGTCACCCTCTCCCTGTGTCACCCACCGTCTCCCTCTCGCCCTCTCTCTGTCACCCTCTCCCTCTCTGTCGCACTCTCTTCTTCGCTCTCTCTGTCGCACTCTCTTCTTCGCTCTCTCTGTTGCACTCTCTTATTCGCTCTCTCTGTCGCACTCTCTTCTTCGCGCTCTCTGTCTCTCATTCTCTGTGTGTGTGTTTCTGTTTCTCATTCTCTCTCTTTCTCTGTGTTTCTCTCTTTCTCTCTGTGTGTGTGTTTGTGTGTGACTCTCTCTGTGTGTGTGTGGGTGTGGGTGTGGGTGTGCCGCTCTGTGTGTGTGTGTGTGTGTGTGTGTGTGTGTGTGTGTGTGTGTGTGTGTGTGTGTGTGTGTGTGTGTGTGTGTGTGTGTGTGTGTGTGTGTGTGTGTGTGTGTGTGTGTGTGTGTGTGTGTGTGTGTGTGTGTGTGTGTGTGTGTGTGTGTGTGTCTGTCTGTCTGTCTGTCTGTCTGTCTGTCTGTCTCTCTGTGAAGCGCCAACGTCAAGACACTGGTTAAGGGATTCAGGAAACTAGTCATTCACATCTGGCTTTTATTTCTAGATCCGACATTGACACACACACAGACACACACACACGCACAAACACACACACACACGACTAATTGTAGTATAATGTAATACAATAAATACATTTATGTCAAAAACGAATGTTGTTCTGACTAGGAATTTATTAAATGTATTTTATTTATATATTTTATTTTAAAGCGGGGTTGGGGGCGGGACTAGGGGCGGAGTTGGGGGCGGGACTAGGGGCGGGACTAGGTGGCGAGTAGATTTTTTGGTTGGGCGTATAGATTTTTTGGTGATTTGTCGAACACTGTATATACATATACACATATATATATATACATATATATATCTACACACAATATATAGTTAATTATATATAGATAAATATATGTTGATATATATATATATATATATCTATTTATATATATATATCTATATCTACGGCTATTAAGGTTATGGTGGGTAAAAAAAGTGACTAAAACCCTCCACAGTAAAGCATAAAGCAACTGTAAATATTCCTGTATATTCATTTGCATGTCTTAGACAGGTCTTCAACCCTGTCTTTCACCATTATCACCCAGCAAACAGCACTTCCACTGCAGCAAGGGATTCTGGGAAATGACATGCAAATGAGCACACAGTGCCACTTTTTATCTCATGCTACCTACTCTTATCTCATTTGAGCAAATGTCAGTAAGCCAACCTCACACTGATGAGACCCATCAAGGTTGAAACATGTCTGTGAGTGGGTTAACTGACTTTGCATCTCCCAAGTCCTTGCTTAAAAGCTGTGTTTAAAGCAGCATGCATTGACTAAGGGTTGCTCATGTAATGTGAGCATGAGATAAAAAGTGGCACTGTGTGCTCATTTGCATGTCATTTCCCAGAATCCCTTGCTGCAGTGGAAGTGCTGTTTGCTGGGTGATAATGGTGAAAGACAGGGTTGCAGACCTGTCTAAGACATGCAAATGAATATACAGGAATATTTACAGTTGCTTTATGCTTTACTGTGGAGGGTTTTAGTCACTTTTTTTACCCACCATAACCTTAATAGTCGTGGTGATTACCTACTCTTATCTCATTTGAGCAAATGTCAGTAAGCCAACCTCACACTGATGAGACCCATCAAGGTTGAAACATGTCTGTGAGTGGGTTAACTGACTTTGCATCTCCCAAGTCCTTGCTTAAAAGCTGTGTTTAAAGCAGCATGCATTGACTAAGGGTTGCTCATGTAATGTGAGCATGAGATAAAAAGTGGCACTGTGTGCTCATTTGCATGTCATTTCCCAGAATCCCTTGCTGCAGTGGAAGTGCTGTTTGCTGGGTGATAATGGTGAAAGACAGGGTTGCAGACCTGTCTAAGACATGCAAATGAATATACAGGAATATCTATATCTATGTATATATCAAGAGAGACTAACAGAGAGAGTCAAATAGAGAGTCAAAGAGAGAGTCAAAGAGAGAGTCAACAGAGAGAGTCAACAGAGAGCGTCAACAGAGAGAGTCAACAGAGAGAGTCAACAGAGACAAACAGAGAGATGTGTGTGTATGGTTAAATCTAGCTAAGTGTAACCAGAAATCTGTTCATCATAGCACTGTAGATGATTTCACACACATTGTTATTCTAATTCAAAGAGTCAACTTGTTTTGCACATGTTGATTGCTAAGCCGAACGTAAAGTTTTGATTCCTGTGAAAAGAGTATCTTACACAAAGAATTTCAGCCAATTATTGTAACAAATTTCTTGTGGGAGAAAACCTAGGCGTATAACTGCTAGGTTGTATTATAACCTTGGAACAAACCGTGAAGATAACATGTAACTATGCACACATTCAGCACACATCTGTATGCGTTCAACTTAGACACTGTACACTTGGAGAGAAGAAATGGCAGAAGCTTCCACATTGCACAGCCATCCACCTAAATCATACAAATTTATGATTTATGAAGCAATCGAATCAACGCCAGAGAAAAGTGCAAACGTGGCAAAAATCTATGTCTTGATCCAAAAGGAATATCCATACTACCAAGAACCTGACAAACAACGAAATTTTAAAACTTCTGTACGATTCACTTTATCCGCAAATGAATGTTTTGAGCGTGTCCATGATCGCCTAGATCAACGATATGAATGCTGGCATGTTGCGCCATCATTTAAACTTACCATGGAACATATCTTCTGTTAAATAGCATATTTTTGCCTAATACCAGTGACACTGAAGCCGCACCGACTGTCGCGTCTGCTGATATACCTGCACCCTACATTCATCAAGACCAGATGAAAGATGGAAATAACTACTATGATATGTATCCAAACTTATATGGGCAATACCAATGTGGATGGGAAAACAACCAACAACTGTACGTACCTCCGGACGTCTTGTTTGAAGAAGCCACTGCAGATCCATATGATGCCCTCATGGAGATGTGTGTGATTCAGGATTCAACGGTTGCCTCAACCATGGATGATACTGTTGTGCCTTCCTGGACCGAGCAGTTGCAGCCAAATCAGTTTTGACTTCTACAAGAATGGTAAATACAAATTTCGTTATGCCTTTACTCAAATTATATATGTGTACATTAATATATACACCATTTGTTAGCCAAATGAGTGTATACAGCTTAACATTGCAGACAGGCTTACATGTAGCATGCACAAAGACATTATTTCTTATAACAATATACTACATGACAAACCATTAGTACACATTGGTGACGGAGTCCTAAATCATAGATGCTTATCATTTTTAAAGTATCATTTCAACATATTACACTAACTGTAACACACACACACACCTCATTGTTTAGCATTCAACATATAAAAACAAAGTGTCGCCCACATATGACGTGGGAACCTGGTCATGTCCCAAGGCGTCCTTAAAAAGGTTACCGATTCAAGCCCCACCCCCAACCAACGTGCGCGCGTGAAACAGTATTGTCTGTGCCCGTAGCTTATTGTTACGGTCAGTGCAGTGTGTCATGCGCGCGCGTCGGTAGGGCGGTGCGTGCACAGCGCTGGAGGCCAATGTTCATTCAGTGGGAGGGGTGTTTGCGTGCATTTAACGGTGCCTTAACATGACGTCACACGTATTTTGTTTGCTCATTGGCTGATCGTCCGTTTTTGCCGTGGGCACACGTCCGTTTACAAAGTTTAAATATGTACGTGTGTAGAAGTGAATTTGTTTCGCTTCCATATCATAACTTCCAGCCATGATATGCGTACTGCTAGCAGCACCATGGAGGGACATGTATTGAACGCACAGTGTACACATCGTTTGCGCATGCGCTAAGGCTTAGTCCACACATTCGTGACGTGCGCGCGCAACAGACGTTGTGCGCGCACATTATTATGTATACAGGCACCGGAACTAACATATCAGTAGTAATGCCCGCAACGCAATTTCAAAAATGAGACAGTTCTGTATCTGTAGTTTTATCCTTGCAGTTTAAACATATACGTAACTTATGCGTGAATATCCATAATCATATAGAGATGTGTTAAGCGTTGTCATGCTGAGACATAGATAAATGTGCCATCTTTGAACATCATGTGTTTGCTGTATTTCACAGATGTCGAGGATGAATACATGGGACCAATGTATGATTTCAGATGGGCCAATCGTTATATTAGATGATTGTGACGACTAGCGAACAACTATTATAATAAATATGTAACAATGCTTTCAATGATTGGTGCGCAGATTAACAATCACTATATAATGTTATCCTATAGTGCAAATATTTACTATGCACTTAATTATCATAATGATGTTGCTAAGCACTGAAGTTAGAACTTCTATTGATATTTTTTTCTTTTCTACTAACATTATATGTATTGCCATGTGATATATGCAACCAACATTATCACTCAGCAAAAACATTAATCTACTATATATTATAATCTCACGTGTGACTTGTCAAAGAATGTAAATGGTACATAACAACTCATCGACATTGTATCTGAACGTACACAATAACAATAGTGAGGTGATAGAAACTGTTTAGTCGTGTGAATGTTATATTATCACCTAAGTTGTAGTGGTAACCTAACATGCATGAGCTAATGAATGTTAGGTAAAGATCATTAAACCATTAACTTTTGTGTGTACATTTAATTCACACGAGTAACTATAGTTTAGTGTTATTAGTAAACGCTCAACACATACATAGCTAAGTGAGGCCGATGATAAAAGCAACATTATTATGTTGGTTTATATTATTTCTGGTAGAAATACATGCATCACACCAAAACTACAACACACACACACACACACACACACAGTAGGTTGCTGAAATGTGTGCGTATGTAAATGTATACTTCATTTATGATCATATGTTGACAGTAGTTATAAAGGATCATGATCATTTTGAATAAGTAAAGTGAATGAAATAAAAATTTTAATAACTACATTGTCATTGTGTTGAATGATTTAGGAAAAGTTGAGAATTCCAAAAACTATACTTTGGAATGGTGTTAATATTTTGACAAATGTTAGATGAACGTCAAATCAACACACAAATTTGACTTATACATACACATGTGACAATGTAGTAATGAACATGAAGATGAAGTGAGAGAAGAACTAATCACATACATTGCAATGTTAATGATATTTAACACATTGGGGTCTTTTCATACAAACATGCATTGAGTGTTAACATCGCTCATGTGCATGAATAGATGTTCTCCTCCCATAATCACTAGCTGAGCAGGGTTTATCCCCTTCTCTCCCCCCACCCCTATATTCCATGAATGGATGTTGTGACGTTGCCAAAATTACATGTTATGTAATGTACGTAATGATAAGAAAACACACTGCACAGTAACCACCAAGTGTAGATAAACGCACGGACACAATACAGAAACGACATGTTTCAATTGTCACATCTTTTCATTACGTTCTGTTTATACATCCTGTAACTACCTGTATCGAGGTTTGCACATCTTATCACAGATGTGAATTGAAATACATACCATGAGCAGAAATTGGAGTGATATACAGTACCTTGAAAAAGAAAACATGAATGAATATAAATCATTGTCATGACATGTTCATTAAGGTAAGCAACACACAGAAGTGACAATTTTGTATGTGATATGAAACAAAATCTATAATACATCAAATATGATCTTAAATAAACAATAGTGTACACATCATTGTGACACACGTCACACTCCAAAAGAAACATTGTATGTAACCATACTGCACTAACTATTGACTACCGACATAGTAGGTTTATTGTGTATGCATAACCAAAAATAGCATGTACATAAAAAATAGATTTTGTACACATTATTTCTTCACGTACACACAACACCTTTTATTGGTAAGAAGTATAATACAACCTGTTGATGAATGACATACCGGTGCCACATGCAATTGTCCACAAAGCAGAGAAGAGAAAGGTGTGAGAACCATATTCATCTGTTTCCTAAGTGAATGGTATTTGTACAAATGTATTTATCATTACAATGAATTAATACATCTATGTAGTTCTATAAACATATATGTATTTGCTTACATGAAAAATAGGTGTTTATGACATTCTGACGTGTCTCCACACCACCGGCTGTTTGCTCATTGTCAGCTGGTAAATTTAAGGGATGCTCCTCCTCCAAGCCCTGACATATGTCGGTTTGTACATTATTGCGGAGTGCCAGATTGTGCAAAATGCAACATGCAATGACAATATCTGACACTTTAGCAGGCTTATATTGCAATGCCCCCCCTGTTCTATCTAAACACCGAAATCGTGTTTTCAGAAGCCCAAATGTCCTCTCTATGACAGATCGGGTAGATATATGGGCAACATTGTACCTCTCCTCTGCTTCACATTGAGGGTTTGCCACAGGGGTCAACAGCCACGGCCAAATTCCGTATCCTGAGTCACCTATAATCCATGGTGCCAAAAAATGAAAAAATTTGTGTTAACATTATTACATTGAACAGTTCATATAAAAACTAAAGTTCTTTGTTAACACATCATAATATGTACTCACCCACCAGCCAACCAGGTCCAAAATAGCCTTCTTCGAAAGCATGGAAGACTGATGAGTTTGTCAGGATAGAGGAATCATGACTGGAACCAGGGAATTTGGGTACCACATGCATAATCTTCATCGAGGCATCGCATACCACCTGTTCATTCAGGGAATGGTAGTGCTTACGGTTGCGGTAAGCATGCTCACTCTGACTAGGCGGGATCAAAGCAACATGGGTGCAATCTTTTGCACCCATCACACATGGTATCCCGGCTATGGTATAAAAGCCATTCCTCACTTCCAGCCACTCTGTGTGCTCTGTAGGAAAATGAATATAATTCCTAGCGCGTCTATTCAGTGCATATAGAAACTGGGTAAAGGCCCGCGAGAATGTAGATTGCGAGACCCCACCCACTATGCCCACAGTTGTCTGGAATGACGCGGAAGCAAGATAATGTAATGAGCACAGCATTTTAACAAGCCCAGGGACAGCACGACCTCTGGCTGTCACAAAATCTAAATCTCCCCGTATCTCTTCATAAAGAGCTAAGATTGCTGCTGAACTCAAACGATAGCGACTTACAATCTCCTCCTCACTCATCCCATCTAACATGGTTCTCTCCCTGTACAAACGAGGACGAGGCACAACTTCTCTCCTCTCTCTTTTCCTCTCATCTCCTTGCCCTCTCCCTCGACCTCTCCCTCTCCTGTCCACGTGCCTGTCCCTGTCACAGTCCCTGTCGCTGTCCCTGTCCCTTCCTTGGCCTGTGACATCCTCTCCATCAGCAAGCCTCTCGTCCAATAGAATCTTTCTCCGTCTCATAAACATTCGCATCATTTTCAGGTCTGTAGCTGTGAATGCGCAGGTAATTGCCCTCCTTTAAATACCTATGTGATGATGTCAGGTGACTTGATGAAGTGCAAGGTGTTACATTAACATATCCAAGTTGTTCACTCCCAACGTGTATCCAGTACCAATTAAAAGGATTATTTATGTGTGTTCACCAGGCAATCATGATATTTGAGAATGATGTAACGTTAAGCTTTGTACAACCATTTATTGGCAAGTATTTCTGGAATGTGTAATGCATGTACCACTTCAGAACGCAACACTCAGTCATCTAATTAGGATACAACCATGACATTGACGTTGAGAATCTACGTTGCAACATGTGTAATTTGGCATGTTATTGTCACCTGTTCACATGACCTAATTGTAATGTGCATATGCATAATTTAATGCCATCAGGATACTTGCAATTGATTCAGTTTCAATCGTGTAAAAATGAGTAACTATTATAGATGTGTGTATAAGTTAGCATGAAGTGATTGTAATGCATCGTGTAAACATGCAATGTTATTGAGTGTCCAATTGCGGACATCATCAAAAGAGGGAGGTCACAAAGTACATGTACACATGAAAAAAAACAGCTACATTTACATTTGATCATGCGTTACACATTCAAAGCATTCTGTAACGTGTACCAACATTACTATACGCTGGATCTGTTAGATGTGTGAAATCTGTTACATCATATAATAAATTGAAGCACACTTAAGTAACATGTTTCATATTATGTGACCTGTTCCTTTAAGAGTTGAGTATAGGATTTTCCATTGACACATCATAACATTAAGACTAATGTGACACGCAAATCATCATAACATATAAAAGTACAATGTTATGCCAATAATAAACGTAAGCGCTGACACGATGAAGTGAATAACCTCGACACTGTAATGCCAAGCACATTTTTATTATGAGCAATAGAACATAAACAGTCCTATAATGTTATAAGTCCCCGCTCCATTGATGTAGAGATGAGGTTTTTTTCTAAGTGCCATCCCGGCAACCTTGCCGATCCTTCTCCCCTCCAACTTGCCAACTTTAGTTGGCGGCACCAATTGCCGATTTAATCTCCATTTCTGAGTGCCGATCAGCACCGATAAGCTGATCGGGGCTACTTGAATGCAGCCGATTTCAAAAAGTGCCGATAAGTGGGTTATCGGCAGCCGCATGCCGATAAATTTTTATCGGCAAGAAAAACTGCCGATTTTGAGCACTTATCGGCGCTTACTGAATCTCAAATCCAATTTTGGCGGGAAAATGCCGATAAAAGCCTTATCGGCGCTTACTGCATGAGGCCCTTAGTTGGGGCGTGCCCTGAGGGCATGATACCAGGGAGCGTGAACCCTTCACATTGCTTTAAAATAGAGTCTAAAGCATGTCTCTGAGTCTCAACATGGCGTCCACCGCGTGGTGGTTGTGTGCTGAAGTCCAAGATGGTGCTCCCGCCAAGAAAACAGGACCGCATGGGCTGCAGTTCACTATTTGCAAAAGTTTGCAAAATAAGTTGCAAGCTTTTGGCGCCAAACGAAAGGTGCCACCCCTTATGCTGATTGGCTCATGTTGAGTCAAGTCATGCTAATGTTACTAGCCCCACCTCTGAGATTCACCCAGGGGAGGAACTAAGTGAGCAACAGCCAATCGGAGCTGATGTCCAGGATGGGAGGAGTCTGCAGAGCAGATCCAAGAGCTCATTCAGCTGTGAGTTGCTAACGAGAGAGGAGCTGCTGCATTACTGAGAGATATCACCTAAAATATGGCTGCCTTTAACGATGCGCTCAACCTTGAAGTCTCCAACTACTCCCTTCCAGGTGGCTACCTCATGGTGAGGATTGGAGGCCAAGTTCATCTGCGATGTCTGTGCGTGCCCTGTCGCCCCATCGATGAAGAAGAGGATCTCTACCAGGCGGGACCTGCGGAGAAGAGACCATCATTTACCTGCCCGTTCCGGTCCAGATGCGTCTTTCCGAGAGGCTGCGGAGGTTCCGGACCGTCCGACGAGGTCCGCCATCCCAGATGATGCCGATGCTGTTCCTGATTCACCTGCTGAGAGATCGAGGGACGTCCCCTACCAGCTGTGGATGAGCCGCCCCGTTCCTACTTTACAGCGGATCCGGTAGTGGCCTACCTGAATGAGGCGCCAGGTGCAGCCTCGTCCGGTGCGCAGCTTGGTGACGAACTTCCGGTCTTACCGGAAGTGACGTCATCACTGGCGCCAGGCCTGAGTTGGCCTGGTGGTCTCGCGAGATTGTCGCTCATGGATGACGTCACCAAGATAGCGCCTGCGGAGCCGGTCGCACCACCGCTGGTTCTAGCTGCGGTGAGTGTGGACCTGCGCCCGCATGATGTCACCTGCCAGGAGAAGGCTACTTCCCCAAGAGAGGCGTGGGGTAGGCACCCTCTAGAAGTCTGGGACTTCAAATACTGTACATCACTGTAGGAAAAGTTGCAGTGGCTGTATACTATTTTTATTTATTTATAAAAATGTTTTACCAAGAAGTATACATTGAGAGTTACCTCTCCTTTTTGAAGTATGTCCTGGGCACAGATTTATATAAAATACATGGTTACATTAAAAGAACATTGTTATACAGTGAATTCACAGACATTTCATGCACAGATAGAGATGGAAAATTGGGTACGAGGGATAAACGGCTTATGAGTTTCAGATTGAAATAGTGAAGCTTTAACATTACCGATCATCAGCGAACGGCAGTAAACATCTCACACCCTTTGGCTGCCCTTTGGCTGTGCCAAAGGCTGTCCGCCTTTGAGGCAACGCAGATGTACACTGGGGTGGTTGAGATTGAATCTGCTGCAGCTGTGAACAAAAAGATCTTTATACTATACTGCTAATAAAGACTCCTGGTTCTACTATATTCCCCTGTCTGAGTGTCAGTCATTGGACAGGGGGGAAGAAGGATGCCGTGGTGAGGGCTGATATCCGGAGCATTCTTGTATAGGTAACTACTCCCAGCTCCAAAAATAGCGATACAGAGACTCTGAGAAATGATCTGAGAGACCCAAAAATGAAAAGTATATGACATATATGAAGTCCAAAGATGGTTCTAAATCCGCAGCAAATCAGGTTATAAGTTCTTCGGCTAATAACATTGCCTATTGTGTACAATGAAGGACTGAACTAACAGGGAAAGATGGACCCAATAAGAGAGTAGCTAGAGAAACTAGAGCAAGCCTTGAACCGAACCCTTAGTAACTCATTAGCATAAATATCTCGGTCCTAGCTTCTGCATCCCTTAATCTCCAAAGATATTGAGGTAAATACCTGTGTCCTTATGATAAAGCCTTGTAGGATCCCGTACTGAAGCTATGGTAATATCGAAGCCTCAGACCGTTCGGGAAAAACTTCAGGCTACTCACATGGAGGTGCCCGTCTCCTCTCGGCGTTCTCCCATGAGACGTAGCGAATTGCTGGAACCTGCGCTGCGGAAGTGCGTCACTCCAATCGTGGGGCAGTAGAGTTGAACAAATTGGTGGAACAGCAGGAACCCAGAAAAAGCACCGATCAACTCACCAGAGGTAGCAAAAAATAAAAAAGGTTTATGTAATTCAATAAACCTTTTTTATTTTTTGCTACCTCTGGTGAGTTGATCGGTGCTTTCTCTGGGTTCCTGCTGTTCCACCAATTTTTTCAACTCTGATATCCGGAGCACCCTGGAGCCCACTACAGCTGGAGGCGCTGAGTGCCCGAGAAGAACTACAGTAATAAAACCCAAAAGCCTGTCCTGGTGTCAACAACAAAGCAGACAGCTCAAGATCTCTTGCTCCATACAGGTAGTGCACCACACAAATAGCGTAGACGGTAAAATCTCCCAGAGAAGGGGGGAAACAGGGCTACATATGCTTTTGCCAGAGAGGGGGAGGAGAAGTGTTTTGTTTTTTTTCCCAGACCAGTGGTTTTCAACCTTTCAAGAAATGTGCAACCCTTAAAAAGTTTATTCGAACACCAAATCACATATTTCTTTGTTATATATTGTTGTCTTTGTTGATAATATTACAATATTATATCTTTTAATAACCTTTGAGTTTTTAAATACTGGTAAAAAAAAAAAAAAACAATAGCAAGAAATGAATTGTGTCTTAAAAAGTTAAATATTCACAACCAAACATACACATACGTGAACCAGTGAATGTTATTGTTTGCAATTGTTGCATTATTGTCTCATTTTAAAGCAGCAATCCTGGCTACTCCTTTTTTTTATTGATATTTTTGTTTAACGGGATTCAACCTGGGGAGCGTATTGACGCTAAACCGCACTATTTTCCGCTCCGAGAATCCCCCGGTATCTTTTGGTTACCGGTGAAATTACCAGGCTTGAAGCCCCTCCAGGGGAAACAAAATGCACGTTGAGATCTTTCAGGTCCTGCAGGCAAATAGGAAGTCACAACATTAGATTTTGCAGCGTCCAATTGGACGTCCATTTAAAAAATCTGCTTCGACACTGGTATCTACAAGTCAGTGCCGGGGGACCCCACAGTTTGAATCCGTTAAAAAAAAAATTATGTAAAAAAAGAGCCGGATTGTTGCTTTAACACCCCATTGCACTGGGCGGCAAAATATGTCGGCCTGTTATATATAAATGCTGATAAATAATAATAATAATATATGTTGGTATGTGGGACTGCACCTTTCGTAGGCAATTAACTGAAAATCTCACTGAAAACACAAGAAGCGATACTGATTGTGTTCACTGTGGCATGTCCCAGGATGTGACAGGGCCATACATCATGCAAACGCATCCCCTCTGGCATAAGGAATCATTAATGATGTAAGAGGTATATCGGGAGGTGCAATGAGTGAATGTGTTTGGCTCAGTTTGGTGTCAATTTGTGCTGTCAGCTGCAGCCTGCAGTTCTACATGGAGGCGCTATCTGGCAGTCTTGTGGCTCACGGCAGCTCATCAAATTACTGGCAGCACAAGGCTTGCCGTTTCCTGCACTGTGGACTTGTACTGACAAGGGCCGGTCTCGTAGATGATGTCACAGCATAAGAATGGCATTGGGAAGCTGTTGCCATTGTCGGTTTTCAATGCTTTCTACCAGCCTCATTGTTTGCTGCAAGGAGGGGCTTCTAACTGGAGCTGCATGCAAAGTACGCCTTCCAACACTGTATTGGTGCAAAGTAACTGAGTCCTTCAGTATTAGGTGATACCTTTTTTTATTTGGACGAACCGTTGATATTATAACAGACAAGCTTTCGAGAGCGCTCCTCTCTTCCTCAGCTCAAGCAACACAAGTTACTGTGCTGCATCAGTGATGTCACATAGTTCAACATTTTATTACTTTCTCACATTTTACACCAAATCACCATGTTTATTTGGTCTTCTTATTAGCAGAAATGTGGCGTTTATCAGCAAAATAGAATATTTAATTTAATGCAAACCCAGATGGGATTAAGCTTCTATGTGCTTATACCTGAAACAAACTGCACATCTGCTATTTTCTTATATTAGTGCAGGTGCGCAAACTGGGGGTCGCGAGACTTTTTGGGGGGGATGCGGCTCACTTACCTGGCTTCAGTCCACGCGTCCATTTGGCACTCGTTGCCATGTAGACGTGTGTCATCAAATGACGGCGCATTCCCCGTGACGTCATTTGACGCTACATTTGAGGTAAAGGGGGGGTGACGGGGGATAGCAGGCGGGGGGCGCAGCGCAGGAAATGTGCGCACCCCTGTATTAGTGTACATGTTGGCAATTAATTTAATATGCGGTTACAAACTTTCAAAAAGAGGTACTAAGGACATGTGATTATTGATGACATTGCATATGCATTTCTGGCTATGGCAGACATTGAGGTGGCAAGTGAGCAGGGTTCATTCCTCTGTGGACGTGCAGTCGATGTGGGCCCACTTCGAGACCTACTGAGAATCACAGAAGAGCAAGCTGTCTTCAACCATTCAGGGTGTTTTGCTAACCCTGGACCAGCTTCAGTTGGCACTTTAACTACACATTCAGGACAGCTACATTCGCGATAGCTTGCAAAACGTGTATAATGTCTTTGCTGACAAGGGCCAGCGACACATTGTAAGGTAATGACAGTATATAGATAGGTAGAGGCACACCAAAAGCCAAAAAAAGGATACAGTATAGAAGTCCTGGAGCAGGCTAACTCATCAAAGCCCTAGTGTTCCAACTGAGGCCATAGACATAGTATATCACACAAAAGATGGAGGCACACAGTTATAGTTGCAAAGAAGATTGCTGAGACTTTACTCCATGCATACAGCAGACCAAATACCGTTTCGGGTACACATCCCCATCCACGGGTAATTGCCGCCCATGTGCCTCCATCTTTTGTGGGATATTGTAAGGTAGACGGTGCGCAAACTGGGGGGCACGCTCTTCCCCAAGGCATATCAATGAAATGCCGGGGGACCGCGCGAGGCCTCTAACTCACTTACCTTGGATTCCAGTGATGCGCCATCATGGGAACAAACCTCAAATGACACCGTGACGTCACATGACCTTGTGGCGTGATTTGACGCCAGAGCCAAGGTAAGGGGGGGGGGGGCGCGAGCAGGGGGAGACAGCATGCAGGGGGGCTCAGGGGGGAAAGTTTGCGCACCCCTGTTGTAAGCTACTGAAAAATAATATAAACCTTTCCAATAGTGAAAAGGCTGATTGTTTAGTAAAGCAGCATTCCACATGGCTCATTTTTTGTTGTTTCTTTCATCTGTCTGAGGCAGCGCCGAACTGCAGGGCGGCAGACTGGAGAGGAGACAGAGGAATTTATTCTTGGAAGGCGTCGGACACGTTACGTGAGCACTAGCCAATGAGGCCACACCTCCGCCACCCCTCCCTGTAACCTTCTGACTACAGTTCAACTTGCCGCTTTGCCGGATCGCAGCAGTGACGTCACCGCGTCGCGGTGCCGCCCTGCAGTTTAGGTATAATCGTAGCCTAACAGTGCTATCTGAAGCTTTCACGGCTTGTTCCTGTTTGGTGGCATTGTAAGCATGCAAGTGGGAAAAAGGTCACAAACATTTCATGATACAATATCATAATTGTATGCTCAGCTTTGTACTGCAATAGTTTTTCATATTTTAATTCAGCCAAAAAGGGACACACACGAGAATAGGAGGAACATCATAATTGAAAACTTAGTAAAACTTTACAGATTCATGGCAACGAAGTAACATTGTAAAATAGTAGATTAGAAAGATATATGCCCATTGAGTTCAACCTTTGTTCAATTTGAATTGGGCGAAATTCTTAGTGTGTGTGTGTGTGTGTGTGTGTGTGTGTGTGTGTGTGTGTGTGTGTGTGTGTGTGTGTGTGTGTGTGTGTGTGTGTGTGTGTGTGTGTGTGTGTGTGTGTGTGTGTGTGTGTGTATATATAAACACAAACAATAAAGTAGCGCTGCAAATGTGCCCTAATTATGTGCGATGGTGATGCAAATTGAAAAGGTATTATATTGGTACAAAAATCAATGAAGTGAGCAGATTTGAAATTTATGTAACAGCCGACTGATATTATAAATCTATATAAACCTATAACTTATCGCACATAATTGCAATGTAATTGAATAGAAAATATTATTCAAACCAAATGATGAAGTGGTGTGTAGAAAGTCCAATAGAAAAAGCAATGTTGAATCCGACCAGGAGCAGGTTGCAGCTTCAATAATGGTGTTGCCACACCGGTCATAACTAACAAAGAAAAGAATGAAAAAGAAGCGCAAGCTCCATAGCGTGATACCGTAGAGATAATTTAATCAAAATAGAAAAATAATAAAAAAGGTCCCTTGGACATGCACTCACAAGAGATCATTATAAAAATCAGAATATATGAGATAAACTCACATACACACACACACACACACACACACACACACAAAAGGAGCTGAAAAGCACACCATATAAACAAAACAATTAGTTCACAATTGCCCAGTGTCATAAATAGTATTTAAAAGATACTTCACCAAATTCAAATGGCCAGGGAAGGAGTCCCTCCCTGTTAAAGGAGCCTGAGATGGCTCCGGAACTTTGGATACCAGTGGATATGGATTAAATACCCTTTTTTTAATCTACCTGTAGTGCTGTGTCTCCTTCTCTGGTCATTTTATTTTGGTGAAGATATATATATATATATATATATATATATATATATATATATATATATATATATATATATATATTGTATTAACCCATTGGAAGGCGAACACTAAACCCAAGTTAAATATTTGCCAATTATGGGCCTGATTTAGATTTTGGACGTAGTAGAAAAAAATAGCGTAAAAAAGATAGCGCTGCACCATCACTATTTTAGAAAGTAGACTTCTATTTAGAGTTTGGCGCAACAGAGTCGCAAACAAATGTTCTTAAAATATTATAATGAGATCTCATTTTGGCATCATACATCTGTGCGTAAATATTATACTTGCAACAAATAATGATATATATAATATATTACAGTATAAACAACTCTGCATACCATAAGCAAGCTCTGCAACATTATGATGGAGAAATCAAGCAGCCAGCACATAAAGGATAAGAAAGCACACATTTAACAGGGAGGAAATCGACATATACATTCTCGAGCATGAAGACAAGCTCTTTGGAAAGGTCTCCACGAGAACCTCAGGGCCAAAGAAAACGGAAATATGGAAGGCTGCCTGCAGAAAAGTCAATGCTATAGCTCCAATCCAGTGCACCGAGGAAGAGTTCAAGAACAAATGGCCTGACTACAGGCTAAGGCTCAAAGAAAAGCTTTTGGTGCAAAACAAATAGTTATCTATGTGGCGCTTAATTATAATCAGTGATATTTTTAAAATAAAAATATACAAAATTTATATAATATAAATCCAACCACTGATGAAACTCCTGATGAAACCTCAGCAGAGGAGAAACGCGTTGAGTGTATCTAGTACCGAGAGGGAGGCTGATTGAAGCGCGACCTGTTTTTTGTCCATCCGCTGTACCCGTCCTCTGACGTCGTCCAGGGATTCCGCCGGAATCAGACGGGAAGCGGACGGGAAGCGGGACCAGCTAAGAAAGCAGACGGAGTATACTGCTCCAACCACCGGGCTCCTATTTGCTGGTGTGGATCATTTATGATCAAATTGCTGTTAAACCAACTGACACCATGTGAGTGTGTTTTACCTTATTTTTAATATAAAGTCTTTTATTCTCTGATCGCACTATGGTCGGTTCTCTTGCTTTATCTCTGCATTAAGGTGATTACCTATATGGAGAAGTCTGGCACAACGCCATAAAGATACCTTTACACACACTATGCAAGTGAGAAATTTGCAAGTACACAATTCACCAGAATCTGAAGAAAAGAAACACTTTAATTGAAAGCACAGACATATTGCACTATATTTTATGTGTTATGTCTTTCCATATATCTGCGCTCCCCAAAACACCTGGATCTCTCAAAGAAAAGCTTGCCAATAACTCCAAAATTGCTGATGGAACAGGAGGAGGCACTCCCATTGACGTGGAGTTCACACCCTTGGAAAAGAGGCTCACTGACACCTTCAACAAGGGACAT
This sequence comes from Ascaphus truei, assembly GCF_040206685.1. Classification (NCBI taxonomy): domain Eukaryota; kingdom Metazoa; phylum Chordata; class Amphibia; order Anura; family Ascaphidae; genus Ascaphus; species Ascaphus truei. Next base: position 112,427,926 of record NC_134486.1, on the reverse strand, counting down.
AATGAGTAGGATCTATTGACACTGGTACAGCTGAGGAAGATAGACCAATTTGTTTTACACACACTTTATACATATACTAATCTACCTTACTTCGTGGATGACAACACATGCACACTCACTCACTAGTCTAGATGGTACCATCATGCATTGGTGGTCATAGTCATATTAACCCCACACTACCACACCCTAACTCTTGCAATGTAAGGACTTCAATCTGTATTATACTACATCCTGAGCTGATATTCTGCCGGTTCACACCAGTTCTCCAGACCTGGTTGTTAAAATCCTTACCGGTTCAGAGAAACGGCACAACGGCGGCAGCTTGAGAGTGAGCTCGTCGGTGAGTGTGGTACTAGAAATTATGGCAGTAGTTGAAAGCCAGCGAGCACTGAAAAATCACGCCCCATAATTGTTAGTGCTTCGCACCACGTGGACTACCAGGGAGAGAGGCGCCACGGAAAACTCCTGCTACCTCATGCTCTGCAGCGTGCAGTAATGCCATAGTGGTAAAGGAAGGCAAAGCTGTCTTTTGTGAAAAAGGCTGAAAGTCTAGGGGGGGTGAGAAGTGTGTTCTCATGGGATAGGAATTATGAGAGGGGTGGGGAGTGTAATAGGGGAGGGGTATGAGAGGGGAAGGAGGTGAAAAGTGTGAGAGGGGGAGTAGGGAGGGAGGCAGAAGAGGGAGAGAAGAAAGATAGAGAGAGTCAGAGGCTAGAGGGAGAGGGATGGGAGAGTAAAATTGGGGTTGGCGAGGGGAGGGAGGAGAGAGAGATAGGGGGAGGGAGGACACTGTGCTGTATAATTATGTTGAATATCTATATTCTGGAACCAGGGTCACATGTAGGATATGAATGGACCCAGTTAGCTTTAACTCATGTCTTCCCTCTTCCAAAGCAAAACAAGTCCTTTTGTCTTTCTTAACTTTATTGAAGGAACTCATAGGATGAAAGGTACTTGCAGATGTAGTGTGTAGAGAGTGTTTCTCTATATGAAGTGCTAATATCAGGGTAAGACTGTGGTAAAAACAGAAAGGCCTTGCCAAGGGTGTTAGCAGGCAGGTACTGTACTCACTCAGTGTCCTGGGTGGAAAGGAAGTATATGGCTTTCTGGGAACAGGAATAGTCTGAGGATGAGACTATCTGTGAAAACAGACAAGGGAGTAAGGCCTCGTCCAGGCTCTTCGCTTGCGTGCTGAGGCGCGCTGAGGCGCAGGGAAAGAGGGTGCTTTCCCTGGCCTTGCGGTTGCTTGCCCTGCGTGCTGTCAGGGGGCGGGCCGGGGGCGTGCCGGGGGCGGGCTGGGGGCGTTACGGAGCTGGTTCGCCCTTATTGGGTGAACCACTCACGTGACCGGCCTGTCGCGCCGGCAAGCGGGGGAATTTTAAAATCTGCTAAGACCTGCGCTTGCGGAAGCGTAGGCGAGCCCCTACTAAAGCCGCTCTAATTGTGTTCTGAGCTTCAGCAAGCAAGCAGTTAACATGGCCGAGGCCTAAGGGAAACTCCACTAAGCCAGGGGAATTAAAGGGGTTGTCACAGTAACCAACTTTCTAGCAGGCTGGAGAATAGGGAAGTAACTAAATGTATCCATTCCCACCTGCATTAGGAGTGATAGCTGCAGAGAAAGCTTGCATCCAAATAAAGGGCTAGCAGGCAGAGCTGCAGAAAAAAAGGGGGGGGAACAGGGGGAACAGAAATAGAGAATCCTGTTCCAGGACAATCTATACACTGATAATTAACACGTTGCACTAGTATCTCTATACACTGATAAAGAACACACCCTGCTGCATAATGATGCTGGCAATCTATACACTGATAATTAACACGTCGCACTAGTATCTCTATACACTGATAAAGAACACACCCTGCTGCATAATGATGCTGGCAATCTATACACTGATAATTAACACGTCGCACTAGTATCTCTATACACTGATAAAGAACACCCCCTGCTGCATAATGATGCTGGCAATCTATACACTGATAAAGTACATGTGCTGTCGTATAATTATGGTGAGTATCTATACGTTGATAATTCCCACACTGGTTTTCCAGCACTACGATTTACATGTGGCGCTCTGGGCCATGTCCTTCCAGCAGCGAGCCGTGTGCAGTGCCAAAGCTTTCTAACTTGTAGAGAATATGTTAAAAATGTGAATATCACACCTGGCTACATTTCATACAATCCCATTCTCAGAATCAAACACAGGCTTGATTTGGGTGTACTATATCACTTTACAAATGACATCAGCCATAATAATATACAATCATATATAACAATATTAACATAATCTATATATTTTTGTTCTCTCTCTATTTGTAGAAACAACATTAGTAGTATCTGATCCGGCAATTTTCACTTATCAGATGGCTCATGAAGAGATGGTCATCCTGAACCTCGAATCTTCAACCAATATAAGAACAGTCGAGAGGGGATCAGCACAGACATGTGCCATCAACATAACAGCAATCTACAATGGACACTGTCAATATTTCTACTGCCACAACACACTCCTCTATCTCAACTGCTAATAACACTCTGTCCAACATAAACATGGTGAAACTACAGAGGCAGGAACAATGGGACACTTGAGTGTCAGCAACAAACTAACACAATCTTACACATGTTGTTGTGGGCTGTCTTAAAGCCTTTTGTTTCCCTTTAATATGTGCATCAATACAATCCACAACCTGATAAGTAATTAGGTAAATTGCCGATCGATCTGTTCTCCTGTGATCGATTGGTGAATATTCGACATGGGGGTTCACTAAATGGCTGCAGAGGAGTATTGTTATATTATAATACATAAAAAATGTAATTCAGAGTTGTTGTTTTTTAAAAGAATGCTACAAGTATTTAGCGATGGCTGGTCCAGCTATCTCTCTACCTTCACTGTCACGTAAGTTCTAGTAAAACACAGACAGTGACAGGCTATCCTATGGGGATTTTCCCCTCCTCATGCTGACTTCCTGAGTGACAGGAGTGGAGATGACACAGGGATCTGTGATAGCCAATGGTGGTACAGATACTGGGCCCTCCCTCTTTGAGCTTCAGGAAGGAAGTGCCTAAATTATAGAATGAAGTTCAGCCCCTTGGGGTTGAGTCCTTCAGTAGTAAATTGGGTTCCAGACTATGACTTCAAGGGGTAGGAGCTCTCCGGCTGGGAGTGAGACATGTGCTCAACCCCTCATGGGCTGAGAGCAATATCTAATCCAGAGAGGCCTCACCATTACCTGCAGGCCAGTACCATCCAGAAGCCAGGGATTACCTTATCAACTGGAGCATACCGTGCAACAACACCAGCAGTGGCTGCTGTAATAAAGATCATCCTCATTTATACTTCTGGCTCCGCTGCAGTCTGTGTGGAGAGAGGTATTGGGAGTAAGGACTGTCATAGCGGGGACCGCCTTCAGCCTTGCTGAAGCCCCCTATGTCTGGAGGCGCTGTCACCAAGAAGGAAAGAACCAGAGGAATCCCCAAAAGTCTGCCCTGTTCCCCCACAACATCGCGGGCATCTCATCTCTCATGTACCTCGCAGGTAATCAGCACTACACCTAGCCATATCTCACAGGGGGTGGGGGAACATACGCTACAAGTATTTTCTCATACTGTAGTACAGAACTGATTTACATAAAAAAATACACATATAGGATATTGCTTGGTCTGCAGCATTAAAGGGCACATGCTCATTCAGGAGGAGAAAAGTGTTAGCATAGCTACTGTAATATGTAAAGGAACAAAAATTCACGTTATTGTTTCAAAACCGACATCAATTATTGATTCAAAAATTGATTAGATGGCAGCACTCATAAACCACTATATGGGAGAGATATAAAATGAATGTAACATAAAAAGTTATTAAAGCACACAGGTTTACTTATGTGGTATTAACTTCAGCCTTTAAACAACTCTTGCACTGGAAATGTCACAATGTTATTTAGTGCCAGAAGCAAATATAGAAAGTGACTTGCCAAGAAAGGTAACACAGATTTTATACTAAAGATAGTCCTCGTTATCCGACGTTTCGCTTTACGTCGGATGCATTTTTTCCGACGGCGCAAAATGCAGCAAAAAAAACGAATTATCCACCGCGGTTTTCGTGCATCCGACGGAAACCGCCGCTGGTTAACATGGGTCCTGCTTTCCGACTGTCCCGCATCTGACACGGGTTTGCGGGATGCATTGTGTCAGAAAAGCGAGGACTAATCTGTATATGCTACTAGGGTCGCCAGGTGGATTCTCCAAAAATACTGGACACAATGGTAAAAGATGCGACCCCCCGATACATATAAAAAATACACCCCCCCCCCCCCAACACATATAAAAATCAAAAATATGCCCACCCCCCAATACATATAAAAAATACCCCACCCCCACCCCACCAATACATATAAAATTCAGACTTACCTTTGGCATGGTCTCAGGTCGGCCCAAGGGGGGAGGGGCGGTTGCTGTGGGGGGGGCGGTTGCTGCGGGGGGGCGGTTGCTGCGGGGGGGCGGTTGCTGCGGGGGGGCGGTTGCTGCGGGGGGGCGGTTGATGCGGGGGGCTGTGGCTATGGGGGGCTGTGGCTATGGGAGGGGCAGTGGCTGCAGGGGGGTCTCAGCGGCCAGTTAAAGCAGTTGCTGCCAGCCCCGGCTCTCCCCCAGCTACATGCTTCACCCTCACTGTCTGTCCCATGCCAAGCTTCCGGTCCAAGGTGGACCTCCCTCTCACACCGGCGCGCACCGGAAGATGAGCTCAGGGGACTTCCGGCACGTGCTGACGTCAGAGAGACCCGGCGCGCATCAGTATCAGACATCTCGGCGTGTGACAGACAGTGAGGAAGAAGCCTGAAACTGGGGGAGAGCCGGACCAGAGGGCAACTGCTCTGACTGACTGACAGGCCCCACGCAGCCACTCTACGTTTGGAGAGAGATAATACCGGACACATACATGTCCGGTATTACCTTTCATTTTATACCGGACACAGGGTCAAAATACCGGGCAGTCCAGTTCAAAACTGGACACCTGGCAACCTTAAAATACAATAAATGTATTGTAATATAATTGTGCTTTTTGCATAACACTGCTAGAAAAGTTTGTATCATCTAGGCCGGGAGGGGGGTGTAAAATGGGGGTCACGAGATTTTCTGGGGGTGCCCGGCACATACAGAGGCCCCGTGCTGTTACCCACAACATTTAAATAAAATTCTGGGGGAGCACGTGAGACCTCTTACCTTCTATCAGGCAGCTTCTGACAACGCATCACCATGACCTAACATGACTCCGCAGATGCCGGAGGAAAGGTATGGGGGCAGGGGGGTGCTCCCCCCCTCTCCCCCCCTCTCCCCCCCTCTCCCCCCCCTCTCCCCCCCCTCTCCCCCCCCTCTCCCCCCCTCTCCCCCCCTCTCCCCCCCTCTCCCCCCCCTCTCCCCCCCCTCTCCCCTTCTTCCCTTTTCCCCTTCCTTTTTTGATACTAATATGGGAAATAGACAAATTCGAAATGAACAAGGGTCTACTCCAGGGGGGCGCAAACTTTTTTCCCTGCCCACCCCTAACGTCCACTTACCTGCGCTCCGGCGTCATGACGTCACGTTGCCATAGCAACGTGACATCACATGACATCGCGGCATCATTTTGACGCCGCGTTGCCATGGCGACGCAGGAAGAAAGCCACCGGAGCCTAGGTAAGTAAAGGTTTACAGAGGCCCCTGCAGCTCCCCCGGCACTTAATTTAAGTGCCTTTGGAAGCACGCAGGGGCCTCTGTAAACCCCATGCCCCCCCGCTGACAGTCTCGCGCCCCCCAGTTTGCGCATCGCTGGTCTACTATATATCGGGTGGTTCAATACTATAACCACCCGGATAGAAGGCAGCTGGTTCTACCAAAGAACCTCCAGCATATGGTCCTTTGATTGCTACACGATGACCATGGGCATCTTGGAGTGGATCAGACCTTCGGCTTAATACGAGACCTTGCGTCTGGCCGTGGATGAGAGAGTCGGTAGAACACCAATGCCGCCAATGCTCTCGGTGCATCCAGAGAAAGACACTCCCTATCAGAGCCACTCCAATGGCTCATCTGAAGAGCGCGGGTCCCCTGGACCTCGTATACATGGACTTTCTGTGTATCGAACCAGATGCCCGAGGCATCGGCAACGTACTAGAGATCACAGACCACTACACCCAGTAAGCCCAAGTCTTTCCAAGCTAAGACCAGAAGGCCATTACGGTGGCCAAGATATTATGGGAGAGGTACTTCATACATTATGGATTACCCAACCGCCTACACTCGGATCAAGGCAGGGACTTTGAAAGTAACCTCATCCGGGAGTTGCTGAAATTGCTAAACATCACCAAGTCCTGAACGACCCCTTACCATCCAGAGGGAGATGCGCTGCCGGAGATGGTCAACCGGACCCTCCTCGACATGCTCGGCACCCTAAAAGGTTCTCAGAAGAATGAGTGGAGTAAGCACGTGGAATCCTTGGTGGATGCCTATAACTGCACCCACCACGAGTCTATGGGATTCACTCCCTACTTCTTAATGTTCAAGCGAGAAGCATGGCTTCCTGTAGGCATACCCCACGGGGTGTGGACACAGTGGTTGGAGGCACTGTGTGGGGGTATGGCCCTGTGAGGCCTGTGTTGTGTTATTGTTATTGCCTGTTCAGTAAACCTGTTATACCATACCCAGTGTGTATTTATTACATTGTCCTGTGATGGGGTTATCCAACATTGATAGGATCCATCACGGGTGGAGGCACTGTCACCAGATGATCCAGGTACACCTCAGGCTCCCAGCAGCGGAGGTTCAGGCCTCCTGTGAGCCGCAGGTAATGCACCACATTCACTCAGTAGCCGCCAAATCTCCCATAGGGTGGGGGAAGCAGCGCTACATATGTTTGTGGGTGGCTGTTTGATCTTGGCATATATGTTTGCTAAGTTTGTAACGTGTGATGTTGCATGGTCCGGTGCCATTAACAGCGTTCTCCAGTTCATTATGAAGTTTTCCATTGACGAACTTCTGTCTGGGGCTTGGCGGTTGCCAGAATGCAAGGATGGAAGGTTTGGGGAAGATGTTTTTTTAATATTTCATCCTCTGTCATCATGTGTTGCAGATCTGATTATTTTTCGCCTTCCCTCTAGAGCAGGGTTGGTTGTATTCCCTCTAGGGTCACTAGTCAGGGCCATTGACAGGGGGGGGTGAGCCAGGACAAGTGTTCCGTGCCCGGTGGCTGACGGTCCTCTTGCTGCCGCTGGGCCCCGGCTCTCCCCAGCTGCGGGCTTCCCTCACTGACTGTCCCACGCCGAGCCTCTGATGTCATGCGCACCAGACCTCTCTGACATCGGCGTGCGCTGGCGTCAGAGGCTCGGTGTTTGACAGTGTAAGTGAGGGAGGCCTGGAGCTGGGGACAGCCAGGTCCCGGCACCAACGAGAGAACCAGCACGGGACAGTGAGGGAGAGAGGCCTGCACAGTGTGGGAGAGGGGGAAGCCCGTCAAGAGGCCTGCAACAGCTGGGGGAGAGCCGGTGCAGCGAAGGCCTGAGACCATCCCCAAGGTAGGTAAGTCTGTATTTTGTATTTATTCGGGGACTATTTTTTTAAATGTATTTGGGAGTGAGAGTTTCTTGTATGTATTTAGGGGGTGCGGCGGTTTGTAAGTATTTGGGGGTGGTGGGGTTTGTATGTATTTAGGGGGTGGGGCGGTTTGTATGTATTTTGGGGTGGGGAGGTTGTGTGTATTTGGGGAGTGGGTTTTTTGTATGTATTTGGGGGGTGGGGTTTTTTGTATGTATTTGGGGGGTGGGGGTTTGTATGTATTTGGGGGTTGGCGGTTTGTATGTATTTGGGGCGTGGGGGTTTGCATGTGTAATGCTGTTTCCCCGTAGTTTGTGTGGTGCTGGTTACTTGCAGGTTTACAGGATGCTGAGCTGTCCACCGGTGGTATTCGGGACGTCAGGACAGGCTTCTGGGGTACATCACTGGTCTTTATCTCTGCTGGTACAGCGCCTCCATCTGCTGATGGCTTCAGTAGTGTGAGGGTAATCTCCTACAGAAGAACGTACTCCACTCCCCCCAGAAAGATTGCAAACTAGGCAGGAGTATGATTAACTGGAACCGGTTTATTGCTGCTCTGCCTACACAGTACAACACTGATCTCTGCTCCTCACAGTTCAACAGGTCTCCAACCTCTGGATGGTCCCTGGATAGCCACTCCAGGCCAAGGGTACCTGAAGCAGTCCTTACTCTTCCCTGGCTCTCTAGTAGAACTAGAGGAATGGCATCACTCACTCTCCACCAAAGGGAGAGGACAATGGGTGCCAATGCAAGATACTGTACACCCCTGTGTGAGTACCTGTCTCTCTTAAGGGTAGAGACAACTGATTACATTTAGTTGTGCAGCCCCTTAAGTACAAAGGAGGAAGGTGTTAGGTCTGAACCCAGGATTGGGCAGAACCCAGGCCTAGTCCCACCTCCTCCCCTGTCACTCAAGGAAGCTGCCTCTGTGGGGAAAACCCAGGATTGGTCCTGCCACTGCCTGCACTGTTACCAGGGCTTACATGACAGGGAGGGCAGACTGGTAGCCAAAACCAGGCATGGCTACATATGTATTTGAGGGGTGGGGGGTTGTATATGTAGCACACTTCCCCCACCCCCTGGGAGATATGGTGGCTACCGTATGTGTGGTGCGTTACCTGTGGCTCACAGGAGGCCTGAGCCTCTGCTGCTGGGAGCCTGGGGTGTGCCTGATCCGTCTGGCGACAGCGTCTCCACCTGTGCGGGATCCTACTATGTTGGATAATCCTGCCACGGGACTCAATACAATAATACACACACTGATAAGAATAACAGTTTCCTTTAAGCATAAAAGAAAGATCAATACTACAACATCCCCACCAACAAGACCTCGCAGGGCCGTAACCCCACAGTGTCCTCTAACACAATGTCCCCACCTGATGGGATATCCCCCAAAGTACTGAGGGGCCTTTGGGCACCCAACCACCCTGGTGTCCACAAGAAGCAACCCACCCAATGTGTGAGACAGCGCTGCCCACAACTAACGTATGTAAAGTTGGTGCACTTGTTGATACCTGCCGGGTACTCCAGCACCCGGAAGCACCGACAGTAGACAAAGGGGCTGTCTGGTCCCACGTCGTCGTTGTCAGCGACGAGTCCGTCTCCACGTTAGGTGGTGTCCAACAGGAGTGTCCCACCGTAATAGTCTCTCTCTCGCAGTATGGTGATCTTTTCCCAGACCACCGGATCGCCAGTTCGCCGCCGGGTCCTGGCTGTGTCCCTCACACTGGTTCTACAAGGGCAGTGGCCGTAACTACTAGGAATGTCCCTGCAGCGACCACAAGATGAGGGGAGTCGGGGCCTAGCTGGGGCCTAATGCAGGGGTCACAAATGCCCTGCACACCCAATCTCCTCTATCCTGGTCCCAGCTCTGACTGGCGTGCTCCTAGCATGTGCAATGTATCTATTTCCCCCAGCAGGGGAATCCGTGTGCCCTATTGGCTGCTATGGGCCATGTGTCATGCAGCCCCACTGGCTGCTGGGGGTTGTAGTCCCCGCGGAACCTATGCCCCTAATGGCTGCCTCACGTGCCTGACACTGCGCATGCGCAATCGCACCCAAGATGGCGGCGCCCTGCAAGTGGTGTCGCCAGTAGCCTCTGGCGACTGGGACGCCTGCCGCAACACTCTGCAAGTTCCCCCACTGTAGTGGAAGTAAGCGGGGGACTGGGGGAGAACCAGGGGACCCAGGCTATGTATATATTTGGGGGGTTGTCTTTATTTGTATAGCGCCTGTAACAGGGTGAATGAATGTCACCAGCCATATACCTGGCAAACCTATGTTTAGGCTTGCAGTGCATCAGTGACGAGGTTAAGTTTCAGTTGAGAAGGGCTGCTTAATTAGTCTGACCCCAGCTGCATAATCAAGGTGTTTTAAAACCCCCAGGCTGTACACACATGCAAGCTAGCTGGTCAGGAGACAGGACTGAAATACTGAAGAGATTACAGCTATAAGGTCTGTTTTTCAAAGTACATGTGTGATGAACTGTCTGTGTCCTGCATGCTGAAGAGAAGCTGCCTTGTTTTCTATGCTGAAGAGAAGCTATTTTGTTTTTGTGTGCTAAAGAGAAGCTATTTTGTTTTTGTGTGCTGTATATTTTTAAGGCTCAATAAAGAAGCCTTATCAAGAGATGTACCCTGCAACATATGGTGTCAGAAGTGCCGGGATTTTGAGAGGCCCCTGCAGTTGAAGGGCCACCCACACACACAAAAATGAGAAAAATGGGAGAATTTTTAAAAGAGTTTCTGTGCGAGCAGACCAGAAAGCAGGGACTGTTAATGCAGGAGCATACCAAACAGCAGGGACTGTTAATGCAGGAGCAGGCCCAACTACTATTGCAGCAGCAAACCCAGCTCCTAACCCAGCAGCAGGCAGCACAGGATGAGCGGATGGCCAAGCTGCTGACCCAATTCCAGGGGTCTGCCCATCCAGAACTTGCGAACAAACCCCCGGTCCTCCTGGGGAAAATGGCTCCGAACGAGAATCCAGAGGCTTTTCTACTGACATTTGAAAGGGTTGTTGAAGCTCGGGGCTGGGCTGCAGATCGCTGGGCAACTGCTATGGCCCCGCTCCTCATAGGAGAAGCCCAGACCTCATATCAGGGCCTCCCAGCAGATCAAGCAATGGACTACCAACAAGTAAAAGCCGCCATACTGGATCACGTAGGTCTGACCCCAGAGACCTACCTGCAGCAGTTCCGGAACCTGAAGTACACCACTAAGATGAGACCCCGGGTCCTCGCTCAGCAGTTATTGGACATGTCTACTCGCTGGATACAACCCGAGGAGCGCACTAAGGAGGCAATTCTTGAGCAAGTGGTGTTGGAACAATTCCTACAGATAATACCCCCTTCCGCACGCTCATGGGTAAAACGCCATGCTGCTGAAACCCTAGCTTTGGCGGTCTGACTCGTTGAGAACTTCCTTGGGGCCGAGGATCAGGCGAGTGGCCTGGACCCAACAGATCCAACTTCACCAACACTTGCGGAGACCCAAAGAGGGAGATTGGAACAACGGGGAAACTACGGCCCCTCCATGCGCAACCGCCATTTCTCGGAGAGATAGGTCAAAAAGAGGAGGAGGGGTGTTATTTTATATTGCAGACACCTTACAATTTACACTGTTAAATTGCCCCCCAAGCCCAACCTCTTTTGAAATCCTAGTTCGCAGAATATGCCTCCCCTTTTCTAAGCCCATCTTGCTTGCTGGCATCTACTGCCCCCCTAAAGCCCCTCTACAATCCCTGACTGATATCACCCAGTTTCTTGGCTCCATTTCCTGTGTGAATGAAAAGAGTGAGCTGCTAGTTCTTGGGGATTTTAACTTCAATTGGCTTGACCCTAAAAACCACAAAATCCAGATACAAATGAAATCGCTTAACCTATCGCAACTCATTTCCCAACCCACATGGACAAACCTGAAATCGCACAACCATTCCTTGCTTGACTGGATTCTCTCCTCAAATCCCAGCAGAATCCAATCCTCTGGCATCCTTCCTGACATTTTCAGTGACCATGCAATAGTGTACGGTGTAAGGAAAATTAAACCGCCCCAATCAAGCCCTAAAGTTCTCCTCACTAGAACATTTAGAATCTTTAATCCACAACAGTTTCTGGCTGACCTTACCAACTGCCATTGGCACAGAATCGATTTAATTCCCGACCCTGATTCTGCGCTTAAAAATTTCAAATCCGAGTTCTCAAAACCCTGTGATACCCATGCTCCACTACGCAGAATAAGGGTACGGGGTGCCCACCTTCCATGGGTTACACCTGACCTTATAGCACTCTACCAGTTCAGGGATGCCTTGTGGAAAAGCCACAAAGTAACTGGCACTACCAAGGATCTCAATCACTACAGATGCCTGCGGAACATGTGCACAAGGCAAACAAGGCATGCAAAAGCACAATATTACTCTGACAATCTCCTCCAGAACACATCAAACCTAGCTAACTTCTGGAAGGTTATTAACAACATATTCCAGCCTTCTAACCACCAACAGCCAAGTAATATCAGTAAGGGGGATATTACTCTGACAAACCCCACCGACATTGCAAATGCATTCAATGATTACTTTGTGGGGTGTGCTACTAACTTATTAGCGAAACGCAACCCAAACCACAAACCTGAATCTCATCCTGTGAGAACCCATATAGCCCCACCCCCTCCCAACACTGCCCACAATTTTCAATTTGGCCCAGTATCCGAAGAGGTGATTACACAAGCGCTCCTCAAATTAAAACTAAGCAGCCAATGTGGACCTGACTTACTTCAATCTAGGTTCCTAAGACTTGGTGCCCCAGCAATTGCCAAACCAATTGCTTCCATAGTCAACTCTATCCTGTCTGCAGGCCATATCCCTAAGACCTGGAAAACTGCCAGAGTTGTCCCAATCTTCAAAAGTGGGGACAAAAACACTGTCTCAAACTACAGGCCAATCTCCCTTCTCCCAATCCTATCCAAAGTCATGGGAAAATGTGTCCACTCCTATACCAAGACAAATTTCCCTAGCCAATTCCAATCTGGCTTCGCCCCAAACACTCTACCGTAATCCTGCTAAAAGTTTGCAATGAAATCCAGTGTGGAATGGAACGTGGTCAACTCACTGGTGCAATATTCCTAGATTTTGCAAAGGCTTTTGATACTGTTGATCATGCTATCCTGCTTAACAAACTCCAGAGCTCTGGAATAGGGAAGCATGCTTTAAACTGGTTTCATTCCTACCTATCAGGTAGATCCCAACATGTGTCCATCTCAGGCTCTAACTCCAACCCCCTGGATATCACCTGTGGCGTCCCGCAAGGCTCTGTTCTGGGGCCCCTACTCTTCTCAGTGTTTATCAATGATCTTCCCACAGCTTGTAAGGAAGCTTCAATACACATGTATGCAGATGGCACAATCTTATATGCACACAGCCATAGCCTCTCCGACCTTGAACACGTACTTCAGTCGGACTTTTTGAGACCCGAAAACTGGATTTCCCAAAACAAACTGGTTTTAAACACTGACAAGACTGTAACAATGGTATTTGGGACCAAGACTAAATTTTTAAAGCTTTCAGTGACTGCGCTCCAGATCAGAACAAACACTAACACCACCCTAACTCCTGCTACTAGTTTTAAATACCTGGGCATATGGTTTGACTCCCACTTAATATTCAGAATGCACATTGATGCCCTGACATCCAAAACCTATGCCAAACTAGGTGTATTTTACAGGAACAAATCCTCCCTAAGCCTGCTGGTCAGAAAGCGTATTGCACAGCAGATGCTAATGCCAATTATCGACTATGAAGACATAGCACATGGCTCAGCACCCCAAACCCACCTTGGCAAACTTGACACCCTCTACAATTCAATTTGTCATTTCGTTCTCCAATGCAACTACAACACACATCACTGCGAGATGCTCAAAGAACTAGATTGGTCATCACTCGAGTCTAGGCGCAAAGTTCACCTTTCCTGTCTTGACTTCAAATACTTTCTGGGCAAGCTACCCACCTATCTGAACAAGATCCTTACCCCTACCACATGCAGCACTTATCATCTGAGTTCTGACTCCAAAAGACTGTTCATGGTCCCAAGGCTCAACAAAGAATCCGGCCGCTCCTCCTTTTCTTACCGTGCACCCCAAAACTGGAACAACCTACCGGAGACTCTCACATCCACCACCAGTTTAAGTTCTTTCAAAAATAAGGCTGTCTCATATTTTAATCTGGTCTGTAACTGTTACATAAGCCTATAAGATACATCTTCTCTAACTGTACATGCAATGTATTGTATATAATGTATACCCTGTTCATTTATGTAACTGTATTTGTAACCATGTACTTTTTGTCATATTCCCTATGTCCAGGACATACTTGAAAATGAGAGGTAACTCTCAATTTATTACTTCCCGGCTAAAACATTTTATAAATAAATAAGTGCCACGAAAGGAGCAGTCCTTCCAACAAGGAGGAAGTCAAAACGCCGGGCACCACCGAGACCCTCATCCCCTCCTGATGTCGGCTTGTCGCCAAATGAGAGGAACTTCTGAGGACGTCGCCCACAGGAGCCACCAAATGCCTGGTCTCCAGTATCCGGTCCAGAGGAGCGCTATCAACGGCCCCCTCCTGCGAGGGAACCCTCTCCATGTTCCGCCTGCGGAGAACAAGGCCACCGGCAGGTGGACTGTCCACAGATTGTATTGTATTATATTGTATGTCTTTATTTATATAGCACCATTAATGTACATAGCGCTTCACAGTAGTAATACATGGGGTAATCAAATAAATAACAGATAATATAAATAACAGATCATGGGAATAAGTGCTTTAGACATAAAAGTAACATTAAGGAAGAGGAGTCCCTGCCCCGAGGAGCTTAGTCTAATTGGTAGGTAGGGAGAACGTACAGAGACAGTAGGAGGGAGTTCTGGTAAGTGCGTCTGCAGGGGGCCAAGCTTTATGTATCATGTGTTCAGAATATCTACAGTGCTATTCATATGCTTCTTTAAGCAAGTGTGTCTTAAGGTGGGTCTTAAAGGTGGATAGAGAGGGTGATAGTCGGGTACTGAGGGGATTCCAGAGGTGTGGGGCAGTCAGTGAAAAAAGTTTAAGGCGGGAGAGGGCTTTAGATACAAAGGGGGTAGAAAGAAGACATCCTTGAACAGAACGCAAGAGTCGGGATGGTGCATAGTGAGAAATTAGGGCTGAGATGTAAGGAGGGGTAGAAGAGTGTAAAGCTTTAAAAGTGAGGAGAAGAATGGAGTGTGAGGTGCGGGATTTGATCGGAAGCCAGGAGAGGGATTTCATGAGGGGAGATGCTGAGACAGATCTAGGAAAGAGTAGAGTTATTCTGGCAGCAGCATTTAGGATAGATTGTAGGGGAGACAGGTGAGAGGCAGGAAGGCCGGACAGCAGGAGGTTACAGTAATCAAGACGGGAGAGAATGAGGGCCTGAGTCAGAGTTTTAGCAGTCGAGCAACAGAGGAAAGGGCGTATCTTTGTTATATTGCGGAGGAAAAAGCGACAAGTTTTAGAAATGTTTTGAATGTGAGGGGCGAATGTGAGAGAGGAGTCGAGTCTGACCCCTAAGCAGCGTGCTTGGGCTACTGGGTGAATGATTGTAGTTCCAACAGTAATGTGGAAGGAGGTAGTAGGGCCAGATTTGGGAGGAAGTATGAGGAGCTCTGTTTTAGCCATGTTGAGTTTAAGGTGGCGGAGGGCCATCCAGGATGATATAGCAGAGAGACATTCAGAAACTTTGGTTTGTACAGCAGGTGTAAGGTCGGGTGTTGAAAAGTATATTTGTGTGTCGTCAGCATACAGGTGATATTTAAACCCAAAAGATGTTATTAGGTCACCTAGAGAGAGTGTGTACAAAGAAAAGAGGTCCCAGGACAGAGCCCTGGGGTACCCCCACAGAGAGATCAATAGAGGAGGAGGTGTTAGCAGAAGAGACATTGAAAGTACGATGGGAGAGGTAGGATGAGATCCAGGATAGAGCTTTGTTCCGAATACCAAGAGTATGGAGAATATGAAGGAGAAGAGGGTGGTCCACGGTGTCAAATGCTGCAGAGAGGTCGAGTAATATGAGCAGAGTGTAATGACCTCTGTCTTTGGCAGCATGGAGGTCGTCAGTTATTTTAGTGAGGGCTGTTTCCGTAGAGTGAGCAGTGCGGAAGCCAGATTGTAGAGGGTCTAGGAGAGAATAGGTGCTGAGAAAATGGAGCAAGCTAGAGAATACAAGATGTTCAAGGAGTTTAGAGGCAAAAGGCAGGAGGGAGACAGGTCGATAGTTAGAAAGACAGGTAGGGTCAAGCTTGCTGTTTTTGAGTAATGGTATGACTGTTGCATGTTTGAAGGAGGATGGAAAGGTTCCAGAGCAGAGGGAGGAGCTAAAAATGTGTGTGAGCGTAGGGATTATAGTAGGAGCAAGAGGTTTTAGGAGATGGGAGGGAATGGGGTCAAGAGGGCAAGTAGTAGAGAAAGAAGAGGCGATCAATAGCGACACATCCTCCTCTGAGACAGTGGAAAAGAGTCATGGAAGGCAGGAGGAGAGTTAGGAAGAGGTGTAGGATGGGAGGAAGAAACAGAGGGGATGTTCTGACGTACAGTATGGATTCCACCTTTTCCTTAAAATAGTCAGCAAAGTCCTGAGCGGAGACGGGGGAAGGAGAGGCAGCTGAGGGTGGTTTGAGTAGAGTATCAAAGACAGAGAACAGTCAGCGTGGGTTAGACTTGTGCATGTTGATTAGTGCAGAAAAGTAGGCTTGTTTAGCTTGCGAGAGGGTAGAGTTGAAACAGGATAGCATAAATTTGTAGTGAAGGAAGTCTGCGAGAGTGTGAGACTTCCTCCAGAGGCTTTCAGAGGAACGAGTGGAGGAACGCAGCATGCGTGTGTGGGAATTTAGCCAGGGTCTAGGGTTAGAAGGGTGAGGGCGGCAGAGAGAAAGTGGGGCATGTAGATCAAGAGATGAGGACAAGACAGAGTTGTAGTTCCTGACCAGGTTGTCAGGGTCTGTAGCAGAGCTGAGAGAGGAGAGGGAGGAGCGTAAAGTGGACTCAAAGTCAGGTAAGTGAATAGAGCGCAGGTTTCTGCAGAACCGGGGGGTAGATGGAGGTGGAGAAGGGGAGAAGCGAGATAGAGAGAATGAGATGAGGTGATGGTCGGAGAGAGGAAAAGGGGAAATGGAGAAATCAGAGAGAGAGGAGTTTTTAGTGAAAACCAGGTCTAAGTAGTGGCCATCCTTGTGGCTGCTGGCTGCAGTCCACTGTTGAAGGCCAAAAGAAGAGGTTAGAGAAAGAAAGCGGGAAGCCCAAGAGAGAGAGGGGTCATCAATGTGACAATTGAAGTCCCCAAGGAGAAGAACAGGGGAGTCTGAGGAGAGAAAGAAAGAGAGCCAGGATTCAAAGTGAGAGAGAAAGGCAGAAGGGGGATGAGTAGAGGTAGGTGGGCGATAGATAACCGCCACATGGACAGGGAGAGGAGAGAAGATCTGGACAGTGTGAGCCTCAAAGGAGGGAAAAGCAAGAGAGGGGGGAATAGGAAGGGTTCGGTAACGGCAGAGAGAGGAGAGCAAGAGCCCCACGCCTCCACCCCTGCCATCAGGGCGCAGAGTGTGGGAGAAGGAAAGGCCACAATAGGAGAGGGCAGCTTCCAGAGCAGAGTCAGACTGAGTGAGCCAGGTCTCAGTTATAGCAAATAGGAGCAGAGAGTGAGAGAGAAAGAAGTCATGTACAGAGAGGGACTTGTTAGAAAGGGAGCGAGCATTCCAAAGAGCACAGGAGAAAGGGAGAGAGGAGGGAGGGTGGCAGGGGATGGGTATGAGGTTGGAGGGGTTGACACCAGAAGGAGTAGAGGTTGCAATTGGCAGGCGAGGACGTGCGCATGTAGAAATAAGGCAGGGACCAGGATTGGGAGAGATATCCCCAGAAGCAAGGAGGAGAAGCATGGAGAGAAAGAGTATGTGTGAGGATGACTTGTAGGGTTGTTTTTTTGTGCAGGGGATATAGCTGTATGGTGTCAGAGGACGCAGGTAAGAAAGGAGTTCATGTGAACAGAGAAGTGGTGAAGGAAGGAGAGATGGAGATATATGAATAGAGTTAGAGACATACTGAGGCTGGTAAAAAGAAGTGCATAATTTGAGAAGAAGTGAAGTCACAGCAAATATAAATGGTAAAGGCAGCATCACAGCAGTAATGATGCAGTCTGGTATAGATGATATCCTCCTTTCCAGCGTAGTTCAAATGCAGGAATCAGGGCCTGTTGGGGTGTCCACTTCTTCTTCACTTCTTTTGTCCTTCCTTTTAAACTTGAGTTGTTCAGTAGTCCTGCCACTTATAATGGGCCACTTTGAATATGGGCTGCAGGCAGCATAAGGCTAGTTCGCAGAATATGCCTCCCCTTTTCTAAGCCCATCTTGCTTGCTGGCATCTACTGCCCCCCTAAAGCCCCTCTACAATCCCTGACTGATATCACCCAGTTTCTTGGCTCCATTTCCTGTGTGAATGAAAAGAGTGAGCTGCTAGTTCTTGGGGATTTTAACTTCAATTGGCTTGACCCTAAAAACCACAAAATCCAGATACAAATGAAATCGCTTAACCTATCGCAACTCATTTCCCAACCCACATGGACAAACCTGAAATCGCACAACCATTCCTTGCTTGACTGGATTCTCTCCTCAAATCCCAGCAGAATCCAATCCTCTGGCATCCTTCCTGACATTTTCAGTGACCATGCAATAGTGTACGGTGTAAGGAAAATTAAACCGCCCCAATCAAGCCCTAAAGTTCTCCTCACTAGAACATTTAGAATCTTTAATCCACAACAGTTTCTGGCTGACCTTACCAACTGCCATTGGCACAGAATCGATTTAATTCCCGACCCTGATTCTGCGCTTAAAAATTTCAAATCCGAGTTCTCAAAACCCTGTGATACCCATGCTCCACTACGCAGAATAAGGGTACGGGGTGCCCACCTTCCATGGGTTACACCTGACCTTATAGCACTCTACCAGTTCAGGGATGCCTTGTGGAAAAGCCACAAAGTAACTGGCACTACCAAGGATCTCAATCACTACAGATGCCTGCGGAACATGTGCACAAGGCAAACAAGGCATGCAAAAGCACAATATTACTCTGACAATCTCCTCCAGAACACATCAAACCTAGCTAACTTCTGGAAGGTTATTAACAACATATTCCAGCCTTCTAACCACCAACAGCCAAGTAATATCAGTAAGGGGGATATTACTCTGACAAACCCCACCGACATTGCAAATGCATTCAATGATTACTTTGTGGGGTGTGCTACTAACTTATTAGCGAAACGCAACCCAAACCACAAACCTGAATCTCATCCTGTGAGAACCCATATAGCCCCACCCCCTCCCAACACTGCCCACAATTTTCAATTTGGCCCAGTATCCGAAGAGGTGATTACACAAGCGCTCCTCAAATTAAAACTAAGCAGCCAATGTGGACCTGACTTACTTCAATCTAGGTTCCTAAGACTTGGTGCCCCAGCAATTGCCAAACCAATTGCTTCCATAGTCAACTCTATCCTGTCTGCAGGCCATATCCCTAAGACCTGGAAAACTGCCAGAGTTGTCCCAATCTTCAAAAGTGGGGACAAAAACACTGTCTCAAACTACAGGCCAATCTCCCTTCTCCCAATCCTATCCAAAGTCATGGGAAAATGTGTCCACTCCTATACCAAGACAAATTTCCCTAGCCAATTCCAATCTGGCTTCGCCCCAAACACTCTACCGTAATCCTGCTAAAAGTTTGCAATGAAATCCAGTGTGGAATGGAACGTGGTCAACTCACTGGTGCAATATTCCTAGATTTTGCAAAGGCTTTTGATACTGTTGATCATGCTATCCTGCTTAACAAACTCCAGAGCTCTGGAATAGGGAAGCATGCTTTAAACTGGTTTCATTCCTACCTATCAGGTAGATCCCAACATGTGTCCATCTCAGGCTCTAACTCCAACCCCCTGGATATCACCTGTGGCGTCCCGCAAGGCTCTGTTCTGGGGCCCCTACTCTTCTCAGTGTTTATCAATGATCTTCCCACAGCTTGTAAGGAAGCTTCAATACACATGTATGCAGATGGCACAATCTTATATGCACACAGCCATAGCCTCTCCGACCTTGAACACGTACTTCAGTCGGACTTTTTGAGACCCGAAAACTGGATTTCCCAAAACAAACTGGTTTTAAACACTGACAAGACTGTAACAATGGTATTTGGGACCAAGACTAAATTTTTAAAGCTTTCAGTGACTGCGCTCCAGATCAGAACAAACACTAACACCACCCTAACTCCTGCTACTAGTTTTAAATACCTGGGCATATGGTTTGACTCCCACTTAATATTCAGAATGCACATTGATGCCCTGACATCCAAAACCTATGCCAAACTAGGTGTATTTTACAGGAACAAATCCTCCCTAAGCCTGCTGGTCAGAAAGCGTATTGCACAGCAGATGCTAATGCCAATTATCGACTATGAAGACATAGCACATGGCTCAGCACCCCAAACCCACCTTGGCAAACTTGACACCCTCTACAATTCAATTTGTCATTTCGTTCTCCAATGCAACTACAACACACATCACTGCGAGATGCTCAAAGAACTAGATTGGTCATCACTCGAGTCTAGGCGCAAAGTTCACCTTTCCTGTCTTGACTTCAAATACTTTCTGGGCAAGCTACCCACCTATCTGAACAAGATCCTTACCCCTACCACATGCAGCACTTATCATCTGAGTTCTGACTCCAAAAGACTGTTCATGGTCCCAAGGCTCAACAAAGAATCCGGCCGCTCCTCCTTTTCTTACCGTGCACCCCAAAACTGGAACAACCTACCGGAGACTCTCACATCCACCACCAGTTTAAGTTCTTTCAAAAATAAGGCTGTCTCATATTTTAATCTGGTCTGTAACTGTTACATAAGCCTATAAGATACATCTTCTCTAACTGTACATGCAATGTATTGTATATAATGTATACCCTGTTCATTTATGTAACTGTATTTGTAACCATGTACTTTTTGTCATATTCCCTATGTCCAGGACATACTTGAAAATGAGAGGTAACTCTCAATTTATTACTTCCCGGCTAAAACATTTTATAAATAAATAAGTGCCACGAAAGGAGCAGTCCTTCCAACAAGGAGGAAGTCAAAACGCCGGGCACCACCGAGACCCTCATCCCCTCCTGATGTCGGCTTGTCGCCAAATGAGAGGAACTTCTGAGGACGTCGCCCACAGGAGCCACCAAATGCCTGGTCTCCAGTATCCGGTCCAGAGGAGCGCTATCAACGGCCCCCTCCTGCGAGGGAACCCTCTCCATGTTCCGCCTGCGGAGAACAAGGCCACCGGCAGGTGGACTGTCCACAGATTGTATTGTATTATATTGTATGTCTTTATTTATATAGCACCATTAATGTACATAGCGCTTCACAGTAGTAATACATGGGGTAATCAAATAAATAACAGATAATATAAATAACAGATCATGGGAATAAGTGCTTTAGACATAAAAGTAACATTAAGGAAGAGGAGTCCCTGCCCCGAGGAGCTTAGTCTAATTGGTAGGTAGGGAGAACGTACAGAGACAGTAGGAGGGAGTTCTGGTAAGTGCGTCTGCAGGGGGCCAAGCTTTATGTATCATGTGTTCAGAATATCTACAGTGCTATTCATATGCTTCTTTAAGCAAGTGTGTCTTAAGGTGGGTCTTAAAGGTGGATAGAGAGGGTGATAGTCGGGTACTGAGGGGATTCCAGAGGTGTGGGGCAGTCAGTGAAAAAAGTTTAAGGCGGGAGAGGGCTTTAGATACAAAGGGGGTAGAAAGAAGACATCCTTGAACAGAACGCAAGAGTCGGGATGGTGCATAGTGAGAAATTAGGGCTGAGATGTAAGGAGGGGTAGAAGAGTGTAAAGCTTTAAAAGTGAGGAGAAGAATGGAGTGTGAGGTGCGGGATTTGATCGGAAGCCAGGAGAGGGATTTCATGAGGGGAGATGCTGAGACAGATCTAGGAAAGAGTAGAGTTATTCTGGCAGCAGCATTTAGGATAGATTGTAGGGGAGACAGGTGAGAGGCAGGAAGGCCGGACAGCAGGAGGTTACAGTAATCAAGACGGGAGAGAATGAGGGCCTGAGTCAGAGTTTTAGCAGTCGAGCAACAGAGGAAAGGGCGTATCTTTGTTATATTGCGGAGGAAAAAGCGACAAGTTTTAGAAATGTTTTGAATGTGAGGGGCGAATGTGAGAGAGGAGTCGAGTCTGACCCCTAAGCAGCGTGCTTGGGCTACTGGGTGAATGATTGTAGTTCCAACAGTAATGTGGAAGGAGGTAGTAGGGCCAGATTTGGGAGGAAGTATGAGGAGCTCTGTTTTAGCCATGTTGAGTTTAAGGTGGCGGAGGGCCATCCAGGATGATATAGCAGAGAGACATTCAGAAACTTTGGTTTGTACAGCAGGTGTAAGGTCGGGTGTTGAAAAGTATATTTGTGTGTCGTCAGCATACAGGTGATATTTAAACCCAAAAGATGTTATTAGGTCACCTAGAGAGAGTGTGTACAAAGAAAAGAGGTCCCAGGACAGAGCCCTGGGGTACCCCCACAGAGAGATCAATAGAGGAGGAGGTGTTAGCAGAAGAGACATTGAAAGTACGATGGGAGAGGTAGGATGAGATCCAGGATAGAGCTTTGTTCCGAATACCAAGAGTATGGAGAATATGAAGGAGAAGAGGGTGGTCCACGGTGTCAAATGCTGCAGAGAGGTCGAGTAATATGAGCAGAGTGTAATGACCTCTGTCTTTGGCAGCATGGAGGTCGTCAGTTATTTTAGTGAGGGCTGTTTCCGTAGAGTGAGCAGTGCGGAAGCCAGATTGTAGAGGGTCTAGGAGAGAATAGGTGCTGAGAAAATGGAGCAAGCTAGAGAATACAAGATGTTCAAGGAGTTTAGAGGCAAAAGGCAGGAGGGAGACAGGTCGATAGTTAGAAAGACAGGTAGGGTCAAGCTTGCTGTTTTTGAGTAATGGTATGACTGTTGCATGTTTGAAGGAGGATGGAAAGGTTCCAGAGCAGAGGGAGGAGCTAAAAATGTGTGTGAGCGTAGGGATTATAGTAGGAGCAAGAGGTTTTAGGAGATGGGAGGGAATGGGGTCAAGAGGGCAAGTAGTAGAGAAAGAAGAGGCGATCAATAGCGACACATCCTCCTCTGAGACAGTGGAAAAGAGTCATGGAAGGCAGGAGGAGAGTTAGGAAGAGGTGTAGGATGGGAGGAAGAAACAGAGGGGATGTTCTGACGTACAGTATGGATTCCACCTTTTCCTTAAAATAGTCAGCAAAGTCCTGAGCGGAGACGGGGGAAGGAGAGGCAGCTGAGGGTGGTTTGAGTAGAGTATCAAAGACAGAGAACAGTCAGCGTGGGTTAGACTTGTGCATGTTGATTAGTGCAGAAAAGTAGGCTTGTTTAGCTTGCGAGAGGGTAGAGTTGAAACAGGATAGCATAAATTTGTAGTGAAGGAAGTCTGCGAGAGTGTGAGACTTCCTCCAGAGGCTTTCAGAGGAACGAGTGGAGGAACGCAGCATGCGTGTGTGGGAATTTAGCCAGGGTCTAGGGTTAGAAGGGTGAGGGCGGCAGAGAGAAAGTGGGGCATGTAGATCAAGAGATGAGGACAAGACAGAGTTGTAGTTCCTGACCAGGTTGTCAGGGTCTGTAGCAGAGCTGAGAGAGGAGAGGGAGGAGCGTAAAGTGGACTCAAAGTCAGGTAAGTGAATAGAGCGCAGGTTTCTGCAGAACCGGGGGGTAGATGGAGGTGGAGAAGGGGAGAAGCGAGATAGAGAGAATGAGATGAGGTGATGGTCGGAGAGAGGAAAAGGGGAAATGGAGAAATCAGAGAGAGAGGAGTTTTTAGTGAAAACCAGGTCTAAGTAGTGGCCATCCTTGTGGCTGCTGGCTGCAGTCCACTGTTGAAGGCCAAAAGAAGAGGTTAGAGAAAGAAAGCGGGAAGCCCAAGAGAGAGAGGGGTCATCAATGTGACAATTGAAGTCCCCAAGGAGAAGAACAGGGGAGTCTGAGGAGAGAAAGAAAGAGAGCCAGGATTCAAAGTGAGAGAGAAAGGCAGAAGGGGGATGAGTAGAGGTAGGTGGGCGATAGATAACCGCCACATGGACAGGGAGAGGAGAGAAGATCTGGACAGTGTGAGCCTCAAAGGAGGGAAAAGCAAGAGAGGGGGGAATAGGAAGGGTTCGGTAACGGCAGAGAGAGGAGAGCAAGAGCCCCACGCCTCCACCCCTGCCATCAGGGCGCAGAGTGTGGGAGAAGGAAAGGCCACAATAGGAGAGGGCAGCTTCCAGAGCAGAGTCAGACTGAGTGAGCCAGGTCTCAGTTATAGCAAATAGGAGCAGAGAGTGAGAGAGAAAGAAGTCATGTACAGAGAGGGACTTGTTAGAAAGGGAGCGAGCATTCCAAAGAGCACAGGAGAAAGGGAGAGAGGAGGGAGGGTGGCAGGGGATGGGTATGAGGTTGGAGGGGTTGACACCAGAAGGAGTAGAGGTTGCAATTGGCAGGCGAGGACGTGCGCATGTAGAAATAAGGCAGGGACCAGGATTGGGAGAGATATCCCCAGAAGCAAGGAGGAGAAGCATGGAGAGAAAGAGTATGTGTGAGGATGACTTGTAGGGTTGTTTTTTTGTGCAGGGGATATAGCTGTATGGTGTCAGAGGACGCAGGTAAGAAAGGAGTTCATGTGAACAGAGAAGTGGTGAAGGAAGGAGAGATGGAGATATATGAATAGAGTTAGAGACATACTGAGGCTGGTAAAAAGAAGTGCATAATTTGAGAAGAAGTGAAGTCACAGCAAATATAAATGGTAAAGGCAGCATCACAGCAGTAATGATGCAGTCTGGTATAGATGATATCCTCCTTTCCAGCGTAGTTCAAATGCAGGAATCAGGGCCTGTTGGGGTGTCCACTTCTTCTTCACTTCTTTTGTCCTTCCTTTTAAACTTGAGTTGTTCAGTAGTCCTGCCACTTATAATGGGCCACTTTGAATATGGGCTGCAGGCAGCATAAGGCTGTTCTATCTGGGGTTATATAGGCCTAAAAAGTAACATGACAGTGTGGTTCTGTCTGCTAAATTAGCACATCTGAGGCACATTCAAACAGTTGGTTTTCTACACAGGGTGTTCCCTGCCTAGGTGGCAACACTTAATTTGATTAGGGGTAGTCAGAAAACAGCATTCAAATATGTTTTTTACCTAGCATTGTCACTTGCATATACTATATAATACACACAGCAAAGGCTTCAATGAGAGGGTTTAGAGGTGGTTTTTACCTGAGGAGAAAAGAAGGATAAGATCCATTAGGGTAAGAGTTCCTTCCTTTTAAACTTGAGTTGTTCAGTAGTCCTGCCACTTATAATGGGCCACTTTGAATATGGGCTGCATATAGATTGTTCCTTCAGCAGGACCGTCGCCTTGGCCTTCACTGGAGAATACTACAAGCCCTGGCTACTTCCAGCCCAGGTTGGGGGAAAAACCATCCAGGCCCTTGTAGATTCGGGCTCTGGAAAAACTCTGGTCTTCCAGGAACTGTTACCACCTAACGTGTGTTCTTTTGACTCTCCATGGAGTATAGAATGTATACACGGCGATGTAAAACGGTATCCGACGGCCAAAATCCGGCTACAGGTAAAAGGTCAGGAGGCCTACCTCGAAGTAAGAGTCGCTCCTTGGCTCACTGCCCCCGTTGTGCCTTTCTTTTCGGATCTAATGGCTCCAGTCTCTCACGAGGAGCCTTATTATGTGGCTCAGGAGAACCCTGGCAAACTGTTCCCATTCTCGGCAGACCTTTTTCCCAGTAGACACCGGGTTCCATAGACTCGGAAGCAAAGACGCTCTGACAAACAGGACTGGTTGCAGAAATCTGGGTCTCAAGTTGACCATTCTAGTAGCCAGAAGTCACAAGTGATGGCTGGGTATGGCCAGAGGGAGGGGGATATGGGCCCTGGAGATTTACCGGACCTATACCTCCCTGATTTTCACCAGAGGCAAAGGGAAGACCCAGTCCTTGCTAGACAGTATGATAAGGTGGTAAAAATTGATGATCAGATATTGAATGCACAGGGGGTGATAGTATTCCCCCATTTTGAATTATCAAATGATATCCTGTATAGGGTGAATAGGCAGACACAAACAGGGGAGGTAACCGACAGATATTGGTTCCCAATGTGTTTGTTAAATCTGTGTTCACACTAGCCCATACTGTTCCTTGGGGTGGTCACCTTGGCAGGGATAAAACATTGGACCATATTTCGTCCCGATTCTATTGGCCAGGGATGCATAGTGATATTGCTAAGTTATGTGCGGCATGTCCGGAGTGCCAGCTAACTAGTCCGAATGGACAAAAAACAGCCCCTTTGGTTCCTCTACCCTTGGTGTCAGTTCCCTTTGAGAGGATTGGGGTAGACTTGGTAGGACCTCTAGAACCTTCTGCGAAAGGACACAGGTTTATTCTTGTAATAGTTGACTATGCAACAAAATATCCTGAGGCGTTCCCCCTGAGAACAGCAACGGCGAAGCAAGTAGCCAACAAGTTGTTGGAGCTGTTCTCACGGGTTGGACTTCCCCAGTTTATGTTGACAGACCAAGGTACAAATTTTATTGCTAAACTGATGCAGGATGTCTTAAAATTACTAGAGGTCAAGTCTGTTCGTACATCGGTCTACCATCCACAGACTGACGGATTGGTGGAAAGATTTAACCGAACTCTAAAAGGAATGCTGAGGAAATTTGTAGATTCAGAGAAGAGAGCCTGGGATGAACTTCTCCCTTTTCTGCTGTTTGCAGTGCGGGAAGTTCTCCAGGCCTCCACGGGATTCTCTTTCATTTGAACTGCTGTATGGCCGCCAACCCCGGGGTATCCTAGACCTCCTAAAGGAGTCCTGGGAGGAACAGTGGTCCCCTTCTAAGAATACACTGCAGTATGTATTGGACCTTAGGAAGCGCCTAGATGTGGTCCAAGTGCAAAACAGCCTTTGCCACTCCCATGGGTTTATACCAGTTTGTGACAATGCCATTTGGACTGCATGGAGCCCCAGCCACATTTCAGAGACTCATGGATAAAGTGCTGAAACCCCATAGGGCTTATGCCGCAGCCTACCTAGATGACATTGTCATTTATAGTAAACACTGGCGGGCCCATCTAAATAGCTGAAAGCGGTCCTCAAATCTCTAAGAGAGGCAGGGCTCACAGCTAACCCTAAGAAATGTGCCTAGGGTAAGGCGGAAACCAAATACTTAGGGTATGCTGTGGGAGATGGAAAAGTAAGGCCACTAGCCGACAAGGTAGTTGCCCTGAAAGAAGTTCCGACCCCCCCAAACAAAAACGCAGGTACGCTCTCTGCTGGGTTTAGCAGGGTACTATCGGCGGTTCATCCCCAACTACTCGGAAGTTGCAGCCCCATTAACGGACCTCACAAAAAAGTGTGCCCCTACACAAGTGGTATGGTAAAGGGAGTGTCAGAGAGCCTTTGAGGACATAAAAAGGTGTCTATCAGAGGGTCCCGTCCTTAGAAACCCAGACTTCAACAGGCCTTTTGTAGTGCAAACCGATGCATCAGAGATAGGGCTAGGGGCAGTGTTGTCACAACAGTTTGAGGGAGTGGAACATCCTATTCTTTTTCTGAGTAGGAAATTGTTCCAGAGGGAAAAAAACTACTCAGTGATTGAGAAGGAGTGCCTCACAGTAACGTGGGCAATCGAGGCTTTGAGGCATTACCTGGCAGGAGTCCATTTTACTCTGGTGACCGACCATGCTCCATTGAAGTGGTTAAATAGTATGAAGGACTCCAATGCTAGATTGACCAGGTGGTATATGGCCCTCCAACCCTTCTCATTTGAGATTCAGCACAGGCCTGGAAAAGAAAATGCAAATGCTGACTTCTTTTCTAGAGAAGGGGTGGATGGTCGGGTTTCAGCCGTGCGTCGCCTCAGCCACACACTAACAGGGGAGGAATTTGACAGGGTGAATGAACGTCACCAGCCATATACCTGGCAAACCTATGTTTAGGCTTGCAGTGCAGCAGTGACAAGGTTAAGTTTCAGTTGAGAAGGGCTGCTTAATTAGTCTGACCCCAGCTGCATAATCAAGGTGTTTTAAAACCCCCAGGCTGTACACACATGCAAGCTAGCTGGTCAGGAGACAGGACTAAAATACTGAAGCGATTACTGCTATAAGGTCTGTTTTTCAAAGTACATGTGTGATGAACTGTCTGTGTCCTGCATGCTGAAGAGAAGCTGCCTTGTTTTCTATGCTGATGAGAAGCTATTTTGTTTTTGTCTGCTGAAGAGAAGCTATTTTGTTTTTGTATGCTGCAGAGAAGCTATTTTGTTTTTGTGTGCTGTATATTTTTAAGGCTCAATTTAAGAAGCATTATCAAAAGAACCCGCGTGTGTGGTTGCATGTACCCTGCAACAGCGCCATTAATGTACATAGCGCTTCACAGCAGTAATACACATGACAATCATAAATAACAAACAATATAAATAACACATAAAAGGGAGAAGTGCTTCAGACATGAAAGTAATATTTAGAAAAAGGAGTCCCTGCTCTGAAGAGCTTACAATCTAATTGGTTGGTAGGAAGAATGTACAGAGTCAATAGGAGTGTGTTCTGGTAAGTGCGTCTGCAAGGGGCCAAGGTTTATGTATGAGGTGTAAATTATCAGCCATGGAGCTACTCATATGCTTCTTTAAGCAAGTGTGTTTTGATGTGGGTCTTAAATGTGGATAGAGAGGGTGCTAGTCGTATATTTTGAGGGAAAGGGCATTCCAGAGGTGTGGGGCAGTCAATGAGAAAGGTTTAAGGCAGGAAAGGGCTTTTGATACAAAAGGGGTAGAGAGAAGACATCCTTGAGCAGAACGCAAGAGTTGGGATGGTGCATAGCGAGAATTTAGGGCTGAGATGTAAGGGGGAGCTTTAAATGTAAATGTAAAGCTTTAAAAGTGAGATGGGGTAATTGACGGAGGCAGGGTAAAGAGTGAGGAAGAGAGGGGGTAAGAGTGAGACGGAGGGGAGTGAAATACATGGGAAGAGGGGGGAAAATAGAGGAAGGCGCTCGTGAGGTGTGAAATGGGGAGGCTCGCAAGACATGTTGGCTGTGACGCGGGAGATTTAAACTTCCAGGAGATACCGGCACCTGATACGTAGGCCTGTACCTACGGAAGCAGGTGGTACCCGGACCTGAAATTAATGCAGTTTTTGCCCTTGAGAACGCCTGCTTCAATCCTATGTACTAAAAATAATAACACAAATGGTGCGATCTGCTGTAAGAGCTACGCCGGGAGACAGAGCGAGAGACTGCTTCTCTCTGATCTCTCTGCTGTAAGAGCTACGCCGGGAGACAGAGCGAGAGACTGCTTCTCTCTGATCTCTCTGCTGTAAGAGCTACGCCGGGAGACAGAGCGAGAGACTGCTTCTCTCTGATCTCTCTGCTGTAAGAGCTACGCCGGGAGACAGAGCGAGAGACTGCTTCTCTCTGATCTCTCTGCTGTAAGAGCTGCGCCGGGAGACAGAGCGAGAGACTGCTTCTCTCT
Source organism: Ascaphus truei (assembly GCF_040206685.1). Lineage (NCBI taxonomy): Eukaryota > Metazoa > Chordata > Amphibia > Anura > Ascaphidae > Ascaphus > Ascaphus truei. The sequence continues at coordinate 112,398,779 of NC_134486.1, read as the reverse complement.
GATCTCTCTGCTGTAAGAGCTGCGCCGGGAGACAGAGCGAGAGACTGCTTCTCTCCGATCTCTCTGCTGTAAGAGCTACGCCGGGAGACAGAGCGAGAGACTGCTTCTCTCTGATCTCTCTGCTGTAAGAGCTACGCCGGGAGACAGAGCGAGAGACTGCTTCTCTCCGATCTCTCTGCTGTAAGAGCTGCGCCGGGAGACAGAGCGAGAGACTGCTTCTCTCCGATCTCTCTGCTGTAAGAGCTGCGCCGGGAGACAGAGCGAGAGACTGCTTCTCTCTGATCTCTCTGCTGTAAGAGCTGCGCCGGGAGACAGAGCGAGAGACTGCTTCTCTCTGATCTCTCTGCTGTAAGAGCTGCGCCGGGAGACAGAGCGAGAGACTGCTTCTCTCCGATCTCTCTGCTGTAAGAGCTGCGCCGGGAGACAGAGCGAGAGACTGCTTCTCTCCGATCTCTCTGCTGTAAGAGCTGCGCCGGGAGACAGAGCGAGAGACTGCTTCTCTCTGATCTCTCTGCTGTAAGAGCTGCACCGGGAGACAGAGCGAGAGACTGCTTCTCTCTGATCTCTCTGCTGTAAGAGCTGCGCCGGGAGACAGAGCGAGAGACTGCTTCTCTCCGATCTCTCTGCTGTAAGAGCTGCGCCGGGAGACAGAGCGAGAGACTGCTTCTCTCCGATCTCTCTGCTGTAAGAGCTGCGCCGGGAGACAGAGCGAGAGACTGCTTCTCTCTGATCTCTCTGCTGTAAGAGCTGCGCCGGGAGACAGAGCGAGAGACTGCTTCTCTCCGATCTCTCTGCTGTAAGAGCTGCGCCGGGAGACAGAGCGAGAGACTGCTTCTCTCCGATCTCTCTGCTGTAAGAGCTGCGCCGGGAGACAGAGCGAGAGACTGCTTCTCTCCGATCTCTCTGCTGTAAGAGCTGCGCCGGGAGACAGAGCGAGAGACTGCTTCTCTCTGATCTCTCTGCTGTAAGAGCTGCGCCGGGAGACAGAGCGAGAGACTGCTTCTCTCTGATCTCTCTGCTGTAAGAGCTGCGCCGGGAGACAGAGCGAGAGACTGCTTCTCTCCGATCTCTCTGCTGTAAGAGCTGCGCCGGGAGACAGAGCGAGAGACTGCTTCTCTCCGATCTCTCTGCTGTAAGAGCTACGCCGGGAGACAGAGCGAGAGACTGCTTCTCTCTGATCTCTCTGCTGTAAGAGCTGCGCCGGGAGACAGAGCGAGAGACTGCTTCTCTCTGATCTCTCTGCTGTAAGAGCTGCGCCGGGAGAAAGAGCGAGAGACTGCTTCTCTCCGATCTCTCTGCTGTAAGAGCTGCGCCGGGAGACAGAGCGAGAGACTGCTTCTCTCTGATCTCTCTGCTGTAAGAGCTGCGCCGGGAGACAGAGCGAGAGACCGCTTCTCTCTGATCTCTCTGCTGTACGAGCTGCGCCGGGAGACAGAGCGAGAGACCGCTTCTCTCTGATCTCTCTGCTGTAAGAGCTACGCCGGGAGACAGAGCGAGAGACTGCTTCTCTCTGATCTCTCTGCTGTAAGAGCTGCGCCGGGAGACAGAGCGAGAGACTGCTTCTCTCTGATCTCTCTGCTGTAAGAGCTACGCCGGGAGACAGAGCGAGAGACTGCTTCTCTCCGATCTCTCTGCTGTAAGAGCTGCGCCGGGAGACACAGCGAGAGACTGCTTCTCTCTGATCTCTCTGCTGTAAGAGCTGCGCCGGGAGACAGAGCGAGAGACTGCTTCTCTCCGATCTCTCTGCTGTAAGAGCTACGCCGGGAGACAGAGCGAGAGACTGCTTCTCTCCGATCTCTCTGCTGTAAGAGCTACGCCGGGAGACAGAGCGAGAGACTGCTTCTCTCTGATCTCTCTGCTGTAAGAGCTGCGCCGGGAGACAGAGCGAGAGACTGCTTCTCTCTGATCTCTCTGCTGTAAGAGCTGCGCCGGGAGAAAGAGCGAGAGACTGCTTCTCTCCGATCTCTCTGCTGTAAGAGCTGCGCCGGGAGACAGAGCGAGAGACTGCTTCTCTCTGATCTCTCTGCTGTAAGAGCTGCGCCGGGAGACAGAGCGAGAGACCGCTTCTCTCTGATCTCTCTGCTGTAAGAGCTGCGCCGGGAGACAGAGCGAGAGACCGCTTCTCTCTGATCTCTCTGCTGTAAGAGCTGCGCCGGGAGACAGAGCGAGAGACTGCTTCTCTCTGATCTCTCTGCTGTAAGAGCTGCGCCGGGAGACACAGCGAGAGACTGCTTCTCTCTGATCTCTCTGCTGTAAGAGCTGCGCCGGGAGACAGAGCGAGAGACTGCTTCTCTCTGATCTCTCTGCTGTAAGAGCTGCGCCGGGAGACAGAGCGAGAGACTGCTTCTCTCCGATCTCTCTGCTGTAAGAGCTGCGCCGGGAGACAGAGCGAGAGACTGCTTCTCTCTGATCTCTCTGCTGTAAGAGCTGCGCCGGGAGACAGAGCGAGAGACCGCTTCTCTCCGATCTCTCTGCTGTACGAGCTGCGCCGGGAGACAGAGCGAGAGACCGCTTCTCTCTGATCTCTCTGCTGTAAGAGCTACGCCGGGAGACAGAGCGAGAGACTGCTTCTCTCTGATCTCTCTGCTGTAAGAGCTGCGCCGGGAGACAGAGCGAGAGACTGCTTCTCTCTGATCTCTCTGCTGTAAGAGCTACGCCGGGAGACAGAGCGAGAGACTGCTTCTCTCCGATCTCTCTGCTGTAAGAGCTGCGCCGGGAGACACAGCGAGAGACTGCTTCTCTCCGATCTCTCTGCTGTAAGAGCTGCGCCGGGAGACAGAGCGAGAGACTGCTTCTCTCTGATCTCTCTGCTGTAAGAGCTGCGCCGGGAGACACAGCGAGAGACTGCTTCTCTCTGATCTCTCTGCTGTAAGAGCTGCGCCGGGAGACAGAGCGAGAGACTGCTTCTCTCTGATCTCTCTGCTGTAAGAGCTGCGCCGGGAGACAGAGCGAAAGACTGCTTCTCTCTGATCTCTCTGCTGTAAGAGCTGCGCCGGGAGACAGAGCGAGAGACTGCTTCTCTCTGATCTCTCTGCTGTAAGAGCTGCGCCGGGAGACAGAGCGAGATACTGCTTCTCTCCGATCTCTCTGCTGTAAGAGCTGCGCCGGGAGACAGAGCGAGAGACTGCTTCTCTCTGATCTCTCTGCTGTAAGAGCTGCGCCGGGAGACAGAGCGAGAGACTGCTTCTCTCTGATCTCTCTGCTGTAAGAGCTGCGCCGGGAGACAGAGCGAGAGACTGCTTCTCTCTGATCTCTCTGCTGTAAGAGCTGCGCCGGGAGACAGAGCGAGAGACTGCTTCTCTCCGATCTCTCTGCGCAGCTCTTAGACTGGTGGCGGCCCGGAAGGATTAACGCAGCGGGAGTCCCATTCACAAGCAGGGACCCCCCGCTGCGACAATCCCTTCAGGGCAGCCAGTTTACTGGGATTTTTGGCGTGAGAAAGTTGTGGTCAGGCTGCGTTAAGCAGCAGTTTCCTCGCGCCCAAAACGAACTTAGATAACACTGCATCTGTACATGTTATATTCTCTCACATGAAAGTGTAAACATCTTTCCTACCCTGTTTGTATTTTTTGGGTGTTACATTTGATTAAACCCTTTACGTGTCTAAGTCGTTGACACTTACTGTACATTCTACATTCAATGCATTCTGATGTTCCTAAGCTTTCAGCTAATACAACTTACAATGAAGATGCCTAATTTTTCTAAAACATAATTGTTGCCAGTTGTTACCATGACAATTAATGTATCTATTGGAGCATGCTGAGGGTCTCTCACTGTTATGTACACCAATGATGCATACAGCAGGGCCCCGCTTCTCGGCGCCCCGCTTTTCGGCGATCCGCCGATACTGCGGCACCGAGAAGGGGGCCGCCATCTTGGATCTTAAATCGCGCATGCGCAGAATGGCCGGTGGCTGCTGGCGCACATGCGCAGACCGTAGTTTGCACGCGCATACTGTAGTTTGCGCGCGCAGACCACAGGTCGCGCATGCGCAGAACGGCAAAAATGCCGATTTGCGCATGCAAACAACTGAAAATCGCTGGATCCGCTTCCCGGCGATTTTCACTATACGGCGGGCCCCTGGAACGGAACCCGCCATATACCCGGGGCCCTCCTGTACTCTAGAACAGGGGTGTGCAAACTGGGGGGCGTGCCCTCTGAGATTTTTCTGGGGGGGACGGGTGGTTGCCCCGCGCTCTTTAAATTAAATGCCGGGGGATCGCGTGAGGCCTCTGCAACTCAACTTACCGAGATTCAGCCGGCTACTGAACGCGTCTCCATGACAACGCGATGTCAAATGCCGCCGCAGGTTCATGTTACATGAAGTCACACGACCCTGTGGCGTCATTTCACGCCGCACTAAGGTAAGGGAGGTGGAAGGGCGAGAGCACAGAGGGAGACAAGGCAGGGGGGCGCAGCAACAAACGTTTGTGCATCCCTGCTCTAGAACAGTGATTTCCAGCTCCAGTCCTCAAGAACACACAACAGTTCAGGTTTTAAAGATATCTCTGCTTCAGCACAGGTGGTATATTCACAATAACTGAGTCACTGATTGGGTCACTTGTGCTCAAGCAGGAAAATCCTTCAAACCGGACCTGTTGGTGGGTTTTGAGCACTGGCGTTATTAACCACTGCTAAAGAACAATCTATAGCTAGATATTATAACCTGCGTAGTGCTGCCTAGTTTGTTTCAAAACATGATGCATTAGAGGCAGGACTGCAGACAGCTTTCCCGGGGCCCAGGACGAGTTTCCACTAAGTACCCCTCAGTGTCGGTGGCCTTGCAAGACCCACCTCTATCTCTAACACCCCACTGCTCCCTCCAACCTCTTTACACCCCCAACTCTCCCTCCATCACACACGCACCAATTTTTTCCCCAATCTCTCTCTCCCCCCACCTCTCTCTCTCTCCCACTCTCCCACCTCTCCCCACAGCCTCTCTCTCTCTTCCCCCAACCTCAATATCTACCCCAATCTCGATCTCTCCCCACCTCTCTCTCTCCCACCTCTCCCCACTTCCACTGTCTCTCTCACCCCACCACCTCTCTTTCCCTCACCCCATCTGTCACTCTCCCCCCACCTCTCCTTTCCACCATTCTCTCCCCAACCTCTCTCCCCCTCTCACCTCTCTCCTCCCCACCTCCCTCTCCCCCCACCTCCACCTTTCCTCCCCTCGCCAATACACTCAATAACCCCCCTCCCCAAATACACATAATAAGCGCCCTCCCCTAATACAAGTGACACGGTCCCCCTGGGTCCACCTTCATCCCCTTACCTTCCGGCCGGCAGCGGTGGATGGGGAGACTGCGGGGAGGTCTATGGGCAGTTGGAGCGGCGACCAAGTCGCCGGTGGCTCCCATAGAAGGGCGCCACCATTTTGTTAATCCTTGCTCATGCGCAGTGTAGTCGCGCATGCGCAGAGAATCCCCTAGTCCGATGGCCATGTTGGGGTTGGCGTCAGCGTGAGATACACGCCGCGCATGCGCAGCAGGACCCCCAGAGGGGCGACCAATATGGGAAAGGCTCAACACAGGGACTACATGTCCCATGAGTCTCAGGAACGGACGTCACATGCTGCGGCTTAGCCAATAGGGCAGCTGCATTTGTAGTTAAGGCAGTTAAGGCAGTTATACAGATAGGCAGTTAAGGCAGTTAAGGCAGTTGTACAGTTGGGCAGCTAGGCAGTTAGTGAGTGAGTGAGTCAGTGGTAGCTGGGACAGCAGAAAGGTAGGGGGTGTGTGTAGGGAGTCAGTGACCCATTGCACTAGGCCAGAGACCCCCTTAAAGCTGCAGTTCAGTCAATATCCTGCATGTGTGTTTTTTTTAATAAATCAGTTCTGTAGTAAGAAAAAATACTTTTAGCATTTTCTGTTTTTAAAAAAACATCTTTGAAAGACCAATTTTCTTGTATTCTATTTTAACAGCCATTTGCGAAGGCACTGCCCCTTCATGTCCTGTAACAAGCTCTGGCACACCCTTTTGTCAGCCCTGCCCTCCCTCTAGCACATGTCAGTGCAGGAGTGCTCATGAATATTCATGAGCTTCCACTGACAGACAGAAGCAGATTATAAACAAATCCCAGCTTTTAATATGTCACCAAATTTCGACCTATCAATACATGGAAAACGAATTGACCTGCAGCTATACAGTTCTTTAGCTAATTAGAGATTGCCCACATAAAACTATTGAAGTAAAAAAATAAATGTAAAAAAAAAAAAAAAAAAAGACTGAACTGCAGCTTTAAGCCCCAGCTAGGTCAACACTCCCCTCAGCTTGTGGTTGCTGCAGTGACAGGCCCATACTGCTGCGACACACTTTATTCGAGCAAATACCCAGTATGTACCTGGCAGATACCTGGAATGCGCCGCTCCTCACCTCTGACAAGCCCCGTTGCGTTTGCCTTCCCAGCCTGGGTTCATGCCTGGCTGACGGGCGGCTGATCTGTTAAATGATAATGATTAGGATTTAATAGGCTGCAATGCTTCGCGTGTCTACCAGATGGCATAAATTCATGAATTGTAATGCAGTATATATATATATACTGTGCAGTATTGCAGCCAGCGGGAATAAAATGCTTCAATCCCTGCATGGAAAATACCTCAATGCACTCGGGCAGAAAACAGTCACAAACCTCAATACACCCAGGTATACCCGAATTCGTGGGACTAGCCGAGCTCGAATAAAGTGTGTCGCCAGTGTAGATAGGGACACTGCCCTGTGGTACCAAAGTGAGGGACACTGTCAGGACGCGGCTGCATTCTGATCTCAGGTGATCTGGTCCAGACACCTGCAACAAAGAACAATCTCATACGGTGGTATAATCCATGCGGGTGTCACGATGGACGCACTTATTAACAAATTTATATTTTGTGGATCCCAATTGAGCAGAACAAGTTGAGCAAAATAAACTGAGATTTATTCCCTTGATAGGCAAACACACGACAACTGCAGAATACACTTAATAATTACACTTACTGGTATAGAAACAGGGGATAATGTCCAGAAAGGTGCAAAGCACCAGAAGATTGTCTTTTAAAATGTAGTCCTTTTGCAAGGGCATAAATTGCCAGCCCAATCCTTCTGTGAATGTGCAAAGTCTTTTCTGGTCCATTGGGGTTAATCAGATAACCCCCAGCAATCAGTGTCCTAACGCAGAGTTTTGTCCTTGCTTCCGATGTAATAAGACTCTTTGCGTTCCAGGAATGTGCTGCTGCTCTTCTCCGCTTTTTAGAAGCGTGTTGGAAATCCGCTCACATGGTAGAATGAAAAACGAAAGACAATGGGGATAGCCTGGGTGGGATGTATATATGGTTTGGAAGCCTATCGCCAACATACCCACCCAATCCCCCTCGTGGGAAAATAATCATTCCCCAATCACCTACTTGCCCACAGTTTGGAGAGTGGGCACTAGGGATTTCCTGTTCACACAGGGCATGTGCAACAATGCTACCTTGGCTACTTAGCATAAGTGCACTCCCCTCTTTACCTGGCCCCTCTCAGGTTGGAAGGGGGAACTCAGGATGCGAGCTAGTACAAATGGTCAACAGGATTTCCTATTTAGCATCCATCTGGCCAATTCACACCCTCTGGACTCTGGGTCTTTTGATATGCAACTTCCAGAAAGACTTACAGGTATGGGCAATGCATGTTACCTTTGAAGCTTGCATAGGCAAGTGACCCAGCTCATAGGTGTCAAAACATTTGGCTCTTGTGTGCATTTTAATGACAGGAGAATGAAAAACCTCATCCTGCTTGTCCCTGTTTAAAACCGGTAGCAAAAATACACTTTATTGAAAATACATGTTCCCCTTATTTAACATTTATATTTTTCATATGTGTGTGCTTGGGGTATACTATACTGCAAGCTCATACAATCCTGCCAAATGGGGACAACAAGGAACAGAGGGGAAAATAAGACACGTACAGTGCATGAAAAATTAACCCCTTCATCCCCAATACGAAATAGGGGTAACCAGCTGAGCACACTGCCTTTATTAATGCGCTGATTACGCCCATTTTTGCCACAGCGGGACCCACCCCACGTAGAGGCAGAGGCTTTGCGGTTGCTGTCACTGGATCCGTGGATCCCATCAGCATCACTGCGCGCCCGGGTGTGCATACACCCGGCAGGTACCCAACTAAGTGCACCAACCATACACGGTCTAGTGGGGGCAGCCCTCTCTCACACACTTCGGTGGGTGATTGATCTGGTGGACACTGGGACGGTCCGGTGCCAGGAGCACCTTAGTTCATTGGGGTAAACTCCACTGGGGTGTGGACACGGGTCCTACAAGGCCTGTGAGTAGGTATCACCTTTATTATTGGTTCTCTGGTGTGTACAGTAAACTGTTATTGTTTTACCCGTGTGTATTCTTTATTGTCCTGTAACGGGGTAATTCCACATAGTTGAATCCCATTATAGGTGGAGGCGCTACCGAGCATCAACTCAGGTACAACCCCAGGCTCCCAGCAGCGGAGGCTCAGGTTTCCTGTGAGCCACAGGTATTGCATTGCATCACATATAACGTAGCCACACAACTCCCAGAGGGTGAGAGGGGAAATTGCGTTACATACACATAACCCCCAAGTCCAGGACACCGCAGGAGAGAGCAGGGTCCCAGTAGCCGACCTCTGTCCGGGCCCAACTTACAGCACCAGCCAGCCGGGACCCCAGCAGATGCCGGGACAGTTGTCCTGGCTCACCGCCCCTGTCGGCGGCCCTGATTTGAGGACCTCTGAAGAAATACATTTTATATCATGTGTTGCAGGGAACATGCAACCACAAAAGCGGGTTCTCTTGATAAGGCTTCATTATTGAGCCTTAAAAATATACAGCACACAAAAACAAAATAGCTTCTCTTCAGCAGATAAAAACAAAATAGCTTCTCTTCAGCAGACAAAAACAAAATAGCTTCTCTTCAGCATAGAAAACAAGGCAGCTTCTCTTCAGCATGCACTTTGAAAAACAGACCTTATAATCTCTATAATCAGTAATCTCTTCAGTATTTCAGTCCTGTCTCCTGACCAGCTAGCTTGCATGTGTGTACAGCCTGGGGGATTTAAAACACCTTGATTATGCAGCTGGGGTCAGACTAATTAAGCAGCCCTTCTCAACTGAAACTTAACCTCGTCACTGCTGCACTGCAAGCCTAAACATAGGTTTGCCAGGTATATGGCTGGTGACGTTCATTCACCCTGTCAAATTCCTCCCCTGTTAGTGTGTGGCTGAGGCGACGCACGGCTGAAACCCGACCATCCACCCCTTCTCTAGAAAAGAAGTCAGCATTTGCATTTTCTTTTCCAGGCCTGTGCTGAATCTCAAATGAGAAGGGTTGGAGGGCCATATACCACCTGGTCAATCTAGCATTGGAGTCCTTCATACTATTTAACCACTTCAATGGAGCATGGTCCGTCACCAGAGTAAAATGGACTCCTGCCAGGTAATGCCTCAAAGCTTCGATTGCCCACGTTACTGCGAGGCACTCCTTCTCAATCACTGAGTAGTTTTTTTTCCCTCTGGAACAATTTTCTACTCAGAAAAAGGATAGGATGTTCCACTCCCTCAAACTGTTGTGACAACACTGCCCCTAGCCCTATCTCTGATGCATCGGTTTGCACTACAAAAGGCCTGTTGAAGTCTGGGCTTCTAAGGACGGGACCCTCTGATAGACACATTTTTATGTCCTCAAAGGCTCTCTGACACTCCCTTTACCATACCACTTGTGTAGGGGCACACTTTTTTGTGAGGTCCGTTAATGGGGCTGCAACTTCCGAGTAGTTGGGGATGAACCGCCGATAGTACCCTGCTAAACCCAGCAGAGAGCGTACCTGCGTTTTTGTTTGGGGGGGTCGGAACTTCTTTCAGGGCAACTACCTTGTCGGCTAGTGGCCTTACTTTTCCATCTCCCACAGCATACCCCAAGTATTTGGTTTCCGCCTTACCTAAGGCACATTTCTTAGGGTTAGCTGTGAGCCCTGCCTCTCTTAGAGATTTGAGGACCGCTTTCAGCTATTTAGATGGGCCCGCCAGTGTTTACTATAAATGACAATGTCATCTAGGTAGGCTGCGGCATAAGCCCTATGGGGTTTCAGCACTTTATCCATGAGTCTCTGAAATGTGGCTGGGGCTCCATGCAGTCCAAATGGCATTGTCACAAACTGGTATAAACCCATGGGAGTGGCAAAGGCTGTTTTGCACTTGGACTTTTCCTCTAAAGGTATTTGCCAGTATCCTTTTGTTATGTCCAGCGTGGATATATATTCCGCGTTACCAAGGGCATCAATTAACTCGTCCCCCCTTGGCATCGGATATGCGTCAAACTTGGATACCGCATTGACCTTTCGGAGGTCCACACAAAATCTTACCTTCCCATCGGGTTTAGGGACCATAACTAGTGGACTACACCACTCACTGCATGATTCCTCAATCACTCCTAAGTGTAACATTTCTTGTACCGCCTTCTCTACCAGGGCCCTACGACTTTCAGGCAACCTATAAGGACGGGAACGTACTTTTACCCCAGGTGCTGTCTGGATCACATGTGAAATTAAATTAGTTTGCCCTGGCAAATCAGAAAAAACATCATGGAATTGTGTAATTATTTCTAGCAAGTCCCCTTTTTGTTCAGAGGACAACTGTCTACCCATTGGGATTTTATCGTCACCCTCGATGATCTCCCATGGGGGCTGAGGACCCAAGTCCGTTTCCTCCTCCACCGGGTGGATGAATAGAGACCGCTGCATCTTCCAGGGTTTCAGCAAGTTCACATGGTAAATTTGTTTACCCTTCCTGGACCCTGGTTGAGCGATCTCGTAATCCACATCACCCAGGCGGCGGAGTACTTAGAATGGGCCCTGCCATTTGGCTAGGAGTTTGCTCTCACAACTGGGTAACAACAACATCACCTGATCTCCTGGGTGAAACACTCTCATACGAGCATTTTGATTGTAATGTCTCTCCAGACTGTCCTGGGCTGATCTAAGATTCTCCCTAGCAAAATGCCCGACCACATCTAGGCACTTCCTAAGGTCCAATACATATTGCAGGGTATTCTTAGAAGGGGACCGTTGTTCCTCCCAGGACTCCTTTAGGAGGTCTAGGATACCCTGGGGTTGGCGGCTATACAGCAGTTCAAATGGAGAGAGTCCCGTGGAGGCCTGGGGAACTTCTCGCACTGCAAACAGCAGAAAAGGGAGAAGTTCATCCCAAGCTCTCTTCTCTGAATCTACAAATTTCCTCAGCATCCCTTTTAGAGTTCGATTAAATCTTTCCACCAATCCGTCAGTCTGTGGATGGTAGACCGATGTACGAACAGACTTGACCTCTAGTAATTTTAAGATATCCTACATCAGTTTAGCCATAAAATTTGTACCTTGGTCTGTCAACATAACCTGGGGAAGTCCAACCCGTGAGAACAGCTCCAACAACTTGTTGGCTACTTGCTTCGCCGTTGCTGTTCTCAGGGGGAACGCCTCAGGATATCTTGTTGCATAGTCAACTATTACAAGAATAAACCTGTGTCCTTTCGCAGAAGGTTCTAGAGGTCCTATCAAGTCTACCCCAATCCTCTCAAAGGGAACTGACAACAGGGGTAGAGGAACCAAAGGGGCTGGTTTTTGTCCCTTCGGACTAGTTAGCTGGCACTCCGGACATGCCGCACATAACTTAGCAATATCACTATGCATCCCTGGCCAATAGAATCTGGACGAAATACGGTCCAATGTTTTAACCCTGCCAAGGTGACCACCCCAAGGGACAGTATGGGCTAGAGTGAACACATATTTAACAAACGCCTTGGGAACCAATATCTGTCTGGTGACCTCCCCTGTTTGTGTCTGCCTATTCACCCTATACAGGATATCATTTGATAATTCAAAATGGGGGAATACTATCACCCCCTGTGCATTCAATATCTGCTCATCAATTTTTACCACCTTATCATACTGTCTAGCAAGGACTGGGTCTTCCCTTTGCCTCTGGCGAAAATCAGGGAGCTTTAGGTCTGGTAAATCTCCAGGGCCCATATCCCCCTCCCTCTGGCCATCCCCAGCCATCACTTGTGACGTCTGGCTACTATAATGGTCAGAGATGTAGGTGTGTAGCGCACAGCATCCAACAGAGAGCAGGTCTGGCAAAAACTTTCTTTATTGGCAAGGCATAAAAAAGAGGGGCGCAACCCTTCAACGCGTTTCGTGCAAAGCACTTTGTCAAGAAGTGCCTCTACACGATATACAGCCACTTAAATACACAAAATCTGTCAAATCTCGCGATATCTCGTGACGTCATCAGACCGCTACTATCCAATCAGAAGGACATTCCCCGCGCATGCGCGCCGCGATCGAGCCCAGCGCCAGCAAAATCACCGCATACCACGCCTCTCACTGTCCCTGCGATGTGCACCAGCTGGTAAACACAACGCTGCTCAGGAGACCAGCCATGGGAGCGGCAATCAAGCACACTAGACCCCTCGCCACGCGCATGCGCATGCGGACATTCCAAACATGCCTGATCCACTGACTGATCGGTGCAGCTGAGCTGTCAGTGTAAAAGAAGCAGACTCACCTGCACCGCTCCCCCAGCAGGGCAATAACAGGTTAATACACTACACATAAAAAGGCGGCCCATATCCACACAGATCTACGTTTAGCATGGCCCATAATGTTGCTATACATCAAAGCAATTTAAACAAATACAATTTATTATCTAAACACTTAACTAAACTAAACTAAACAAGATACATCCTTAAAATATAAGTATAAGCTATACTCATGTAAAAACAAATGTGCTCCCTCTTGATGAACATGATCATTATGTATATGTAAAAAACAATAATTTGCATGTTAATTATTTCTACTGTGGAGAGCCTAATAGAAAAAACACAGAAATGTATACTTTTTGACAATGTACACAAAGGTATTATTAAAAGCCATTATACTACAAGGGAAATGAGGGACAACCAATAGTTTTATATTTGTGCCAGGTTTTGAGCAGCTTTTTTGTCCTGGAACTAGATTCCATATTCCTCTGTCTTCCCCTTTAGTTATGGGATTCATTTCTCCCTTTTTTAGTTGCCTGTCAGTTTCCCCTGTCCCAGCAGCAACACTGTATGTAAAATGCAACATTATTGCAACATGTCGTTTACACAGCCTGTGTTGGTTGCCTGCAGCTCATATTCTCCTAGCTGAGAGTGGGCTATTCCTACCCCCCTGTCCTTGCTGACAGTTAGTATAGTCCCACTTCCTATCTAGTGTGACCCTTACTCCTCATTTCCTTTTGACCCTGGACTCTGAGTGAGTAACTGCCTGCTATCACCCCAGCAAGGCCTTTTTGTTTTACACTGTCTCATTATTGATACACTGCACAGCAGACAGAGAAGCCCTCTCTCCCCACACTCCATCTACAAGCACCTATCTCCCTGTGTTTTCCCTCAATAAAACCAAGAAAGAGAAAAGGACTTGTTTGTGCTTTGGAAGAGGTGAGACACGAGTTAAGCTACCTGGAGTCATTCACACACCATTCGTGACCCTGGCTTCAGGATAGTAAAACAAAGACCTGTGTTGGGGAATCACACAGCAGCTACTACTCAAAGACTTTATGCTATACAGAATAGTCCCTGCACACAAGGCAGCAGCTTTGCAAACAGACTGTACACACAAACCTAACTGCCTTTTTCTCTGTCTGAGTCCACCCGCTGCTCAGCCCCACAGTGAGGAGCCTACGGACACCTGTAAGTACAGCTACCCCAACGCTGCACGCTGCAGGACACCGCTCGGCACTATCTGAGACAGACGCCCTACGCTGACAAGGTAAAAGACCGCACGCCACACGCACTGGCAAAAGGCCTACACACACCTACAGCATGGCAGAACTCAGAGCCTCACCAGACATCACGCAGGAAAGCGATCTCTCAGACACAGAGACTGCTGCGCATCTGCAACAGGCGCAGGCAGGCGCAAGGCCCAAACGGACAGTCACACTGACACAAAAGGGCCGCGAAAAATATGAGAGCGACATTGAAGCGCACCGCGCTAAATTAGAGTTGGCCTGGGAAACAACCGCATTGGAGTTACGCAATGTCGTTAGTATTGGCGATAATGCACAACAGCTCGCGCAGGCAATTATTCAAATAAAGTCTGATCACTCGTGCTACCAAGGGCTGTCAGAAACATACATCACCTACTTGACCAGAACCAACACCGGCGAAAGCCTGCAAGAAAGAGACTTACAAAATAACATTGATCTTGCACGTGACAGCCGCGTGCGGGCCGCCATCACAGACGCTCAAAGCGTGAGAAAAGAGCTCCTCCTGGAGACTGCATCGCAGCGCTCAAGCACATCCAGACACTCATCAAGGTCAGCAAGATCAGTGCAATCTCACGCGTCTAGCGCAAGCGCGAGCGCTACCAAGGCGCGAGCCACCGCAGAGGCCGCACGTGCCAGGGCCGAATATGGTTGGAGAGAGGCAGCCGTAAGGGCAGAAAAGGCGCGCATAGAAGAGGAGGAGCAGGTCGCCGCCGCCGCCTCCGCCGCCAATGCCGCCGCCGCTGCCACCACCGCCGCTGCCAATGTGCGTAGAAAGGCCGAATTAGACGCGGATCTAGAGGCTCTAAGCAAAGAAGAGGACGCCGCTGCCGCCATAGCCCAAGCCGAAGTCCTAGAAGCAGCTGCGAGACAGGACGGCGGGGAGCTACCGTACAGACGGATAGCCTCAGAGGATCCAGCCCAACGCACTGAAGACTACGTAAGGAGCCTCTTCAGTGTAAACACCAGCGCACCATCTCAACACGGATGGAGCGACTCCACAGATACCGAAGACTCACTAGGACCACGAGGAGAAGACGCTGCTCCATCAATGGCACATGCTGCCTGGGATAGCCACAGCCGCAACAGTGATCCACACGCCAGCGAGCACACGGATGCACCACAACAGGCTCGCAATCCAGGTACACCCACGCAGGAGAAAACAGCCCCTCACACTGGCCAGCAGTCATCACGCGTCCACGCCAAGGAAGAGGCGACCGCACAGACCGTCCCAGCAACTACCTCAGAACGGGGCAAACGCGCCGACGTCTCAGGTCTGACAGACATAGCCAAGTACATGATCCGGCGCGACTTGGTGCACGCAGGACTCATCAGCTTCGACGACCGCCCTGAGAACTACCGGACGTGGAAGTTCACGTTCAAAGACGCAATCGACAGCTTGGACTTCTCAGCAAGGGAAGAGCTCAACCTGTTAGTTAAGTTCTTGGGGAACGTATCCAGGGAGCAAGCGCAGAGACTTCGGACGGCAAACGCACATCAACCCCAAGTAGGTCTGGACCTAGTGTGGGAAAGGCTAGAAGAGACCTATGGCAGCCCTGAAGCAGTCGAGGATTCACTCTTCAAAAGAATCGAGAGCTTCCCCAAGATCACGAATAAAGACTACTCGAAGTTACGAGATCTTGGAGACCTGCTGCAAGAACTGGAGTTCGCAAGGAAAGACCATTCCTTAATAGGTCTCAACGCCCTAGATTCAGCTCGTGGAGTGAGACCCATCCTGGAGAAGCTACCCTTCAACCTCCAAGAAAGGTGGCTTTCACAAGGTTCCAAATACAAAAGGGAGAAGCAGGTTGTCTTCCCCCCATTCTCATTCTTCGTGAGCTTCATCTGCGAAGCGGCAAAGACAAGAAACGACCCCAGCTTCGTCTTAGGGGCGCAAACCACATCCAGCGTTAGCCACCCGAGGAACGAAAGGTCAACAGCAAGGTGCAAGGACTCCAGAACACCCATCTCGGTCCACAGGACGGACGTGCCCCCTACGACCCACGCGAGTCCCAGCCAGACGGCCGACAGGGACAAAAAACCAAGGGACCTTAACAAAGAATGCCCTATCCACAAAAAGCCGCATCCACTTAACAAGTGCTTCGGATTCAGGATGAAACCCATAGAGGAGCGAAAGAACCTACTCAGGGAATGGGGAGCCTGTTTCAAATGTTGTGCTTCCACAACTCATTTATTCAAGGACTGCAAAGAAGCTATGAAATGCACAGAGTGCGATAGCGACAGGCACATAGCCGCTCTACACCCGGAAGCTATGAAGCCCAAAGCAAGCAAAGCCCCTAACCCTCCGACAAAGCAGGGCGGGGAGGAAGAAGTGGGAGACACACCCCCCCCGACGTCAGTAGCATCCAAATGCACAGAAGTATGCGGAGAAGGAGACGACGGTAGATCTTGCTCTAAAATATGTCTGGTAGCAGTGCACCCAGAGGGACAACCCCAAAGAGCCAAACGGATGTATGCAATCATCGACGACCAGAGCAACCGATCGCTGGTCAGGTCAGAATTCTTCGATATGTTCGGCATACAAGACAGTACTTCTCCTTACACTCTCAGAACGTGCGCAGGGCGAATGGAGACTACAGGGAGAAGAGTGAATGGCTACACCATATGCTCAATAGACGGCAAAGTGAGCATGCCCCTTCCCACACTCATCGAGTGCAATCACATGGCGGAAGATAGGACTGAGATCCCCACGCCAGACGTGGCGCGACACCATCCCCATCTAAAAACCATTGCCGATCATATCCCACCACTAGACGAAGATGCCCAGATCCTGCTGCTACTTGGCAGAGACATCATGAGAGCACACAAGATCCGCGAACAGCGAAATGGGGACCACAATGGC
This sequence comes from Ascaphus truei, assembly GCF_040206685.1. Classification (NCBI taxonomy): domain Eukaryota; kingdom Metazoa; phylum Chordata; class Amphibia; order Anura; family Ascaphidae; genus Ascaphus; species Ascaphus truei. Next base: position 112,382,115 of record NC_134486.1, on the reverse strand, counting down.
CCAAGCGCCCAAAGGCTCGATCTAGGATGGGTGGTAGTTGGAGAAGTATGCATAGACAGGATACGAGGACCCGACAACGTAGGCGCCCTACAGACGAACTTGTTGGAGAACGGTCGTATATCCCACTTCAAACCTTGTCCGAACCACTTTCAGGTCCACGAGAAGCTCGAGACCAAAAGGAACTACGGAGACGCGCCTGTGGCAAGAAAATACCCCAATGACCTAGGGAGTACAGTGTTCCAGACAACAAAGGACGACGACAAACAGGCGCCATCAATGGAAGACAAAGAATTCTTGAGGTTAATGGATAAGGAGCTCTTCAAGGACGAATTGGGCAGTTGGGTGGCCCCACTACCTTTCCGCTCGCCAAGAAGACGCCTCCCAAACAACAGAGACCATGCTATGTCTAGGCTCGCTTCGCTCCGCCGTAACCTACAAAGGAAACCGGAGACCAAGGAACACTTTGTGGCCTTCATGCAAAAAATCTTCCACAGTGGCCATGCAGAGTCGGCGCCCCCAATGAAAGAAGGCGAAGAATGCTGGTACCTCCCGTCGTTTGGCGTCTACCACCCCCAGAAACCTGGCCAAATCCGAGTGGTATTCGACTCCAGCGCTCAGCATCAGGGAGTCTCCCTAAACGATGTTCTCCTCACCGGGCCGGATCTGACGAACAGTCTTCTGGGAGTGCTGATCCGCTTCCGCAAGGAACCTATCGCCGTAACCGCAGACATTCAACAGATGTTCCACTGCTTCCTTGTGCGAGAAGACAACCGTAACTACCTAAGATTCCTGTGGTACCAAGATGACGACGTAGAAAAAGAAATCACGGAGTACCGCATGAAAGTGCATGTCTTCGGGAACAGCCCATCACCTGCAGTGGCAGCCTACGGCCTCAGAAGAACGGCCCAAGACGGAGAAGCAGAGTTCGGGAAAGACGCCAGGAGCTTCGTCGAAAGAGACTTCTATGTGGACGACGGATTAAAATCAGTTCCCACCGAAGAAGAAGCCGTAGATCTACTCAAGAGGACACAAAAGATGTTAGCGAAGGCCAACCTAAGGTTGCACAAAATAGCTTCCAACAGTGCCACAGTGATGAAGGCGTTTCACGCAGATGATCAAGCACCAGATCTCAAGAATTTGGATCTGGGGACCGACACGCCTCCCATAAAGCGGAGCCTGGGGATAAGCTGGAATCTTAAAACAGACACCTTTACGTTCCAGGTAGCCATCGAAGAAAAACCCTTCACACGTCGCGGAGTCCTGTCCACCGTTAACAGTCTCTACGACCCGCTAGGATTCGTGGCTCCTGTCACTATACAAGGGAAGTCCCTCCTCAGAGAAATGTCCTTCGAAAAACAGGAATGGGACACCCCACTACCTCCAGAAAAACGGAAAGAGTGGGAAACGTGGAAACACTCCCTGAAGGCCCTCGAGCAACTTCAAATCCCACACCCCTATTCACCTATATCTCTCACCGCCGCACACAGCAAAGAGCTTTGCGTGTTCTCAGATGCCTCCACCAAAGCTATAGCAGCGGTGGCCTACCTAAAAACCACGGACGTGGATGGAAGTTGCCACATCAGGTTCATCCTTGGCAAAGCTAAGCTGGCGCCACAACCTGACCATACTATACCCAGACTTGAGCTGTGTGGTGCAGTGTTAGCAGTAGAACTGGCGGAGCTTATCGAGAATGAGATGGACAGCAAACCAGATGCCGTCAAACTCTACACAGATAGCAAGGTGGTACTGGGATACATCTACAATAAGAAAAGGAGATTCTACGTATACGTAGCTAACCGCGTAGAAAGAATCAGGAAGTCAACCCAACCAGAACAATGGCACCACGTGCCCACAGAGCAAAATCCCGCAGATCACGCCACCAGATCAGTACCCGCATCTCAACTGCAGAATACGTCGTGGCTCACAGGACCAATGTTTCTTGCGCAGCCTGCGGAAACGCTACCAACCCCAGTTGACGATTTTGAACTAGTGGATCCCGAAAAGGATACGGAGATAAGGCCCCCACAAGTATCCGTGGTACTCACCAATGTATCGCACAAAAACGCATTCGGATCACATCGATTCCAACGCTTCTCAAAGTGGACGGCCCTTCTGCGAACAGTAGCCCATCTCGGGCATATAGCCTCCTCCTTCCGCCAGACACCAGACGGTAAAACTACCGGTTGCCACGGCTGGCACATCTGCAAAGAGCTGCGCACCGTAGAGGAAATTACAAAGGCTAAGGAAACTGTTCTCAGTCATGTTCAAAGGGAAACATATGCGGAAGAGATCAATTGCATTCGCGGAAAGAAGAGTGTTAACAAAAACAGTCCACTTTGGAAGTTGAATCCCTTCATCGACAACGACGGCCTCATGAGAGTAGGAGGCCGCCTCAATAAGTCCCAACTGAGCAGGGAGGAAAGCCACCCTCTTATCATCCCTGGCCGGCATCACATCGCCACTTTGTTGGTGCGCCACTACCACGAACAAGTCATGCATCAGGGACGACACTTCACCGAAGGCGCCATTAGGGCGGCGGGCATTTGGGTCGTTGGCATGAAAAGGTGCGTGGCCAGTAATCTCCACAAATGTGTTAGGTGCCGAATGCTGAGAGGCAAAAGCCAAGACCAAAGGATGGCGGATCTACCTGTCGACAGACTTAATACAGAACCCCCCTTTACCTATGTAGGACTTGATGTATTTGGGCCCTGGATGGTCATCTCGCGTAGAACTAGGGGCGGACTAGCAAACAGCAAACGATGGGCGGTACTCTTCACCTGCATGAGTACACGAGCTATACACATCGAGGTTATAGAATCTATGGATGCTTCAAGCTTCATAAATGCCCTCAGAAGGTTCTTTGCAGTCAGAGGACCAGTTAAACAAATACGCTCCGATTGTGGTACCAATTTCGTTGGAGCATGTAAGGAATTACAAATAGACACTAAAGATAATAGAGACAATAGTATCAAAAGATACTTGCGCGACCAAGAGTGCACGTGGACATTCAACCCTCCTCACTCCTCTCACATGGGCGGAGCATGGGAACGCATGATCGGGGTAGTCCGGCGTATCTTGGACTCTATGATGCTAAAAAGCAACCTGACTCGACTCACTCACGAAGTGTTAACCACATTCATGGCCGAAATATCAGCGATAATCAATGCTAGGCCTTTGATTCCAGTGTCAACGGATCCAGAATCGCCAAGTATTTTGACGCCAGCAATGCTGCTAACCCAGAAAGTAGGGAACATCCCCACCCCAGTCGAAGGCTTCCACTCTAAAGATATGTACAAGCGACAGTGGAGACAGGTGCAGCACTTGGCTAACACATTTTGGGATCGCTGGAGACGCGAGTATCTAGTGACACTCCAAGAACGCCATAAATGGCAAACGGTTAAACCGGACATCCAAGTAGGAGACGTGGTTTTGTTGAAAGACAAACAGGTAACAAGAAACGAGTGGCCCATGGGACTTATAATCAAAACCTTCCCAAGCGAAGATGAAAGGGTCCGCAAAGTGGAAGTTCGGGTGACCCAGAACGGGGTCGTTAAGACTTTTTTGAGACCTATCACAGAGACTATCCTCCTAATGCCAAAATCGGACTATCACAAAGAAGAACTGGCTACCAGTTCTATGAACTCTGAGAGACATTGTGGTGCATCAAGCTAACCTAGAGCTGTGCATTCACCTACCTTACCGAGATGACAAGGACTTAAGCTGGTGGTACCGGACGGTATCCCATCGTTATGTGGACATGAGTTTTGCATGTTATGTTGTATTGCACATATGTTCCACACATACCTAAAATAGTGGTATCTCCAGATACCAGACGGGGAGTGTCCTGGAACTAGATTCCATATTCCTCTGTCTTCCCCTTTAGTTATGGGATTCATTTCTCCCTTCTTTAGTTGCCTGTCAGTTTCCCCTGTCCCAGCAGCAACGCTGTATGTAAAATGCAACATTATTGCAACATGTCGTTTACACAGCCTGTGTTGGTTGCCTGCAGCTCATATTCTCCTAGCTGAGAGTGGGCTATTCCTACCCCCCTGTCCTTGCTGACAGTTAGTATAGTCCCACTTCCTATCTAGTGTGACCCTTACTCCTCATTTCCTTTTGACCCTGGACTCTGAGTGAGTAACTGCCTGCTATCACCCCAGCAAGGCCTTTTTGTTTTACACTGTCTCATTATTGATACACTGCACAGCAGACAGAGAAGCCCTCTCTCCCCACACTCCATCTACAAGCACCTATCTCCCTGTGTTTTCCCTCAATAAAACCAAGAAAGAGAAAAGGACTTGTCTGTGCTTTGGAAGAGGTGAGACACGAGTTAAGCTACCTGGAGTCATTCATACACCATTCGTGACCCTGGCTTCAGGATATTTTTCATTATTATAGATTTTGGATTTATAATTGATACTGTTCTTATCCCAAACCGGCTATATAATGAATCATCAAAACAAGAATTTGTTATCTATAGACAATTCGCATAAACAAGTTCAATCATATAAACTGTCATATGATGTCCACACAGTGTATTAAAAAATCATCATCAGGTCCGTTCCCAAAGAATGCTGTCATTATATGATATACATTTATTATTTTATAGATATTAGGACAATTCTATTTAGATAACATGAATCCGCACATTTCTGTCATAAAGTCCATGATTATTATTATTATTATTTATGAAGTGGTTTATAGTCCACTCCACATTAATTCCTTCTGGGAACCTTGTTCTGAGCGTAAAGATCCAAAAGGACTCTCTACAATTCAGAGTCTTGAGAACATCTCTTGTTTTTTAATTTTCTCTAAACCTATGAACGTGAAGTTCTTTATGCTGCCCTTACTACATTGCGTAAAATGTTTCGACACTGGGTGTTCCAGATCCCCTTTGCGAATTAGTCTACAATGCTCTTGCATTCTAATTTTTAGAGCACATCGCAGGGACAGTGAGAGGCGTGGTATGCGGTGATTTTGCTGGCGCAGGGCTCGATCGCGGCGCGCATGCGCGGGGAATGTCCTTCTGATTGGATAGTAGCGGTCTGATGACGTCACGAGATATCGCGAGATTTGACAGATTTTGTGTATTTAAGTGGCTGTATATCGTGTAGAGGCACTTCTTGACAAAGTGCTTTGCACGAAACGCGTTGAAGGGTTGCGCCCCTCTTTTTTATACCTTGCCAATAAAGAAAGTTTTTGCCAGACCTGCTCTCTGTTGGATGCTGTGCGCTACACACCTACATCTCTGGAATTCGTTTACATAGCAGCACGCATTGGAAGGGAGACTCTGGAGGTGAACAGACTGTGAGTACTCTTAAGGGGCTATCCCAATGAGGTGAAGGAGGGTGTCCTAGGACAACTTCCCCAATCTTCAGGGCTTCCTGGTGCCTCCACCCCCATTATTATGGACTGAGTATACCAATGCACAATACCTTAATACCCAGTGTCTCCCTCCCTTCAGAAGCACACACACAGCACTTTGAGCACCATTGTTCTATTCTTACTATAATGGTCACCTTGAGACCCAGATTTCTGCAACCAGTCCTGTTTGTCAGAGCGTATTTGCTTCTGAGTCTTTGGAACCCGGTGTCTACTGGGAAAAAGGTCTGCCGAGAAGGGGAACAGTTTGCCAGTGTTCCCCTGAGCCATAGAATAAGGCTCCTTGTGAGAGACTGGAGCCATTAGGTCCGAAAAGAAAGGCCAGTCCCGGCCGAGCACAACGGGGGCAGGGAGCCAAGGAGCGAATCCTACTTCGAGGTAGGCCTCCTGACCTTTTACCTGTTGCGGGATTTTGGCCGTCGGATACCGTTTTACATCGCCGTGTATACATTCTATACTCCATGGAGAGTCAAAAGAACACACGTTAGGCGGTAACAGTTCTTGGAAGACCAGAGTGTTCCCAGAGCCTGAATCTACAAGGGCCTGGACGTTTTTTCCCCCAACCTGGGCTGGAAGTAGCCAGGGCTTGTCGTTTTCTCCAGTGAAGGCCGAGGCGACGGTCCTGCTGAAGGAACAATCCATCTGTGGACAGTCCACATGCCGGTGGCCTTGTTCTCCGCAGGTGGAACATGGAGAGGGCTCCCTCGCAGGAGGGGGCCATGGATAGCGCTCCACTGGACCGGATACTGGAGAACAGGCATCTGGTGGGTCCTGTGGGCGACGTCCTTGGACGTTCCTCTCATTTGGCGACAAGCCAACATCAGGAAGGGGATGAGGGTCTCGGCGGTGCCCGGCTTTTTGACTTCTTCCTTGTTGGAAGGACTGCTCCTTTCGTGGCACTTGGCGGTTGCGCATGGAGGGGCCATAGGTTCCCCGTTTTTCCAATCTCCCTCTTTGGGTCTCCGCAAGAGCTGGTGAAGTTGGATCCGTCGGGTCCAGGTGACTCGCCTGATCCTCGGCCCCAAGGAAGTTCTCAACGAGTCGGACCGCCAAAGCTAGGGTTTCAGCAGCATGGCGTTTTACCCACGAGTATGCGGAAGGGGGTATTATCTGTAGGAATTGTTCCAACACCACTTGCTCAAGAATTGCCTCCTTAGTGCGCTCCACGGGTTGTATCCAGCGAGTACACAAGTCCAATAACCGCTGAGCGAGGACCCGGGGCCTTATGCAGAGAGCATAGAATTTTAAAATTGGCGAATTTCATAAAAAGTAGCTTTTTTGGAGAGTTTTATTCTCCATATGCAGAAAAGTGCGAATTCTGCTATGTTTAACATGGATGCGTGTGGCGAGTTTAAATTGGCGAGATGCGCGCTTCAGAAACGTGTAAAAACAAATTCGCGCCTTTTTTTCCCCTTTACTATAGGCGGCGAGCGCCATCTTGCCATCTTTTCCTGGAGCGGCAAAAATGCGCGAAGCGCGGCATTTTTTGGCGCGAACAGCCGCTTTATGCCGTTCGCACCTCTCTGCATTCGGAGAGTTTTAAAAATGGCGAGATGGAGGTTCTCGCCAGCCGCGAGGCGAGTTTTAGCAATTGAAAAAACAAAATGGCGCGTTTTTCGGAACTCGCCATTTTCTGCCGGTTTCTGCGCGAAATTGTACAAAAAATGGCGAATTTCGAAATAACGATGCTCTCTGCATAAGGCCCCCGGAGTCTCATCTTAGCGGTGTACTTCAGGTTCCGGAACTGCTGCCGGTAGGTCTCTTGGGTCAGACCTAAGCGATCCAGTATGGCGGCTTTTACTTGTTGGTAGTCCATGGCCTGATCTGCTGGGAGACCCTGATATGAGGCCTGGGCTTCTCCTATGAGGAGCGGGGCCAAAGCAGTTGCCCAGCGATCTGCAGCCCAGCCCCGAGCTTCGGCAACCCTTTCAAATGTCAGTAGAAAAGCCTCTGGATCTTCGTTCGGAGCCATTTTCCTCAGGAGGACCGGGGGTTTGTTTGCAAGTTCTAGATTGGCAGACCCCTGGAATTGGGTCAGCAGCTTTGCCATCCGCTCATCCTGTGCTGCCTGCTGCTGGGTTAGGAGCTGGGTTTGCTGCTGCAATAGTAGTTGGGCCTGCTCCTGCATTACCTGTCCCTGCGGTCTGGTCTGCTCGCACAGAAACTCTTTTAAAAATTCTTCCATTTTTCTCATTTTTGTGTGTGTGTGGCCCTTCAACTGCAGGGGCCTCTCAAAATCCCGGCACTTCTGACACCATATGTTGCAGGGTACATGCAACCACACACGTGTGTTCTCTTGATAAGGCTTCTTTATTGAGCCTTAAAAATATACAGCACACAAAAACAAAATAGATTCTCTTCAGCAGACTAAAACAAAATAGCTTCTCTTCAGCATAGAAACAAGGCAGCTTCTCTTCAGCATGCAGGACACAGACAGTTCATCACACATGTACTTTGAAAAACAGACCTTATAGCTGTAATCTCTTCAGTATTTCAGTCCTGTCTCCTGACCAGCTAGCTTGCATGTGTGTACAGCCTGGGGTTTTTTTATGCAGCTGGGGTCAGACTAATTAAGCAGCCCTTCTCAACTGAAACTTAACCTCGTCACTGATGCACTGCAAGCCTAAACATAGATTTGCCAGGTATATGGCTGGTGACGTTCATTCACCATGTCACATCATGGTTCTGTAGATATTTTATATTTAAACTGATGTGTGGGTTTTCATTTGGCAAGCTGTAACAGTGTGCCTTATTATTTTTTTGCTAAAGAAAATGTAAAGTCAGACAAAAGAGTATTTTGTGAAAGCACAAAGTCCATCATTTGAGTTTGGTAAAGCAAGCTTGAACAGGATATAGAAAAGGTGTAAAATAATTGCACTGACAAGAACAGAATTAGTGAATGACATCATATCTTGTCCTTTTTCCTTCCTCCATTGTATCGCTGACTTCTGCCTTAAGTTCCTTCACTTCCTCAGGCTTGTTATTTTCTATCCCAACCGGCATTACCCCTATTCACAGCTGTTGAGGAAAATGCAGCACATTGCTAGGATTTCACACACTATGGCTGGAGCACAATATTTGGGACGTGCTCTAACGGATAAACTTAGTTTGGTGTCATTAATAGCCTGTTAATCCATTGGGAATTTAATGAATCTTTTAATTGTAGCGAGCAATGCCCTCAATACCTGCTTCAGAAAGTGGGGAAAAGCAGGCTGAGATACTTCGGCAGAAACAGCTACTGTCCTCTGATATAACCCTGTAGCACAGTCATGCAGTACAGACAGCAGTTTGGTTATTTGAGTAAGGCTGAGTCCCTGCTAGCGCTGAGCGGGCAGAGCGGGCGGCGGTTACTTACATATATAGGTATATATGTCCCCGCTCACGCGGTGTGCACAGCACTCGTGCGCAGACACACACGCTCACCTGCGATCGGCGCTTAGATAAACAATAAAATTATACTTACCCGCGCGCTCAACTACCCGCAATGGTCCCCCCCGCGCGTGCGTACAAGCAGGACACCTGGCGCTCATGCTTAGAGCGCTCTCCAAGCATGAGCGCGCTCAGCACCAGTGGGGACTTAGCCTAATAGCTGTTCTAATTTGTATTTTAGGCTCATGATCAGCCTAAATGAGCTCGAGAATTTCCTTAATGATGAGCAAAGCCAGTAAAACCAGCCTGATATAAAAAGCCAAAACAGCTGTCTGTGAGTAGGCTTACTGGTTATGCACTTCTTTAACCCAGGCTGTACTGAAAAGTTGTGTTATACGGCACGCATGTTAAAATGGACTTGATGTAAAAGGTGACACTGTGTGCTCATTTGCATGTCATTACCCAGAAACCCTGGCTGCAGTGGAAGCACGGTATACTAAGAGATAATGGGGAAAGACAGGAGTGCAGACCTGTCTGAGACATCCGAATGTACTCACACAGTATATTTTTATTTCCATAATGATGTGAGGTGTTAGGCGGTACCTCTGTATTACCTCCTCCTCATCAGGCATGCCAAATACAATAACTCCAGCTCTATAAACTCTGTTCCCCTAAGGGATCTAGGCCGATAAAGAGAAGGCATTGTTAGTTCTCATCCGCATATGAAAAAAAACTGCAATTGCAGCCATAGCTTCCACAAAGAAAGTGCTGTAAATGTTGGTTTCTTATAGTGCAGAAAAGTTTGCACCTGGTCCCTGTTTGCATATAATTTAGAAGTGTTAACAAAATAAGAATAGCTGTTCAATCAAATTCTAAATTGACTAATATAACACGGGGGCAAGTTAACGTGTGAGCACCCACGTTAAATAAATGAGGCCTACACATGTCTTCAATCCTTCCGCCTGTTTTTGTCCAACTCTACATTTTAGGAGTTTGCTCTACGACTCCCCTATCGTTATCCAAAATCTCAATCTGCAACTCATACAGGGAATACCCATTCCCTCCTAACTCCAGTATTGGCAATCAAAAGTATTTATTTATAACAACATTTATATAGCGCCCTTATCCAGAGCGCTGTACATTAGTTAGTAAAACTTGATTGGTTGGTGGGCAGGGGAGGGGACATTATGGACTGGCTATGGGTTGGGAGCATTTAAGAGCTTGCTTGGTTGGTGGACAGGGGTTGGGGTAAAGTCTCTGGATTTCATCTGGTTGGTGGCATGGTGATGGGTTTGACAGTGGGAACAGTGGTGTCAATTGGATCTATGAGGCGGGTGACTTTGGACAGTTATTGAGAGGCTTTAGGAAGGTTTAGGAAGGGGTGGTTTTCACCCTGGATCTGTGCTTTTCTTACGTTTTCACTTATTTGGTATATCCCTGTATACCTTTCCTTTCTAAAAAATACTTTTAATCTTTTCTTAAAGCTATCTACTGTATCTGCCATCACAGCCTCCACCGGTAGTACATTCCACATTCTGATCAACCTTGCTGTAAAGAGCCCTTTCCTTTGCTGCTGATAAAATCTAAGGCCAGATCCATAATCGCGACGGAGCTCATGACGTCATGCGTACCTATACTTGCAGTGATCCGTGGTTTGCAGGGTTGCACGAGTGGGGGCGTGCCGAAGGCGTGCCCGTACCATCACGTGAGCGGTTCGCCATCATTGGCTAAACCGCGCACGTGACCCGGTAAAATTCAAACAAATTTGTCTTGCCACGCATCGGCCACCTCGACGCTCACGTGCAAGCGCGGTCTATGGCCATGCGCATTGCCCACCTGCCTTTTGTTTTCGGAGCAAGCGACGACGCTCGCGCCGTAGCTCTCACTATGGCCGCGGCTTAATTATCCTCGAATCTGAAGGAATGACATAGTGTCAGTTGTACTGTACTAGAAAGTTGTTGTTTCCTTCCTGCTTGTCTCAACATTCCCTCCCAAGACTCATATTTAATATGCTGTGAAGCAGTGTCCCCCTGGTTTGGGAAGATTTAGGTCTGAATGATATACAGCATGGGTGGCCAACTCCATTCCTCAAGAGCTACCACCAGGTCCGGTTTTCAGGATATCCCTGCTTCAGCACAGGTGGCTCAATCAGTGGTTCAGTCGACGACTGCAACACCTGTGCTGAAGCAGGGATATCCTGAAAACCTGGCTTGTTGGTAGGTCTTGAGGGCTGGAGTTGACCACCCCTGCTGTACAAACCATTTTTTTGTTGTATTTTTTGCTTTGGGAATCTGGTATGCCGACTCCTGGGGTTACTACATGCAGTATTAGGAACTATGGGGAGCTAGGGTATTTGTATCCCCTGCGGGATAAGGTGATGGATCTATGCAGATCATTCTTCCTCTCTTTACACTACTTTTATTGAACCCAGTCGGATAGCGCATTCCATAATAAAATGTTTTGGGGGTTTTTTTGTTAACCCTTTTGCTGCCAGAACGACAGACCATTCTGGCAAAGAAAGGATTTGCTAATAATACTTTTTCCGCAGCAAATATCTCATTGATTGATCTAATCGCATTTTCAGAGAGTAAAGAATTGGTTTGTGCTGTCTTTCATGCAACATTTAAATGCATGTCTGTTCCAAGGTGGCCAATGTTATGAGTTTTTTTTACATTATTTTAAATTAGTATTAATTAAAATATATAAGTTGTTGGTCCCCTTTATTAAAATATGTCAATGTGTATGTAACAGTTTCCCCCCACCCTCTGGGAGATTTCACTATTACACGGTGTTGTTGTGCTGCACACCTGCTAGGCTTACAGCATCGGTGCGCAAAGTGGGGGGCGGGAGAATTTCTAGGGGGAGCGAGGCGGTTACAGAGGCCCCACGCTCTTCCCCACAGCATTTCAGTTAAATGCCTGGGGAGGCGTGAGGCCTCTGTAACTCCCTTACCTGGTCTCTGCTGGGTCTTCGGCGACGTGTCGCCATGCCAACGCGGCATCAAATGACGCCGCGGGGTTATATGACATCACCCGTCACCATTGCAACGCGCGTCAAATGATGCGGCGGGGTCACGTGACGTGGCGTCACATGACCCCCGACGTTATTTGACGCTGAGTCCTTTGAAGGGGGGGGGGGAGGCGGATACGTTGCGGCTCCCGGGCAGTGGGGCGCAGCTCAAGAAGTTTGTGCACCCCTGGCTCACAGGATACTGAGTTTCCGCCGGTGTTAGTGGGGAAGACAGGACAGGCTTTAGGGATATTCTTAGCACTTCACTCGGTGCAGCGCCTCCATTTCCCGCAGGCCCCAACAGAGCTGGGTGCAGTCCCTGCAGGAAAACATTCTTGTACTCCCCCTGATTAACTGCACTCTCAGGCAGGAGTATAAAACAGGAATAGTCTTTATTCTTCAACAATCAGCATACAATAGGTACACTTGGATGGATCCCTGGACTCAACCAAAGGAGCTTGAAGCCCCAGAGGTCTATCCTTAGCTCTTCCCTTATTCCCTGGTGGAATAAGGGGTAGTTGTCCCACTCCCGTGAGGGAGGGAATGGAAGGTGGCCAGAGCCCTAGCTCCACATTTCCAACTCTCAGCACCGAACTCCAGGAAGGAACCAGAACTAAATTTAGGCTGTGCAGCTCCTTTTGTACCCAGGGGGAGGGCCCCAGGTCTGAGCCCCGGTAGGGCAGTACACAGGCATTAGGCCAACCCCCACCTGTCACTGAAGGGAATACCCGGATTAACCCTAACACTGCCTGCGTTAGTACCTGGTTTATGTGTTAGGCAGTGCAGATTAGTAGCCAAGAGGGTACATGGCTACATATAATAAGGAGGGGCTGCCCACTTATACCTTGACTAGTAATAACCTATAATAATAGTTTTTTCTTGTATAGCGCTGACAGTGTAAGCAGCGCTGACAGTGTAAGCAGCACTGCCCACAGCATTTTTGCTGGCACCAAGCTCTGCCCCATAGAACTTACATTCTATGTTTTTGGTGCCTGAGGCACAGGGAGATAAAGTGACTTACCCAAGGTCACAAGGAGCTGACACCGGGATCTGGACCAGGCCCCCCTCAGCACCTTTATTCACTGAGCTGCTCCTTCAACCACAGATGGATCGTTACTGATAGGTTCTATTCTGTAATGATTCTCCACGTGTTGATTGGAGGCATCTATATTTTGCATTGATGGAGTCAATGTTTTATATACATAACAGTACACACACCGGCGCTCTCTGCTCTCGCTGTGGGCCTCGCCTGGAGCTCTGACATGCTGAGCCTGTGATTAATGTGCTAGTTTCCTTGCCTCCCCTTGTTTCGCTCTGCCAATAACAGTGGATCAACAGGGGTAGAATCCCACCACATATATTACGGCCTCTGTCAGCAGCATTAAAATGTGTACTTCATTTGTGTCTCTAAGGGCTGAAGCACACACCGCGCTACACGACGTGCGCGTTTTCGTGCGCGTGTTCGTCACGCCCCCTGGCGGCCAATGGTAGTGTTCATTGTTGAAACTACCATTGGCTGCGAAGCACGGCGTCGTCGCTGCTGTAGCTGGAGTCTTACAAAACTGTGATTCCTGGTTGCAGCAGCGCCACGTCAGTTTCAGCAGCGAATCAATGTCCAGGCGTTTTCATTGATTGGCCGCTGAAATCGGGACGGCCCCGCTGCTCACACCCCTCGGTCCTCGCTGCACATTCTACTTACAGGCTAGTGAGCTCTTCTTAAGTTGTAGCTGTAATGATTCTACAAATAATATGTGCAACTCCGCTGCCTTTTCATGCTAATTTCCTTTATTTTGTATTCTTTTTGTGCATTTCTTTGTTGTATGGCATATGAAAAAATAAGTTGCATTGTGCTTCAAAACAAAAATATCAGCAAACATTGATCGTAGATATGAAAGTATAGCAGATTACCCCTCCAGAGAAAGCAAAAAATGAGGCTGGATTGTATGTTAGCACCCATAGACCTATAAGATGTGTAACTGGAAAATAAGGTCCCACATGCACTGAGGTAAGGACAATATACACCTGCCGGTGTCCAGCATTAATACAGCATTGTGGTGTAGATATGGGGCAATAAACAAATCCTTGCAGCCACTTTGGAAAAGGAGACTGAAAACGGATCAATAAAGAGTGTTTACTCACGCAATTGAAGAACCTGATCCGTTACAGCTCCTGGGGTATACCGTGCCTCTGTTGTGTTGAATATACAGGAACAGGGAGAAAAGAAACGAAGCACTGGTTCCACTATAGCAAAAATTGACACAGAGGTGCGTTCCCACAATGATAGTTTAATGGTCCAAAACGTACAAAAACAGAACACCTAAGCGTTTCGGGCTTATGGCCCTTTATCAGCCCGAAACGCGTAGGTGTTCTGTTTTTGTACGTTTTGGACCATTAAACTATCATTGTGGGAACGCACCTCTGTGTCAATTTTTGTTGTATGGCATATACCTGATTAAATGTGAGATGTGGAATAACGTATTGAAATGTGCAATAGTCAAAGGCATAGCTAACACAATACGACTGAAAAATTGATCACAATACTGCTCCCTCAGGGTAGGAGGCTGAGCGCGTCACGTGGGGGCGTGGTGTGTCGGATCATTCTGACTGCTGAGGATGATCACACATCGCCCAGCAGACGGAGGCTCGCGCAGCGTCGCGAAGCCACAAGTGTGCTCCAGCCCTAATGTGTTTCTAAATTTGTTTTTGATTGCACATATCATGTAAAACCCACAATATAGCGATCCATGGGGCTCAGTCACACGAACGATGCTTTCGCAAGCACCGCCAAGGTCCAAAGTCCACAGATGAAAGAAGAGCAGTTCTCCAATGGTCTTTTCTCCATTTTTTTTTAAATTGACAAAGACTGTTGTAGGGTACATGCAACCACACACGCTGGTTCTTTGGATAAGGCTTATTTATTTGAGCCCTAAAACATACAGCACACCAAAAACAAATAGCTTCTCATCAGCAAACAAAAGAAAATAGCTTCTTCTTCAGCAGACAAATCAAAATAGCTTATTTTTAGCAGACAGAACAAAATAGCTTATCTTTAGCAGACAACACAAAAATAAGGCATTTTTGTATGCAGGAGACAGACAGTTCATCACACATGTACTATGCAACACATACCTTACAGCACTAATCTCTTCAGCATTTTCAGTCCTGTCTCCTCACCAGCTCTCTTGCATGTGTGTACAGCCTGGGGTTTTAACACCTTGATTATGTCCCTATCTCCCCCTCCCCCTGTGCATCATGCCCCGCTCTCCCCCTCCCCACCTGTGCATCATGCCCCTCTCTCCCCCTCCTGTGCATCATGCCCTCCTCCTCCTGTGCATCATGCCCTCCTCTCCCCCTCCTGTGCATCATGCCCTCTCCCTCCCTCTCATGTGCATCATGCTCCTCTCCCCTCCCCCTCCTGTGCATCATGCCCCTTCTCCCTTTCCCCTCCTGTGCATCATGCCCTCTCTCCCCCTCCCCCTGTGCATCATGCCCTCTACCCCTCCCCCTGTGCATTATGCCCCTCTCTCCCCTATGCATCATGCCCCTCTCTCCCCTATGCATCATGCCCCTCTCTCCCCTATGCATCATGTCCTTTTCTCCTCCTCCCCGTGCACTGTGCCATCTCTCCTACTCCCCCTGTTCATCATGCCCCTCTCTCTCCCTCCCCTTGTTCATCATACCCCTCTCCCCCTCCTGTGCATCATGTCCCTCTCTCCCCTTCCCCCTCCTGTGCACCATGCCCCTCTCTCCTCCTCCTGTGCATCATGCCCCTCTCTCCCCCTCCCGTGTATAATGCCCCCTCTCCCCCTCCTGTGCATCATGTCCTTATCTCCCCCTCCCCCTGTGCATTATGCCCCTCTCTCCCCCTCCCCACCTGTGCATCATGCCCCTCTCCCCCTACTCCTCCTGTGCACCATGCCCTCTCCTCCTGTGCATCATGCCCTCCTCTCCCCCTCCCGTGCATCATGCCCTCCCTCCCCCTCCTGTGCATCATGCCCTTTCTCCCTCTCTCCCTCCTGTGCATCATGCCCTCTCCCTCCCTCTCATGTGCATCATGCTCCTCTCCCCCCTGTGCATCATGCCCTCTCCCCCTCCCCCTGTGCATCATGCCCCTCTCCCCATCCCCCTCCTGTGCGTCATGCCTTCTCTCCCCCTCTTGTGCATCATACCCTTTCTCCCCATCCCGCTCCTGTGCATCATGCCCCTCTTTCCCCCTCCTGCGCATCATGCATCTCTCTCCCCCTCCTGTGCATCATCCACCTCTCCCCCTCCCCCCGTGCATCATGCTCCTCTCCCCCCTGTGCATCATGCCCCTCTCTCCCCTCCCCCTGTGCATTATGCCCCTCTCTCCCCTCCCCCACCTGTGCATCATGCCCCTATTTCCCCCTCCCCCTCCTGTGCACCATACCGTCTCCCCCTCGGCATCATGCCCCTCTCTCCCCCTCCTCCTCCTGTGCACCATGCCATCTCCCCCTGTGCACCATGCCCCTCTCTCCCCCTCCTCCTCCTGTGCACCACGCCGTCTCCCCCTCCCCTTGTGCATCATGCCCCTCTCTCCCCCTCCTCCTCCTGTGCACCATGCCGTCTCCCCCTCCCCCTGTGCATCATGCCCCTCTCTCCCCCTCCTCCTCCTGTGCACCATGCCGTCTCCCCCTCCCCCTGTGCATCATGCCCTCCTCTCCCCCTCCCGTGCATCATGCCCTCCCTCCCCCTCCTGTGCATCATGCCCTCTCTCCCTCCCTCTCATGTGCATCATTCTCCTCTCCCCTCCCCCTCCTGTGCATCATGCCCCTTCTCCCTCTCCCCCTCCTGTGCATCATGCCCTCTCCCTCCCTCTCATGTGCATCATGCTCCTCTCCCCCTCCCCCCTGTGCATCATGCCCTCTCCCCCTCCCCCTGTGCATCATGCCCCTCTCTCCCCCCATGCATCATGCCATTCTCTCCCCCTCCCCCGTGCATCATGCCCTTTCTCCCCCTCCCCCCTGTGCCCTCTACCCTCCTGTGCATCATGCCCTCTCCCCCTCCCCCTGTGCATCATGCCCTTCTCTCACCTTCCCACCTGTGCATCATGCCCTTCTCTCACCTTCCCCCTGTGCATCATGCCCATCTCTCCACCCCCCTGTGCATCATGCCCTCTCCCCCTCTCCCTGTGCATCATGTCCTCTCTCCCCCTCCCACTGTGCATCATGCCCTTCTCTCCCCCTGTGCATCATGCCCTCTCCCCATCCAGCTCCTGTGCATCATGCTCCTCTCCCCCCTGTGCATCATGCCCCTCTCCCCTCCTGTGCATCATGCCCCTCTCCTCCTCCGTGCATCATGCCCCATCTCCCCATCCCGCTCCTGTGCATCATGCCCCTCTTTCCCCCTCCTGTGCATCATGCATCTCTCTCCCCCTCCTGTGCATCATCCACCTCTCCCCCTCCCCCCGTGCATCATGCTCCTCTCCCCCCTGTGCATCATGCCCCTCTCTCCCCTCCCCCACCTGTGCATCATGCCCCTATTTCCCCCTCCCCCTCCTGTGCACCATACTGTCTCCCCCTCGGCATCATGCCCCTCTCTCCCCCTCCTCCTCCTGTGCACCATGCCGTCTCCCCCTCCCCCTGTGCACCATGTCCCTCTCTCCCCCTGTGCACCATGCCGTCTCCCCCTCCCCCTGTGCATCATGCCCCTCTCCCCCCCTCCTCCTCCTGTGCACCATGCCCCTCTCTCCCCCACCTGTGCATCATGTCCCTCTCTCCCCTCCTCCTCCTGTGCACCATGCCGTCTCCCACTCCCCGTGCATCATGCCCCTCTCTCCTCCTTCTCCTGTGCACCATGCCGTCTCCCCCTCCCCCTGTGCATCATGCCCCTCTCTCCCCCTCCTCCTCCTGTGCACCATGCCGTCTCCCCCTCCCCCTGTGCATCATGCCCCTCTCGCCTCCTTCTCCTGTGCACCATGCCGTCTCCCCCTCCCCCTGTGCATCATGCCCCTCTCTCCCCCTCCTCCCCCTGTGCACCATGCCGTCTCCCCCTCCCCTGTGCATCATGCCCCTCTCTCCCCCACCTCCTCCTCCTTCTGTGCACCATGCCGTCTCCCCCTCCCCCTGTACATCATGCCCCTCTCTCCCCCTCATCCTCCTGTGCACCATGCCGTCTCCCCCTCCCCCTGTGCATCATGCCCCTCTCTCCCTCTCCTCCTCCTGTGAATTATGCCCCTCTCCCCCACCTGTGTATCATGCCCCTCTCTCCCCCTCCCCCTCCTGTGCACCATGCCGTCTCCGTCCCCCCCCTGTGCATCATGCCCCTCTCTCCCCCACCTCCTCCTCCTTCTGTGCACCATGCCGTCTCCGTCTCCCCATGTGCATCATGCCCCTCTCCCCCTCCTGTGCATTATGCCCCTCTCTCCCCCTCCCCCACCTGTGCATCATGCCCCTCTCTCCCCCTCCCCCTCCTGTGCACCATGCCGTCTCCGTCTCCCCCTGTGCATCATGCCCCTCTCTCCCTCCCTCTCCTGGCACAGGTCTCTGCCCCCGCACTGCGCCTGCGCACAGCCCCGGTTCGGGAGCCATGTTGCAGGATCTCCGGGGCTTGTAGTGATCGATTTGGGCTCCTGCACGGATCTGTGGCGAGGCCCGAGGTCCGAGGCCCGGGCGGGTGTGAGCGGGGAGCGGGTCCCCTCCCCGGGGCCGGAGTCATGAGCACGGGCTGCGACCTGTCCCGCAGGAACCCGCAGGAGGACTTCCAGCTCATCCAGAGGATCGGCAGCGGCACCTATGGGGATGTGTACAAGGTAAATACCCCCGGGGAGGTAGGGAGCCTGTGCCAGGGGCAGAGAGAGCGAGCCTGTGCCAGGGGCAGAGAGAGAGAGACGGCCTGCGTCAGGGGCAGAGAGACGGCCTGCGTCAGGGGCAGAGAGACGGCCTGTGTCAGGGGCAGAGAGAGAGAGAGACGGCCTGCGTCAGGGGCAGAGAGACAGAGACGGCCTGTGTCAGGGGCAGAGAGAGACGGCCTGTGCCAGGGGGTAGAGGGAGAGACGGCTTGTGCCAGGGGGTAGAGGGAGAGACGGCCTGTGCCAGGGGGTAGAGGGAGAGACGGCCTGTGCCAGGGGGTAGAGGGAGAGACGGCTTGTGCCAGGGGTAGAGAGACGGCGTGTGCCAGGGGTAGAGACAGGGTCAGAGACAGCCTGTTTTAGGGGCAGAGAGAGAGAGAGAGAGACAGCCTGAGTCAGGGGCAGAGAGAGACAGCCTGTGTTAGGGGCAGAGAGAAAGACAGCCTGAGTCAGGGGCAGAGAGAGACAGCCTGAGTCAGGGGCAGAGAGAGAGAGAGAGAGAGAGACAGCTTGAGTCAGGGGCAGAGAGAGACAGCCTGAGTCAGGGGCAGAGAGAGACAGCCTGTGTTAGGGGCAGAGAGAGACAGCCTGAGTCAGGGGCAGAGAGAGACAGCCTGAGTCAGGGGCAGAGAGAGACAGCCTGAGTCAGGGGCAGAGAGAGACAGCCTGAGTCAGGGGCAGAGAGAGACAGCCTGAGTCAGGGGCAGAGAGAGACAGCCTGAGTCAGGGGCAGAGAGAGACAGCCTGAGTCAGGGGCAGAGAGAGACAGCCTGAGTCAGGGGCAGAGAGAGACAGCCTGAGTCAGGGGCAGAGAGAGACAGCCTGAGTCAGGGGCAGAGAGAGACAGCCTGAGTCAGGGGCAGAGAGAGACAGCCTGAGTCAGGGGCAGAGAGAGACAGCCTGTGTTAGGGGCAGAGAGAGACAGCCTGAGTCAGGGGCAGAGAGAGACAGCCTGAGTCAGGGGCAGAGAGAGACAGCCTGAGTCAGGGGCAGAGAGAGACAGCCTGAGTCAGGGGCAGAGAGAGACAGCCTGTGTTAGGGGCAGAGAGAGACAGCCTGTGTTAGGGGCAGAGAGAGACAGCCTGAGTCAGGGGCAGAGAGAGACAGCCTGTGTTAGGGGCAGAGAGAGAGAGACAGCCTGAGTCAGGGGCAGAGAGAGACAGCCTGTGTTAGGGGCAGAGAGAGACGGCCTGTGTCGGGGGGCAGAGAGAGAGAGACGGCCTGTGTCGGGGGGCAGAGAGAGAGAGACGGCCTGTGTCGGGGGGCAGAGAGAGAGAGACGGTCTGTGTGGGGGGGGGGGGGGGGGAGAGAGAGAGAGACGGCCTGTGGCTGGGGGCAGTGAGCGAGAGACGGCCTGTGGCTGGGGGCAGTGAGAGAGAGACGGCCTGTGGCTGGGGGCAGTGAGAGAGAGACGGCCTGTGCCAGGGGGCAGTGAGAGAGAGACGGCCTGTGGCTGGGGGCAGTGAGAGAGAGACGGCCTGTGGCTGGGGGCAGTGAGAGAGAGACGGCCTGTGGCTGGGGGCAGTGAGAGAGAGACGGCCTGTGGCTGGGGGCAGTGAGAGAGAGACGGCCTGTGGCTGGGGGCAGTGAGAGAGAGACGGCCTGTGGCTGGGGGCAGTGAGAGAGAGACGGCCTGTGCCAGGGGGCAGTGAGAGAGAGACGGCCTGTGGCTGGGGGCAGTGAGAGAGAGACGGCCTGTGGCTGGGGGCAGTGAGAGAGAGACGGCCTGTGGCTGGGGGCAGTGAGAGAGAGACGGCCTGTGGCTGGGGGCAGTGAGAGAGAGACGGCCTGTGGCAGGGGGCAGTGAGAGAGAGACGGCCTGTGGCAGGGGGCAGTGAGAGAGAGACGGCCTGTGGCTGGGGGCAGTGAGAGAGAGACGGCCTGTGGCTGGGGGCAGTGAGAGAGAGACGGCCTGTGCCAGGGGGCAGTGAGAGAGAGACGGCCTCTGCCAGGGGGCAGTGAGAGAGAGAAGGCCTGTGCCAGGGGGCAGTGAGAGAGAGACGGCCTGTGCCAGGGGGCAGTGAGAGAGAGACGGCCTGTGGCTGGGGGCAGTGAGAGAGAGACGGCCTCTGCCAGGGGGCAGTGAGAGAGAGACGGCCTCTGCCAGGGGGCAGTGAGAGAGAGAAGGCCTGTGCCAGGGGGCAGTGAGAGAGAGTCGGCCTGAGCCAGGGGGCAGTGAGAGAGAGACGGCCTGTGGCTGGGGGCAGTGAGAGACGGCCTGTGGCTGGGGGCAGTGAGAGAGAGACGGCCTGTGCCAGGGGGCAGTGAGAGAGAGACGGCCTGTGGCTGGGGGCAGTGAGAGAGAGACGGCCTCTGCCAGGGGGCAGTGAGAGAGAGACGGCCTGTGGCTGGGGGCAGTGAGAGAGAGACGGCCTCTGCCAGGGGGCAGTGAGAGAGAGAAGGCCTGTGCCAGGGGGCAGTGAGAGAGAGTCGGCCTGAGCCAGGGGGCAGTGAGAGACGGCCTGTGGCTGGGGGCAGTGAGAGACGGCCTGTGCCAGGGGGCAGTGAGAGAGAGACGGCCTGTGGCTGGGGGCAGTGAGAGAGAGACGGCCTGTGGCTGGGGGCAGTGAGAGAGAGACGGCCTGTGCCAGGGGGCAGTGAGAGAGAGACGGCCTGTGGCTGGGGGCAGTGAGAGAGAGACGGCCTGTGGCTGGGGGCAGTGAGAGAGAGACGGCCTGTGGCAGGGGGCAGTGAGAGAGAGACGGCCTGTGGCAGGGGGCAGTGAGAGAGAGACGGCCTGTGGCAGGGGGCAGTGAGAGAGAGACGGCCTGTGGCAGGGGGCAGTGAGAGAGAGACGGCCTGTGGCAGGGGGCAGTGAGAGAGAGACGGCCTGTGCCAGGGGGCAGTGAGAGAGAGACGGCCTCTGCCAGGGGGCAGTGAGAGAGAGAGAAGGCCTGTGCCAGGGGGCAGTGAGAGAGAGACGGCCTGTGGCTGGGGGCAGTGAGAGAGAGACGGCCTCTGCCAGGGGGCAGTGAGAGAGAGACGGCCTATGCCAGGGGGCAGTGAGAGAGAGAAGGCCTGTGCCAGGGGGCAGTGAGAGAGAGTCGGCCTGAGCCAGGGGGCAGTGAGAGAGAGACGGCCTGTGGCTGGGGGCAGTGAGAGAGAGACGGCCTGTGGCTGGGGGCAGTGAGAGAGAGACGGCCTCTGCCAGGGGGCAGTGAGAGAGAGACGGCCTGTGGCTGGGGACAGACAGTGAGAGACGGCCTGTGCCAGAGGGCAGTGAAAGAAATGGTGCGTGAGAGTGGGCATAGATAGAGCGCCAACCTATGGCAGGGGCAGAGACTAAGTCTGTGCCATGTGTAGAGAAAGCATTGCCAGGGGCCAAAAAATAAACTATCGGGGGAATAAAGAGGCGGTGTGTTAGACAGGGCAAAGAGAGTGAGAAAACTACCCTGTACCAGGGGATAGATGGGTAAAGTGCAAGCGTGCCAAGTGACACAGCGATGCACACTGCTAGTAACAGGATGAGATTACCAATGATGCTGACAGGTGATACTGCTGCTCGTTAGGGGTGGTGACCCTGCGAATGGTTAATGTTCCTAGAATTGGTGTTAACAGGTGTTGCTGCAGGACAAGGAGAGTAACTGGGAACACTGACGGGAACACATGGTCAATTCAAACGAATGCTCCATCACCTGCCTTACATCTTAGCCTTGTTTATGGCTCCGGGGCCCATATTTACTAACCGGTGCTATACCGTAGGACACCTTCCGGTGCTGGAAGACACCATTTGTCTTGAAAGGTGTCTTCTGGCAAAGCACAGCTTAGTACATGCGGCCACCGTCCCTTACTGGGGCTTTCTTCACCTACTCTTGCTGCTGTCCTTACTGGGGTCCGCATTGGGTTCCCGACCTTTCATTGGTGCTTGTGCTATATACTGATCTATACATTATTCCTGGTAGCAGACCAATCATATCTAAGGTGCCACAGTGTGATAGCGTTTTTGAGTTTATCAGTTGCATGATTACCTGTATCTGCGTGAGCCTTATTTCTGGGCTTGGACCAGGTAACATTGATAAAGTCTTCTCATACTACCAATGCGGAATAACACCGCCCGTTGCCTTGCCAATTACAGGTCAACATCGCCCCATACTCTTAACTCCTTAGCAATAATCAGTTACCCTTCTGCTCATACCATTGCAGATGCCCCTTCTCCCATCACTAGTACCAATAAACACTGCCCACCCAGTTCATAAACTGTTCTTTTTAATTGAATCTATCATTCATTGGTATTTTAATGTAGGGAGGTTGGTAAGATGTTTTTTTTTTTAATGAATTTGCATTGTAATCTCATTTTGCCAGAGATTGACAGAGCCCTATAAAGTCCCTATTCTTCTTGCATTGAACCAGTGGCACTTCGACAGTTACGAACTCGGGCCATTTTTACAGACGCTGCTACTTTCAAGGCAAACTGGATTTGTTGGAAGAACCAGTGCATCTTCCTTAACCGTGAATGCTTCTAAGATATGAAAGGGACGCACTTTAATATTCCTAAAGATGGAATACAACATGAAGTGTTCCCATAGCGATGTAGCAAGTCTTGCTGTCCTCTGCACCGCGGCCGAACAAGCGAAAGTCCGCGGCGTTGTGTACAGAATCTGCCGCGATTGAGCGGCGAGGGGGTTCATGCTTCTGAATGAGATCATTGCCGCGTTAATCCTTCGGGGGCCGCGGTCACGTGGAAGCGTCCTGAAGACAGCAAGTCTTGCTACATCTGTTCCGTGTATAATAACATCAAATATCAACATTGTCTCTAGGACAGATCTGTGCATGCACATATTCATGGCAATAAGAATAAACTCTGCCAATTCATTTAGCTCCCGAGGCTTGTCGCACGGCTGCAAAGATACTGTTTACATCCAGAGATTTTTGGAGCTCGGCGTATTATACCGCGCACACGCCTGGCCTTTGTCAGCACCCATGGCCTAACAAAGCCTTCAGTTCTGCTATGGTGAGAGAGAAGGGTCAGTGTTATTGCTCTGTTCTCTGTAAGAATGGGAGGATGGGGACGGTTTCCAGGAACATGTGGGAAAAGGAAATCATTGAATAGAAGGCTGGAGCAGGCGATGCTCAGCAACAGTGTTGTGCATCACTGCAAACTGGCTGTGGCCTTATCTTGCTTCTCCTAGGACGTGATTCCCACGGGGGTGTGAATCTCGATGTGTGCTGTCGATGTGAATCTCGATGTGTGGCTGGCGATGTGAATCTCGACGTGTGCCGCGGTTTGAATCTCGATGTGTGCCGGCAGTGTGAATCTCGATGTGTGCCGGCGGTGTGAATCTCGATGTTTGCCGGTGGTGTGAATCTCGATGTGTGCCGGCGGTGTGAATCTCGATGTGTGCCGGCGGTGTGAATCTCGGTGTGTGCTGTCGATGTGAATCTCGGTGTGTGCCGGCGGTGTGAATCTCGATGTGTGCTGGCGGTGTGAATCTCGATGTGTGGCTGGCGGTTGTGAATCTCGATGTGGGGCTGGCGGTGTGAATCTCGATGTTTGGCTGGCGGTGTGAATCTCGATGTTTGGCTGGCGGTGTGAATCTCGATGTGTGGCTGGCGGTGTGAATCTCGATGTGTGGCTGGCGGTGTGAATCTCGATGTGTGGCTGGCGGTGTGAATCTCGATGTGTGGCTGGCGGTGTGAATCTCGATGTGTGGCTGGCGGTGTGAATCTCGATGTGTGGCTGGCGGTGTGAATCTCGATGTGTGGCTGGCAGTGTGAATCTCGATGTGTGGCTGGCGGTGTGAATCTCGATGTGTGGCTGGCGGTGTGAATCTCGATGTGTGCCGGCGGTGTGAATCTCGATGTGTGGTTGGCGGTGTGAATCTCGATGTGTGCCGGCGGTGTGAATCTCGATGTGTGCCGGCGGTGTGAATCTCGATGTGTGCTTGATCAATGCTTCTTCCTTTTTTTTTTGTCTTAAGGATTGCACAATTAATATTCTGGTTGATACAAGCTTTCTACATGAAGCATTTGCTGCCCTGACCACACAATGTGCAATGTATCTGCTATATTTATCTGTTAAATAACCCACTATGTTGATTTGCTTTGTAGATGATAATGAACAAATTACGTTTTATTTATATTTTGATATAACATTGGAAAAATAAGATGCATCAAAAATCCCCCAATTAAACTTAATTATAAAATGAAACAAAAATTGTAAAAAGAAACAAGGAAAAAGTTGCATAACAAACATATATGCATGGAAATCAACGTTAGTATAGAATTGTTATTTTTGAAAGTCAGAAAGCTTGTGACACCGACTGGATTCTTATGTTTGGTAATTTATCTGAAGATGCTGTGGAATAGACACCTACAACTTTTGAAAAAGATTACTTTATAACTCTTCAACAGGTCGTTTTCTTTTACAAGTGTATTTTGTGTAACCGTCTTTATAGCTTACGTATTTTAAGATGCTACGTGTGACTGTGTCCCATAATAATAGCTTAAGTGTTTTTTTTTTTGTTTTTTTTAAATTGATGATCAGGGAAATTTAAAAGATCAGGGAATATATATATATATATTTTAAAGAAATCCCCTTTTTCTTTCTGTTTGCGTGCTTTCTCTCTACATATAGGGCCAACGTTATTTCATTCGCTTTCAGATAGAGCAGCGTTCTCTCTTTAAAGTTTTAGCCTTCCCTAGTTGTTCTCACTCAGGTTGTTTTTTTAGGCTGCGCTTATAGTGCCGGCGACGTCGAGTCAAAACCAATGCATTGTCGGCGGTTATAGTGCGCGCGACCAAGCGACAGCGCTACCAAAAATCTGGTAGTCACAGTTGTTTGATTTTTTTTTCTCCTTGTGGCCAATTAAAGAGCTTCTCCGTCCCTCTGCCTTCCCCTTTTCTGACGTCACTGACCTTGTAGCCGGCGACGTCGTCTAAACTTGAATTACAACTATCGCGACGGCGACAGGTGACGTCATCGATCGCGTCGCCAGCACTATAAGCGCAGCCTAACGCTAAGGATTGCTGTGTTGAGCCTTTTACCAGAGGTATTTTGCCTGATTAACAGCGCAGGGAAGCAGGGCTGTCTCGGCCTGCTCCATCAAGTATGGAATTGTATCCAGCGAGTATAAAAGTTGACATGACTTTCAGAAGTGCTGCGGATCTGTTTTCTCGCCATGTTTGGATGTTCATGTGTTTTCTTATCTGAGGACTGGGGTTGACTCCTAGAAGGAGGAAGATTTATGTTGCTGGGATAAAAGTGCTATACCGGGCACAATGCTGTAGTGAGAGGGGCATTGCAGGGATTCATAAGGGCTGATATATAGTCTTGCGAATTCATAGTGAAACTGGAGAGTATATTTCATTATTTCACATTGCCATCTATTACGCCGATGTTATTTGGTATAGAATTGTATGAAAGCCCCCGTCCCACAATGATATTGAAGTTGCATTTAAGCGAAAGCACTCGCTCACATAACGCTTGGCTGCGGTATGTGAAATACGGGCTGCAGCAGTGAAAAGTTTCTCAAATGGTTTTTAATAGTTTTCTGTTTTATGAACGCGTAACAGGCGACTGTCACATAGCGCAGCGTACACCACACATTCTGCTTCTGTGACTGCACAACTACTGCAAGAATGTGGCAGCTACTCCAGAGTCGTGCTGATCAGAGGGCCGGTGGGAAGAAGGGCTCGGGGAACTATTATTTATCATAATTATAATAGAATTCAAAACTTGTAGACCAATTTCACATGGGATCACTGATGGGGATGGAAAATAAGTGTGTGTGTGTGTGTGTGTATTTAGCTCCTTGGGTTAGGATCCCCTTCCTATTGTCTTGCTTTGTCGGCATATATGTGCACTCTTGTCATTAAATGTTATTATCGGTTTGTGCTGCGCCGTGGAATATGTTGGCACCATACAAATAAAATATACCGGTCGTCATTTGACGCCACGACGACGCGTTGCCAGAAGCTGCCGGAGACCTGGTAAGGGAATTTACAGAGGCCTTCGCCAATCCCCCGGAATTTAATTTAAATGCTTTGGGGAAGAGTGCGGGCCCTCGGTAAGTGCCGCGCCCCCCCCAGTTTGCGCCCCCCCCCCCCCAGTTTGCGCTCCCCTACACTACAGTATGTTTTCTACAAAATGTTGTTGAATCACTTTTCTTTAAATGATATAGGTTGCCTTTAACCTACCTTCAACTTTTGTTCCTATTCCAACAACTATTGATTTTATTCTAATTGATTTTGAGGGTACACAGACCCTATGGCTTTACGGGGCCCCTCAATATAGCCTAGGTATTAAAAAAAATGTTCTTAGTACTTGGACTCAAATTGCGAGGCCCAAGGCTGCAACATATCTATCTTCCACGTAAATCCACCACTGCCACTACAATGAATAGTTGGAGAGCGAGTTTATAGGATATTGCTGCAACAGAGAAACTAGCATACGCATCTACAAATAAATATTAGAAATGGGTTAGAATATGGGAGCCTTTTGTTGCAATCCATTTCAATGAACGGGGCGCTGGCTGGAAAGGGGCTGCGGTTTCTCTTCTCCCACTACCACCCCCGGCAAAATTTTTCTTTAATTGCTTTTAAACGTCTTAGTTTGTTTCGCACTTGTTTTAGCCTGTCTGCTGTATATTCTGTGACACCACTCGAAAACCGTGTCTATTGTGTCCCGTAATAAGATCACGAGAGATCTTCCACGATACCTTGGGATATAAGTAAGACAAGATGCATGGCTTTGGGATGCAATGACTTTATTAGTCTCTCTGATACAATCTGTATGGGCCCCAGTAGATCTGCCTGTGTAGCATTATGAGAAGCTTGAAGATGACGTTGAGAGAATAGTACGTTCACTTATGCATTTGTATTGTGTCCTGTACTCAGTCTGATGTGTATCAATTGTTTTTATCCGTGTTTAAAAAAAAAAAAAATGATGGAAACTAATACAAAAAAATGCGTGGGGGAAAATAAAAAGATGAGTTGTGAAAGTCTCAGGAAATTAAACATTTTGAGGCGTAATATTCAGAGAGTAGCACTCCAAAGTTGTTTTTTAAAGTGGAAAAACGTAATTTTCCCAGCATTTCTGTCCAATGCAATAGACCTTTCGAGGAGTGTGTTATTTAGTGTTGATAATTTTTTTTAATAACATTGTACACACACATACATATCTACACACATACACACACACACACTTTCAGCGGCGGTAGCAGCGCAAATTCATTTACTCATTTACTATTCTTTTACTCATCTTCTCCCCTGTCGGCCGGTTCCACTCTCCCTGCCGTGCGTGCGCACGCGGCACCATTATAGAATGGCTGACTAACCTCAGCGAACTAAAACTGCCGCGCGCGCTCGGCGTAGCTCACACCCGCACTTTAGATCCAGCCTAAGGCCGCCTTGCTTGCCGGCGGCGCGTGCAATTCACTGCACCGCGATCTGCGGTCTGCAGTGATTTTTTTCCGGCGCAGTGGGGCGTGGCCAAAACGGGTGGGGGTGCGCGGCCATGATGTGAGGGGGCGGGACCATCCCACAGCACAGTAGCCCCTCAGCAGCTCCACAGCAGCTCCACAGCAGCCCCTCAGCAGCCCCTCAGCAGCCCCTCAGCAGCCCCTCAGCAGCTCCACAGCAGCCCCTCAGCAGCCCCATAGCCCCTCAGCAGCCCCACAGCAGCCCCTCAGCTCCACAGCAGCCCCTCAGCCCCTCAGCAGCCCCTCAGCTCCACAGCAGCCCCTCAGCTCCACAGCAGCCCCTCAGCTCCACAGCAGCCCCTCAGCCCCTCAGCTCCACAGCAGCCCCTCAGCAGCCCCTCAGCTCCACAGCAGCCCCTCAGCCCCTCAGCTCCACAGCAGCCCCTCAGCTCCACAGCAGCCCCTCAGCTCCCCAGCAGCCCCTCAGCACCACAGCAGCCCCTCAGCTCCACAGCAGCCCCTCAGCTCCACAGCAGCCCCTCAGCAGCCCCTCAGCTCCACAGCAGCCCCTCAGCTCCACAGCAGCCCCTCAGCACCACAGCAGCCCCTCAGCACCACAGCAGCCCCTCAGCTCCACAGCAGCCCCTCAGCTCCACAGCAGCCCCTCAGCAGCCCCTTAGCTCCACAGCAGCCCCTCAGCTCCACAGCAGCCCCTCAGCTCCACAGCAGCCCCTCAGCTCCACAGCAGCCCCTCAGCAGCCCCTCAGCTCCACAGCAGCCCCTCAGCCCCTCAGCTCCACAGCAGCCCCTCAGCAGCCCCTCAGCTCCACAGCAGCCCCTCAGCCCCTCAGCAGCCCCTCAGCAGCCCCTCAGCTCCACAGCAGCCCCTCAGCCCCACAGCAGCCCCTCAGCCCCTCAGCTCCACAGCAGCCCCTCAGCTCCACAGCAGCCCCTCAGCCCCACAGCAGCCCCTCAGCCCCTCAGCTCCACAGCAGCCCCTCAGCTCCACAGCAGCCCCTCAGCTCCACAGCAGCCCCTCAGCTCCACAGCAGCTCCACAGCAGCCCCTCAGCTCCACAGCAGCCCCTCAGCTCCACAGCAGCTCCACAGCAGCTCCACAGCAGCTCCACAGCAGCCCCTCAGCTCCACAGCAGCCCCTCAGCCCCACAGCAGCCCCTCAGCTCCACAGCAGCTCCACAGCTCCACAGCAGCCCCTCAGCTCCACAGCAGCCCCTCAGCTCCACAGCAGCTCCACAGCAGCTCCACAGCAGCCCCTCAGCCCCACAGCAGCCCCTCAGCTCCACAGCAGCTCCACAGCTCCACAGCAGCCCCTCAGCTCCACAGCAGCCCCTCAGCTCCACAGCAGCCCCTCAGCCCCTCAGCTCCTGCAATTGACCGCTCCCTGCGGTCTGTAGGGAGAGGGAGCGGGAGCTGGGGGGCGTGATTTGAGCAGGGGGGGGGGGCGTGGTTTGAGCGGAGGGCTCTCGTGCTGTCCCCCCCCAACCTGTCAGTTCCTCTCCCACCTCCCGGAGCCCCCCCTCCTCTCCCCCCCTCCCGTAGCAGGGGCAGCCTGCGAAACGGGCACCAGAGGGGGCGGGGCGCTATGCACGACTGCACAGACAGGGTAGCCGCCTCCCTCCCCGTAGCCGCCTCCCTTCCCTCCCCGTAGCCGCCTCCCTTCCCTCATTGGCTGTCTGCTGCACCACGTGACGCGTCAGCGCTTCTGATCACCAGAAGCTTGCAGCATCGGCCGGCTGACGCGTCACAGCACGCAGTCAGCCCCGTCTGAAGGAGCCAGCGGGGACCTCCAGACTGGAGGAAAGGAGCTGGCGGCCGCGTGCGCTGCCGGACGCAGCGGGACCAAAGCCTTAGGCCTCGGTCCCGCTGCGCTCGTTGGCGCGGGCGGCGGGTCGCGAGTTCCCCACCAGCAGGGGAATCCTCGCGAGCCGGTCCCGGTCCCCACTGGCTGCACAGCTGACTACACGCTGTAGCGCGTCAGCCGCTGGAGACACCACAGAATGGTGTTTCCTAGCGTTGACGCGTGACGTGTGTGGCTGTGAGCCAATGGGGAGGGGAGGCTTCGGGAGGAGGAGAGGCTTCGGGGAGCGGGGAGGAGTGTGGAGTGAAAGCAGGTGAGTGCCTTTCTCTGTGTGTGTGTCTGAGTGCGTGCCTGTGTGTGTGTATGTGTCTGAGTGCGTGAGTGCCTGTCTGTGTGTGTGTGTGCCCGAGTGCCTGCCTCTGTCTGTGTGTGTGTGTGTGTGTATGAGTGCGTGAGTGCCTGCCTGTGTGTGCGCGCGTGTGTGTGTATGAGTGCGTGAGTGCCTGCCTGTGTGTGTGTGTGTGTGTGTGTGTGTGTGTGTGTATGAATGAGTGCCTGCGTGTGTGTGTTTAAACTTACCTTCCAGCTCCAGCCCGAGTCCGTGGAGGGAGGGGGGGGAGAGTAGCTGGTCCCTCCGCTCAAGCCACGCCCCCCCTCCCTGTCAAACCGCCCACCTCCCGCCCACCTCCCGATCAAACCTCCCACTCCCGCCCACCTCCCGCTCCGGCTCCCGCTCCCTACAGACCGCAGATCGCGGTCTGTGTATCTCAGCGCACCGCCTGTCAGCAGCGCAGGTGCGCTGACTCTGGGAGCGGGGCCTTAGCCTTAGACACAACTTCTGAATGCGGCTCTCTTTCTGAAAATTAGGCATGGGGGGTACCCTACGAGTTTCTGGACCCGCAAGCATTATTTGAGCGGTGTGGGACGTTTGGAGCACGACCAGAACGCAGCTGGCGTTCTGTCGCCGCCGGGACATTTCGCTGCAATGTCCGCCACACTCCCGTGCTCTCGACAAGCCAGGTCTGCCGCACCCGCCCGCTCAGACAACTGCGAGGGTCCGCTACACCGCCGAGGCAGGCTGCCTCCGCTCTATCTTTAAATGTCCCATGAGACATTTAAACATGCAGTTGTCAGAGCGGGTGGTCGGACGCGGCAAACCTGGCATGGCGCCAAAGTGTCACGGCAGTGGAACATCAGTGGCGTTTTGATCGTAGTCAAACGTCCCATTCTATTGTTTGAGTGCTATTTGAGTGCAAGTATACACTCTTTTGACCAGCAATTTTGAGTGTCACAACAATAATATTTAAAATGACTATTTCTCTGAAGTAGGTTACTGGGGGATTTCACAGCAAGACTATGATCAGGATGGAAAAGTTCAAATGAAGTCGTGTATATTTCCTGCACTACTTTGTCCGTTATGTGTCCCTTATCTGTTGGTCCAACACTCACTACTCCCTCCCTCCTTCCTTCACTACTTTACTACATGGAGGAAAGGGCCAGCACAAGTAACCACCCTTCTTTCTCTGTAAGGCCTCGTTTATAGTGCATGCGCTCGCGATAGCATGACGTCACGTGTGCGAAACATGCACTGCAGGCTGGAGGCATCGGGAGGCGACAGGTAGGCGTTGCCATGACGTCACGTGATGCGGCCATTGCCCGGAAAAATCAATTTCTGAGATCTGTTTAAAATTTGCGCGCTTGGACACGTCTGTCGCGCGCGCTCAATTGACAACATTACTTTGTTTTTGGCGTCGCCGAACACAGAAGAATTTACAATGCATCTGATCTCAGACACGCTATTAGAGAGGGTTGGGGTTCCTTACAATGCATCTGATCTCAGACGCGCTATTAGAGAGGGTTGGGGTTCCTTGCAATGTATCTGATCTCAGACCCGCTATTAGAGAGGGTTGGGGTTCCTTACAATGCATCTGATCGCAGACGCGCTATTATAGAGGGTTGGGTTCCTTACAATGCATCTGATCTCAGACACGCTATTAGAGAGGGTTGGGGTTCCTTACAATGTATCTGATCTCAGACACGCTATTAGAGAGGGTTGGGGTTCCTTACAATGTATCTGATCTCAGACGCGCTATTAGAGAGGGTTGGAGTTCCTTACAATGTATCTGATCTCAGACGCGCTATTAGAGAAGGTTGGGGTTCCTTACAATGCATCTGATCTCAGACACGCTATTAGAGAGGGTTGGGATTCCTTAACAAAAGAAAAGTTTAAAAAAATTCTACCACTTGTCCATACCAATGGCTGATACCTTGGCTTAAAGTGTAATGCATTGCAGGCCTTCTGGGCAGCAAAATTATTAAATACCAATGCATTCTCCAGTGCACCATTCCTCCTTCCATAGTTATGGGAAGTTCTAGGAAGCTGGAAGTGCTCAAATCTGTTTAATGCAGCATGTACTGTACATATGCACCTTCTAACAGGCAATATCAGGATCGGATTCAGGCCAAAAGTACATCTCGCTCACTTCCATCCTATTGCCTGTCATTGCATAATTCCAAGCAGCTCACTACTTAGCAAAAATATCCTCAAGTAATTATTTTTGGAAGGGCGTCGGTTAATCTAATGTGAGATATAACACACCTTACAAGTGAAAAAGTAGTTGTTTAAGTGGCAGGCCCATGTAACACACAACTTTCGTTAACTGTGTTGGTGCCACTTACATTTACTAGAGCTTTTTCTGCATACAGGTAGTCTTTGCTATCCAACGTTTCGCTTTACAACAAATGGCATATCCAACGCTTTACAATGTAACCCTGTGGGCTGTTTTTCGACGCCGGAATGCGTTATCCAACGCTCACCGCCACTGATTAACATGGGACTCACTTTACAACGGTTTCACTATCCAACGCTACTTCCAGAACGGATTCCGTTGGATAACCGAGGACTACCTGCATGTCCAATAAAATGCAGGAGTTGCTCTGTTGGAGCGGCCAGCCCGATCATCCCCTAGAAACCGAGCATTTTTACCAAGACAAACCTGATACATCAACAGGGCCATTGCAGTACTAGGTACGCCATAAAGGCACTCTAAAGGTTATGATGCCTTTTTCAGCTTTTTCCTTGACATGGAATTTAAATACATCCTAGACGGTCTAACCCTTTCAGTGCCAAAAAGCCACGACCCCTCCGGCACTGGCGATCACATCGCCACTTTTTTTCTGAAGTGACCGTGTGAGCGCTCTGCCACTGATGACAGGATCCTTATAGATCATGTTCTGCGCTCTATAGGATCTCTAGTAGATATACGTGTGCTAGTACATGAAGCCCCTGGGGTGCCAGAACCCGTGGCGTTAGTAGCTACGTCTAAAGGGCGCCCAATGGGTTAAACATGTCCTTGCCATTAGTACAATTCGGTAATGAGGGAAATCTAGTTGGTATTTTTTTTAAACTATTTACATGAAATAGTGTGCTTTTAGACCCGGGGTGCGTAAACTGGGGGCGTGAGATTGTCTGCGGGGGCGCGTGGTTTACAGAGGCCCCGCGCGCTTCCCTGAAGGCACCTAAATTAAATGCTGGGGGAGGCGTCGAAGGGCTCTGTACACTTAACTAAACTGCACTTACCTTGGCCCAGACGGCTTCTGGAGACACGTTGCCATGGCAACGCAACTTCAAATGCCGCCGCGGGCCATGTGACGTCACGTTACCATGGCAACATGACATCATGACACCCAGAATGCCGGAGCCGAGGTAAGGGGGGGGGGGGGCGTGCGGAGAGGGGGACAGCCGGCAGGGGTGCACGGAGAAAAAAGATTGCTCTCCCTGCTTTAGACTAAAGGCAAACCGGATGAAAAATGCAGCACTGCCAACCTGAGTTTCTGAATTGGCTCTCGTCTTCGAGCTGTAATCCCATCTGTTTAGGGTCACCATACTCCTGCATTTTTATTAGAGACAGTGTCTTAGACCAGGAGTGCGCAAACAGGGGGGGGGGGGGGAGGTTGCGCAGCGCTTACAGAGGCCCCGCGCTCTTCCTCAAAACATTTCAATGCCGGGGATCACGCAAGGCCTCTGTAAGTTCCCTTATCTTTGGCGGGATGGCAACGTGGCATCAAATGACACAGCACGGTCACATGACATTGTGACGTCAGAAACGCTGGAGACAAGATAAGGGGGGGTGCACAAGCATGGGGGGCAGACAAAAAAGTTTGCGCCCCCCTGCTTTAGACAACCAGCACTGGACTGAAATGGCATAGAGCTAATTTGGCAATACTGAAAATAAAGACAATAAAAAATAAATAAAATTACTGATTCAATGAAATGGGTGCTTTTGAACCCCTGTTTTAGCTGATCTGGATAAAATGCTTGCATTTCCAGGGCCTGCCAACATAATTATAGTGATTCGGTTGTGTCGTGTTTAGACTTTAGCAGCACAGATATGTTAGAAAGTTCAAAAATAGTGTGCTATGTTAAAGTCTATAATTTCTTGAGGGATGTATCCCACTCATTCACTTTGTGACATTCATTTGTTACTCGTCAGGACATTGTGACCAGGTAAATGTGTGTGTGTGTATGTGTCTGTGTGTATATATATATATAACATTATTCACATATCGCATAGCTCTTGTGAGGAATGCTATGGTATTCCATAAATAAGTGAATTTGTGTGATTTGTCATACAAAATAAACACATTTGGTGGTGCATTCCTGTTTATGAAAACGTACTAAAGCAGGGCCGGCGTGATGGAGGTGCGGTGCACCGAGTCCCGCAGTTAGAGGCCCCGCGCTCTTACCCACAACAATTAAACTAATTGCCGGCAGAGCGCGCAGGGCCTCTGTAACACTCTTGCCTCCTCCTTCGCGAGGTCTTCCTGCAGTGTCCATCATGGCGCCGGGACATCAAAAGGTGTCGCGTTGCCTTGACAACAGGACGTCACGCTGGTATGGTAACGGGACGCCCTGTCGCGCAGCATAATGTCATGTGCCGTCCCGTTGTCATGGAAACGCCATTTGATGCTGCGGCGCCATAATCAGACATCGCGAAAGAGAAGGTAAGGCCGAGGGCATGGT
Organism: Ascaphus truei; assembly: GCF_040206685.1. Classification (NCBI taxonomy): domain Eukaryota; kingdom Metazoa; phylum Chordata; class Amphibia; order Anura; family Ascaphidae; genus Ascaphus; species Ascaphus truei. The sequence continues at coordinate 112,347,347 of NC_134486.1, read as the reverse complement.
CAGCGCTTACCCGCTGATCCGCGCTCACGCTTGTCAGTGAGCCCCTGCAGCTGCAATGAGAGTGACTTTAGCAGGGGCTCGCGCACGCTTACGCAGGCGTGTGGAGGCGGAGGAGACAGTCGGATTTAAATTTACTCACTGAGGGGAGTGGAGGGCCAGTCACGTGAGCGGTTCGCCCAATGAGGGCGAACCAGCTCCGTGACGTCACTGGCCCGCCCCCAGACACGCCCCCGGACGGTGCGTGCACTAAGGCCAGGGAAAGAACCCGCTTTCCCTCAGCCTCCGCACGGCTGAAGTCCCTATGGACTCAGCCTAAGAGGCCCCGCACCAGTTCCCTGCACCGCACCCCGCAATTCTATGAGCCGGCCCCGTTAAAGGGTATAATGAAGCAAATTCCCCCAATAACGGTCCCCCCATAGAACATAAAATCAGTAGATCTAGCACCAAAAAAAAAAGGAAGAGGAACTTAAAGAGTCTGCAAACTATGTTTTCGCTAAAAAGATCACACAATACAATGAAATACAGTCAGATTCACAGGTGTCATTAAGCCCGAGCTACAAACAAAGGAAGACAAAGCAAACTTGAATCTGCTTGTTGCTAAATGGTTTTGAATGACAGAGCCTTTGGCTTGTAGCGCGACACTGTTAAGGCGGATTGGTTTTCTGTTAAACAAAGCCCATTACCTCATAGTAGCCCTATTGTGTTTGATCACTCACGAGTGAGATACAAAGAACTTGTCTTGGATTAGTCATAGAACCATTTGAATATTGTTTTAGTTCACAAGGGCACAAAGCCTGCCTGCGAATAAAGGGCAGCAGCGTTAAAGGGGCAGTATGTTCTAGGACCAGAGGGAACGAAGAACAGATGCATGTTTACTGCTCTGCAGGCACTACCCACGCATGAGAAGCCAGGGAAAGGAATTCCAGGCAAACGCCCTGCAGGTTATAGAACCTAAGGGATTCACTGCTGTTTGGAATTGGGAGCATTTGAAGTCACTTATAAGATTTGGGGATGGACAGCATGGTATGGAGCTTAGCAGTGCAGGGGAGGAGACACTGACAGGCTGGTGCCGATTTCCTCCTCCCGCACTCTCGTGAACACATCTTTGGGATCCAAATGTTGAAATTTGGCCAAAGCCACCCATTTTTCTGGAATGGTCTTGGAAAGAGCTTGATGTAGGACATGATCGGGTATCCAAAACGTCGGTTTTCCCCAAATTGTCGGGTCGATAATTTGAAAATTCAATCACCAGATGTTGCTCCTAGAAATTACTCTCAAAGAGTTTCCATTTAATGTGTAGCCAGATCAGTCAGCAGAAAGGTTGTAGTAGATGGAAAGCATGGCTAGTGTAAAAACATAAATAATAATTTTGCTGGAAATTCAAAAATTAGACTACACAGATCCTCCCCCCTTCATGCTCGCACAGATCCTCCCCCCTTCATACTCTCACAGATCCTCCCCCATTCATACTCACACGTATCATCACCCCTTCATACTCACACAGATCCTCCCCCCTTCATACTCACACAGATCCTCCCCCCTTCATACTCACACGTATCATCACCCCTTCATACTCGCACAGATCCTCCCCCCTTCATACTCGCACAGATCCTCCCCCCTTCATACTCGCACAGATCCTCCCCCCTTCATACTCGCACAGATCCTCCCCCCTTCATGCTCGCACAGATCCTCCCCCCTTCATACTCACACGGATCCTCCCCCTTTCATACTCACACGGATCCTCCCCCCTTCATACTTACACAGATCCTCCCCCTTTCATACTCACACAGATCCTCCCCCCTTCATGCTCGCACAGATCCTCCCCCCTTCATACTCGCACGGATTCCCCCCTATCATACTTGCACAGATTCTCCCACAATATCCCTCTTCATACTCGCACAAATCCCCCCCCCCCTTCATACTCGCACAGACTCCCCCATCATACTCGCACAGATCCTCCCCCCATCATACTCTCACAAACCCCCACCCACCATCATACTCGCACAGATGCTCCCCCCATTTCATACTTGCACAGATCCTCCCCCCCTTCATACTCGCACAGATCCTCCCCCCACTTCATACTCGCACAGATCCTCCCCCCCTTCATACTCGCACAGATCCTTTCCCTGTTCATACTTGCACCGTTCCTCTCCACCCCCTTCATACTTGCACATATCCTCCCCCCCTTCATACTAGCACAGATCGTCTCCACCCCTTTATACTCACAGATCCTCTCCCCCTCTTTATACTCACACAGATCCTCCCCCCTTCATACTCACACAGATCCTCCACGTGTTCATACTCGCACAGATTCTCCCCCCCTTCATACTCACACAGATCCTCCACGTGTTCATACTCACACAGATCCTCCATGTGTTCATACTCGCACAGATTCTCCCCCCCTTCATACTCACACAGATCCTCCACGTGTTCATACTCACACAGATCCTCTCCGTGTTCATACTCACACAGATTCTCTCCCCTTTATACTCACACAGATCCTCTCCGTGTTCATACTCACACAGATTCTCTCCCCTTTATACTCACACAGATCCTCTCCGTGTTCATACTCGCACAGAATCTCCCCCCCTTTATACTCACACAGATCCTCTCCGTGTTCATACTCGCCCAGATTCCCCCCCCCTTTATACTCACACAGATCCTCCATGTGTTCATACTCGCACAGATTCTCCCCCCCTTCATACTCACACAGATCCTCCACGTGTTCATACTCACACAGATCCTCCACGTGTTCATACTCGCACAGATTCTCCCCCCTTTATACTCACACAGATCCTCTCCGTGTTCATACTCACACAGATTCTCTCCCCTTTATACTCACACAGATCCTCTCCGTGTTCATACTCGCACAGATTCTCCCCCCCTTTATACTCACACAGATCCTCTCCGTGTTCATACTCACACAGATCCTCCACGTGTTCATACTCGCACAGATTCTCCCCCCCTTTATACTCATACAGATCCTCTCCGTGTTCATACTCGCACAGATTCTCCCCCCCTTTATACTCACACAGATCCTCTCCCTGTTCATACTCGCCCAGATTCCCCCCCCCCCTTTATACTCACACAGATCCTCTCCCTGTTCATACTCGCCCAGATTCCCCCCCCCCCTCCCCAACCCTTCATTCTCTGAGATACCACACAGATCCTTCTTTTCTCCTTTCACGTAAATTTAAGTCGTGTGATCCAGAGAAAAGAAGACGGCATCGTCACTCGTCTGCACTGATTTTCCACACATTTTTTCAGCCGTACGTGTGTATGTAGTGGGAAAGGTACTGGCCAACATGCAAATGAGGCGGGCATGGCAAGTAAGGCTTCAACACCCAATTATGGAATGCACCCAAAAGCAATGGCCTTCGTTCTCCGGAGACTGGATTGTGCCGGGGCTTGACAGCAGTCAGCAAGAAGGCAGAAGGTGCTAAGAATCCCTGGCGGTTAAACAAAAGGTTTAATTAAAAATTAAATCTGGCTACCTACAACTGCCAGGCTCTCCAGTGAAGCAGCACTGCAAGATAAACTTGAAAATATGAAATGGGATATTGTTGGTCTTGATGAAGTAAGAAGAAAAGATGAAGGACCTCATTGAGCTCAAAAGCGACCACCTATTCCATTACAGTGGTACACAAAATGGGAGAATCAATGGAGTAAGCTTCATTGTTACCAAGAGATGGAGAGAAAATGTAAGGGAGTATGAAAGCTAATCGGAAAGAGCAGCCAGAATAGTTACAGTTGACAAAGAGATATGGGCTTCAAGTAATCCAGGTGTATGACCCAACATCAAGTCACGCAGACAATGAAGTGGAAGACTTCTAGCAAGAAATCAACCAACTTGACAACAAAGGAAATAGGCACCTCAAGATCATTATGGGAGATTGCAATGCAAAGATTGGTGCCCACCAGTTGGTAAGTATGGTCATGGTAACATGAATGAACATGGGGACAGATTGGTAGAAAACGCAGTATGTGAGAACTTCTGCATTATGAGTTCATTCTTCAAGAAGAATCCAAATAGAAAATGGATCTGAACCAAGAATGAAATTGACTATATCCTAACAAGAAACACGTGATTGAAGACTGCACAGTCCTTAACCGGTTTTGACAGAGCGATCACTGATTGGTTGTCTGCAAATTACATCTGAATGTGAAGTTGGAAAGAAGAATACTGATGAAAAAGAAGACGAAAAACAATAAACATCAATAACCTCAAGAATAATAGCAGGGAATTTCGACTGCAACCCAAAAAATCGCTTTAACTTGGTAGAAATGGACAGGGGAACTTTAACAAACAATTATGAAGACATTATGAAGATTGTAGTTGAAAGCGCAGGAAAAAAAAAATAGAGGCATTACTAACAAAAGAAACCGGGTAAGAAAATATCTGATAAGACTAAACAATTGAGACGACAAGAAATGAAGCAATCCCATGACGCAAGAACCGAATATGCAGAGCTGTGCAAGATAATCCGCAGAGGATAACTGAAGTTGTATATGTAGAAAGATGGTGGAGCACTGCAAAGAAATAGGGCTGGAGGCAGATCCGTGAAAAATAAAAATGCTTTAATCCAAATGCATGGTAGCAACAGCTACATTAAAAGGGTCCTCTAACGCGTTTCGCACTTTAATATTAAATATTTGGATTGGTTGGTTGGTTGGTTGGATTAAAGCATTTTTATTTTTCACGGATCTGCCTCCAGCCCTATTTCTTTGCAGTGCTCCACCATCTTTCTACATATACTCTAACTACAAAACGAAACGGATGCACGCTGTCATGGAGCAGAAGGGGTTAATATGTGAGTGATCTACTATGTTTTATGGTTATTGTGACTATAGGGTATGTGCAGGGCTCCAGCCTATGATACAGGATATGTTCTATCCACATAGTGATTGCACTGGGAGTCTCTTTATATAAGGGCTTCCATGTGGTTTCGCTTTTAGAGTGGTTATTTTTGCACTGTCCTTGTTAGGCTTCATATGGTGAGCCATATACCCTGTCACACATCCACACATTTAATATACAATCAATATACCCCGGTCTCCGAGGCATTATGGCCAACATTGCACAATCCTGGATTTAGAAGCACCATCAAGAGATTCATTTCTCATCCTTTGCTATAACTGAAGTTGTAAGGAAATGTAACTGTGATATGGTGAGGAAGATTATTGAAGATAGCAAACGCTTAAAGAAGACAAAGCAGCGACTTCTGATTGGGCTGAAGCAAATAATAGCACTCAAACAAGATGATAGATCAACCACTAAAAGACTGTGCACTTATCATAAAGAGAGCTGAGGACTTCTACATGAGATTGTACGAGAACACAGATAACCCAGGGCATAATCTAGCAGTGGACAAGCCAGAAGAAACCAGCAATGATGTTCCAGGTGTAGTTCCAGATTAAGTGGCATAAGTGGCAAAAGCAATAAAATCCATGAAGAATGGGAAGGTGAAGATGAAATTACAACTCCAAATCTTGAAAGAAGCTGGAGAAGAGGTTGAAAAGAATCCTTGCAAAACTCGTTACATGCTGCATGAAGAACAGGAAAGTGCCAGAACAATGGAGCAATGCTACAGTTATCCTCATCCACACGAAAAAAGACAAAGATGACTTGAAGAACTACAGAGCAATTGGTCTACATCCAATCATTTACAAGATTTTTTTATAAATAGGCTCACTAATCGGCTGCAACAGACGCTGAACTTTTTCCCAGCCTAATGAACAAGTGAGATTTTGCAGTGGATACAACACAGTGGACCACATACAAATCGTACAAGAAGTGGTTTCCCGAAATAATGAGTGTGATCTACCACTCCGTTTAGGATTCGTAGATTACGAAAAGCATTTGATTTGTCTATACCTCAGCGGTCCCAGATGCATTAAGACTGTATTGAAGAAGCGTACATTGATATTATAAACATCATTTACGGGAATTACACATCATCCATTAGATTACATGACTATACAAGCAAGATAAACATCAAGGGAGTGCAGCAGGGAGACACAGTGTCACCAACGGTTCTCACTGAATTGTTCAAGACATTTAGATTGGGAAGTAAAAGGAATCCAGAAACATTTTGTTATTTTTTCCAGAAGATCTCCAGCAACAAATTGGAGAACTTGCTGAAATGAGTAGGAATGAATCCTTATGAATCTCGGCAAGACCGAAGTGATGTTCAACTAATGTGTCAAGTCTGCAAAGATTAAAATAAATGGAATAGAACTTGAAGTCAAACGATCTACGTTGGTCTGCAAGCTTTAGAACAAAATCAGTAGAATGAAGATGGAATAGAGCGCATTTGGAGGAAACGGGAGAATATTTCATGGGAACCTTCCACTGTTGCCTCAAGAAGAAAGTTTTCGCCCAGTGTATTCTGCCCGTGCTCTCATGGATGTGAAACTGGGACCCTAAATGCGAAGATAATTCAGAAGCTTCAGACAATGCAAAGCCGTATGGAGAAGATGTATGCTGGGTATTACCCAAAGAGACAGGGGAAAGAATGGATGGGTTAGGGACCAAACAAAAGTCTGACATCACAAGGCTGAAGAAATTAAAATGCAAGTGGCCCAGACATATCGCAAAAAGAAATGACCATCATTGGACAAAGATGGTACTCGACTGGATTCCAAGAGAGATTAGAAGACCAAGGCGACGGCCAAACGTAAAGTGGAGAAGAGAGACTTGCAACCGGAGTACCCGAGAGCTCATAGAAGAGGCAATATGTGAGGCAGAATACACCCCAGTTGTCATAAACTTTAATCTGAAAGGTAGCTCCTGTAAGCGTATTTTAAAATGTGCAAAACGGGCCCAAATATCCGTAAATAACAAAAGTAAAATTATACCAAGTCATGGACATAGTGTTTTTTCTCTGCTGCCATATTCAATGTTCTGCTTCTCTCTGCTGCTATACAACGGTCACCACCTTGATTTAATTTCCGGCTCTGCCAGTGACGAGACCGTTAGGTAACGGCAGCGATGGGTGCTAACTAGTTTCTGAGATATTTATTGTGCGGAGTTATTTTGTGGAAATGGGCTCTGTGTACCAAAGACAACATTTAGGTGCAAGGATGTTATTTTGTCACAACTCGCGCTGAAATATACCTGCGCCAGGCAGCGCCTATGTATTGACCTTAGCTGCGACATTGTTTGGTTGTCTGCAGCGAGGTTAGGTTTATGGCGCACGTGGGAGGAGTTACGGCAGTTACATATTGGCGCAGGCCTGTGCATTAAGAAATGTGTGGCATTACGTTTCTTGATGGTTTTCTGCGTGGGTTTTCTCCCTCCCCTAAAGGTAGAGTTCTCCCTACCTACCAATTTGATTGTAAGCTCTTCGGGACGGGGACTCCATTTCCCAAATGTTACTTTTATGGCTGAAGCACTTCTTCCCATAATATGTTGTGTTATTTGTATGATTGTCACTGTATTACTGCTATGAAGCGCTGTGTACATTAATGGCTCTATATAAATAAAGGAAAAAAAGGATTAGTGATATACAAGGCGCCAACATGAAAGGATATAATCACCACCAGGAGGAGACCGATGAGGATTCCAGGTGATAAAGATGTGCTTAAAAAAAGAGTAAAAAAACACAGAACATAGTGTAATACTGTTAAAACAAACAACATATACTATTACTAATTATATATCAGCTGAGATCAAGGGTGAATTGAAAATAACAACATTTAATAAAATAATTAAAACACTGGACATACAAAACATATACAAATGAAAGTTACAATGGGTAACAATTAAGGACAATTAATATGGGACCATGTAACAGCTGCACTGGGTGGATTGCCCACTCACCGGACGAAAGATATATACAAGCAGTGGATATATCTGAGAGTATCCCCTCTCCTTTTTCCAGCTACCACTGCTATCGCATCCGCATCAGGGCCAGGGAGAAGGTTGCAGCACGCCAGACTGTGTGTGCCTCTCTGGATCCTCGTTTCCCCGCAGCTGGGCAGGTGTAGCACAGTGAATTGGTGCAACTCTCACCGCTGCTGCGCCGAGTGTTGGGCCAAAGGGGAAAGGCTATGCACGCTAGACAGCGTGGGACTCCCTCCGCACTGGCGTTCTCTCCTCGCGGTAGTTGGAACTTTGCAACAGCAGATTCGAGCGGATTTAGTGATAGTCAACAGCAGATTCGTCACGGAGCCTGCAGGCAATTGCAATGCACTGGTTCAGGTCCCCACGGATTAACCCTACGCGTTTCGAGAGCGAGCTGCTCTCTTCCTCAGGGGTTCTAACAATGTGTCCCACAGTGTCCTCTTATATAGGTGTCCAAATAGGTCCAATTAGCACCCTAATTTAATTGTTGCACATGCGCAATCAACAGTGTGTGGAAATCAATGTCCTTTTACTCACACATGCGCAGTGGTTCTCAATGGTGGAAAAACAAATATAAACATGTTAAAAATAACGATCTCAGCTGTATATATATATATATAAACATATTAACATATTATAATATGTATATGATGAATTATAGCACTAAATTGGTGATATTAAAAATAAAAATATAAACCAAACGGTGAAAAGTGTCTTTGTGCAATGTGTTATAGTGAGTATTAAATAATAGCACTGAAAACAGTTGCTGTGAGGAATATTTAAATTGAGTTTTGGAATAATGTATATAGAACATATAAAGTGTACTATGTGATTTTAAATAATAATCTCCTATACAATTTGTGATTAGATAATGTGTATTAATAAACAATGAATTATTTGTCATATAATATTTGTGTAAAAATATATATGTGTGGTGATTCACAAATTTATAACAGGTGAATGGGTGTATATATATAATGTAAATAAACTCCAAGTTAAAAAAAAAAAAAAAAAAAAAAAAATTTTTGGTAAATATATGTGCTTATAAAGTGACAATGTTTATCCATTTAATATGAAAACATGATATTTCTACCAATATTTTACATAATTTGAAGTTACACCAATTAATAAAAATTACACCAATGAATAAAAAATGTATACAATACAATATTTATACAATAATATTTATCATCTTTATGCTAATTGGATAGGAGATTATTATTTAAAATCACATAGTACACTTTATATGTTCTATATACATTATTCCAAAACTCAATTTAAATATTCCTCACAGCAACTGTTTTCAGTGCTATTATTTAATACTCACTATAACACATTGCACAAAGACACTTTTCACCGTTTGGTTTATATTTTTATTTTTAATATCACCAATTTAGTGCTATAATTCATCATATACATATTATAATATGTTAATATGTTTATATATATATATATACAGCTGAGATCGTTATTTTTAACATGTTTATATTTGTTTTTCCACCATTGAGAACCACTGCGCATGTGTGAGTAAAAGGACATTGATTTCCACACACTGTTGATTGCGCATGTGCAACAATTAAATTAGGGTGCTAATTGGACCTATTTGGACACCTATATAAGAGGACACTGTGGGACACATTGTTAGAACCCCTGAGGAAGAGAGCAGCTCGCTCTCGAAACGCGTAGGGTTAATCCGTGGGGACCTGAACCAGTGCATTGCAATTGCCTGCAGGCTCCGTGACGAATCTGCTGTTGACTATCACTAAATCCGCTCGAATCTGCTGTTGCAAAGTTCCAACTACCGCGAGGAGAGAACGCCAGTGCGGAGGGAGTCCCACGCTGTCTAGCGTGCATAGCCTTTCCCCTTTGGCCCAACACTCGGCGCAGCAGCGGTGAGAGTTGCACCAATTCACTGTGCTACACCTGCCCAGCTGCGGGGAAACGAGGATCCAGAGAGGCACACACAGTCTGGCGTGCTGCAACCTTCTCCCTGGCCCTGATGCGGATGCGATAGCAGTGGTAGCTGGAAAAAGGAGAGGGGATACTCTCAGATATATCCACTGCTTGTATATATCTTTCGTCCGGTGAGTGGGCAATCCACCCAGTGCAGCTGTTACATGGTCCCATATTAATTGTCCTTAATTGTTACCCATTGTAACTTTCATTTGTATATGTTTTGTATGTCCAGTGTTTTAATTATTTTATTAAATGTTGTTATTTTCAATTCACCCTTGATCTCAGCTGATATATAATTAGTAATAGTATATGTTGTTTGTTTTAACAGTATTACACTATGTTCTGTGTTTTTTTACTCTTTTTTTAAGCACATCTTTATCACCTGGAATCCTCATCGGTCTCCTCCTGGTGGTGATTATATCCTTTCATGTTGGCGCCTTGTATATCACTAATCCTTTTTTTCCTTTCTTGTTATCTGACCAGGGGGTCAGTTTTTAGTATAAGGGCAGCCCCCTAATTTAGGGATTGATTATCCATATAGTTAGCGCTACCTAAACTGTGTTCTTATCTATATAAATAAAGACAAAGTAAGTATTTTTTTTAGAATACACTAAAGCAGCAGTCCAAGCTGACGTTTTTTTTTAAAACCACTTTTTTCCCCCTTTAAAGCTGCAGTACAGTCTTTTTTTTTTTTTTTTTTTACATTTATTTTTTTTATTTCAATAGTTTCATGTGGGCAATCTCTAATTAGCTAAAGAACTGTATAGCTGCAGGTCAATTCGTTCTCCATGTATTGGTAGGTCGAAATTTGGTGACATATTAAAAGCTGGGATTTGTTTATAATCTGCTTGTCTGTCAGTGGAAGCTCATGAATATTCATGAGCACTCCTGCACTGACATGTGCTAGAGGGAGGGCAGGGCTGACAAAGGGGTGTGCCAGGGCTTGTGACAGGACATGAAGGGGCAGTGCCTTAGCAAATGGCTGTTAAAATAGAATACAAGAAAATTGTTCTTTCAAAGTTGTTTTTTTAAAAACAGAAAATGCTAAAAGTATTTTTTCTTACTACAGAACTGATTTATTAAAAAAAACACACAAACACACATGCAGGATATTGACTGAACTGCAGCTTTAATATGTGCATCAATACAATCCACACAATAAGTAATTAGCTAAGTTGCCGATCGATCCGTTCTCCTGTGATCGATCGGCGAAGATTCGGCTCGGGGATTCACTAAATGACTGTCAGTGCAGCAGAAGAGGTCCCATGATGCAAAGTTCTGTGGGGAAGATAATGTGACCAGGCAGTCACTAAATACAATTGGTGCACTGCTAGAGAGAAGACAGGGCTCAAAAAGGTGTGTGCCAGAGCCTGTTTCAGAAGAGGAAGGGGATGTGACTTTGTAAATGGTTGCTATAGAAACAAAAAATGCTTGTTACATTATAATACATAAAAAATGTGATTCATAGTTTTTTTTGTTTGTTTTTTAAACGGCGACAAGCATTTTCTCGTAGTAAAGAACTGATTTATATTAAAAATAAAACACATGTAGAATATTGCTTGGTCTGCAGCTTTAATAAATGTTGTGTTTCAAATAGAAACAATTCACATTTTTTACAGAAAATTAGTTGGCTCAGCCCACTTTTTTTTGATGCATAAACCCATTGTTTCTGCCTGTCATCTGGACAGTTACAAAGTATGTGAAATTGAATTGATTGCTTCGATACTTCCCGTCTCATGAATTACATCACCACAATGGCAACATTTCCTTTGTAGATTTTTCTTGTTACATAGTAAGTAGATGAGGTTGAAAAAATGTTATCTCCATCAAGTTCAACCTATGCTAAATTTAGACGGATTCTTTATCCTATATTTGTACTTACAGTATATTGATCCAGGACAAGGCAAACAAAACTCCCAGTGAAATATCATCCAATGATATCTCATAAGGGGAAAAATAAATTCCTTCCTGACTCCAATAATGGCAGGTTTCTCCCTGTGTCGTCATCCTCTCCATGTTCTTTTCTTTCTAAAAAAATAAATAAATGCTGAAATTTGGTAAGGTTCATCCTGCTATCTAAGGTGTGTGAAGGATACTCTATACTAGGGTGTGCAAACTGGGGGGTTTAGGAGTGCGAGATTTTCTAGGGGGGGGGGGGGTGGAGGGCGCAGTGCTCTTCCCCAAAGCATATAAATATATAAATGAAATGCAGAGGGACCTCGTGCCACTGTGTAGGGCTTTGTGTTAAAGTTACGCTTATAGGGGTGCATGCTCAAATGCATAAGAAGTAAAGAGTACAGTGTGCTCATTTGCATGTTATTACCCAGAATTCCAGGCGGCAGTGGAAGCATTGTATGCAAAGAGATGATGGTAAAAGGCAAGGTTGGGGACCCTGACAAGTGGTATTTTGTTCTTGATGGATCACTTTTTTTACCCACCATAATTTAATGTGTTGTTGAAACCTTCATTGCAAAGCCAGTATAACCAGCCTCACATTGACGAGACCCAAAAGGTTGAAACAGCTGTCTGTGATTAGGTTTATTGGCTACACAGTTCTTTAACCCAGGCTGTGCTGATAAGCTGTGTAATGCGGCAGGCATAAGCTTATATGTACATGAAGCAAAAGTTGACAATGTGAGCTCATTTCCCTGTCATTACCCAGAATCCCCAGCTGCAGTGGAAGCATTGCATGCTAAGGGATAATGGGGAAAAGCAGGGTTGCCGACCTGAATGAGAATGTGCTCACAAGTGATATTTTCATTTGCTGTCCTCGGTTCCAGTTATGTAATTAGTCAGTGCTGTGAGGGACTAATTCACCTTTGTGCATCATTCATGGTGATCATAAATACAAAATAAGGTGTGTGTGTACAAATAGGAGAGAAGCAGGCACACCAGGTCTTGTAGTAAAATAAATAAATAAATCAATGTCTCGACTCACTGAAGCACTTTTCAAGCCTTTTTGTGTATATGTATGTGTGCGTAGATATCTATCTATCTATCTATATATCTATATATATATATATATATATATATATATATATATATCATGAGTGTGCGCTTTACGACAGATTACCAACTCTATTTTTATTTATTTTATGCCTAGTTGTTTTTTTAATTTAAATCTGGTTTTAAAAATGCCAAAAGCCTTCAGTACTCTTCACGTGGCAACTTCTGCTGTATGCTCTCTGGTGGCAACTTCTACTATATGCTCTCTCGTGGCAACTTCTGCTGTATGCTCTCTCGTGGTAACTTCTGCTGTATGCTCTCTCGTGGCAACTTCTGCTGTATGCTCTCTCGTGGCAACTTCTGTACGCTCTCACGTTGCAACTTCTGCTGTACGCTCTCACGTTGCAACTTCTGCTGTACGCTCTCACGTGGCAACTTCTGCTGTACGCTTTCACGTGGCAACCTCTGCTGTACGCTCTCATGTGGCAACTTCTGCTATATGCTTTCACGTGGCAACTTCTGCTATATGCTTTCACGTGGCAACTTCTGCTATATGCTCTCACTAGCCTCTCCCCAGCAGGAAGCACTAAGCATTTCTTCCTGTTTAGGTTGTTGCATCTAAAACAACTAAAATAAGCTCCTAATTCATACTTTAAAGGCCCCTATTTTGTATGCTGTGTCGCCCCTCTCGGTAGAAAGATTGTGAATAGTGTTACTGTTTGGTTTTATTTAGGATGCTTCTTGCAGTTTGGCCATTTATCTAATGTAGGGGTTACCAACTCCATTCCTCAAGAGCCCCCAAACAGCCCAGGGTTTAAGGATATCTCTGCTTCAGCACTGGTGGTGCAGTCACAATGACTGAGCCACTTATTGAGCCACCTGTGCTGAATCAGGGATATCCTTAAAACCTGACCTGTTGAGGACTGAGTTGGGAACCACTGATACTGGATGCCGGAACAGCTGTTTAGGAAACGATGCCCAAATAGGTGATTTCAAGGACTATAGTTTCTTTGACCTGTTTGGGAATGAAAACCCCCTGCTTAGAAGTTCGGCTCAACCCCTTTAAAGGGGCTTCCTTACCTACATCCCTCCCTTCCTACAAATCGTCCAAAACCATGTATTCTCCTACTGTAGGGTGTTAGTGTACAATCCCTATCGTTTTCTTTGAGGGATAGTGTATAATCCCGTCTCCAAGATGGCTGCCAGGCAGCTTCAGGAAACCTTGTGTATTGGCTCGCCAGAAACGTCCTACTGGTGGTCATTTCTGGCATCCAAGCATGAACAATAGGTTCCCTCATGTGGAACCGGTATTGCCCAGTGCTGCACGACCACGCAGTAATAATACATAGAGCGAGTGGAGCAGTTCAGCGGTTTCTTGTGGGTTGGCTGCGGAGTGTGGGCAGTAAGATACTGATACAGGATTGTACGTTCCGAAAGGCCGATAATGAAAGTGTTGCAATGTAAACCAATGCCACGTATAAATGACATCTATGGCAGGTCTCCAAAAAACAGTGTCATCTGCCAGCAGCAACAGCTGTTGCAGTGTTACATGGTCAAATGCTTTCACTTTCACACAATTAGGAATTTGTATCATTGAACCATTTGATTTCATGTAGCCCCAGACGGTTCTCATTGTGTCATTTGGGCATACTTGGCATCTTAACGGACTAATGAAATTGGCTTCCTTAAATAAATCTAACCATCCTTAAAAAAAACAGTTTATGAAAACATGAAGAATTATTTTGTGCTATTCACATCTCGCCACAAAGTTATGATGGTAATTTGTGAACGCCCCTTCCTTGTCAGCTAAGCAAACAAGAGGCACAGCATCGTTTTAAGATATTTTCTTTTGCCAATTCAGATGCAAAATCCTAATGGAGAAACGTTATGATGACCAATATCACAGTATACAGTATTTAATCCTTTGCTTCAGACCTTTATATATATTTGTGAGGATTACACTTCAAGAGGCCCCGCAATAGATGTTTTTACATGACTATTCCCAAACTGACAGTTGCTAATTATGGGATCGAAGTGAAAATGGCGAAGCAAAGAAAATTGTGGAGGGGGAAAAAAAAAACAAGCAGCATTCAGCAAGATGTATATAACCCGTTATGCGTGTTACTGTCACTGGTTCACATTGGTGTTGGGCGGATTTGCACCTGAGCACTAGTGCAGAACGTATGCTACACTGGGACATCTGTCATTTGTTGTGTTCTTGCACTGTGGTAGACATGTGGCTGTGTGTGTGTGTGTGTGTTTGCGAGAAGTGAACTGTATATATTTAGCTGCTATAAGCTCTAGGTGTGTGGTGAACAGCCAGCTGTGCGTGCAACCTAAACGTGTGGTTCACTCAGCTCCTGTTTATTTGTATGATGCTATCATTTTTAACTTTGGTACAGGAAGATACCGTACTGCATACAAGTCAGCGGTAACACACGAAGTACCCAAGCTTGCAGTTTTCTAATAATCCTATATTCATATATGTTATGAGTGTTGACTCACATTGGTCAAAGTATCTCAATTAAAATTGCAACAATGAAAGCAGGAATCCCATGTACCAATTTGTTTAATTTATTTAAAAAAAATAAAAATAATACTATATTATTATTATTTTTTTTTACAGAATTCAAACCAGGGTTGCTTGAAATCTGGGCCGTGCTTTATTTTTTAAGTGTTATATACCTCCCTGTTCTCAAGATAATTACTCATTTAGATGCTGTTATTTTTCTTCCATTTTGGAAAATCAAAATGGCTTCCAAAACCGACCAATAGGAAGCCTCTTTGTCAATGAGGGGATGACACGGCTGCCTATTGAACGACCATTTGAAAGTCCAGGAGGTGACACCGGTAACTAAACTGGTTAGTGTCTCAGGAACCAGGTGTCCCCGGAGCTAAAAATATTCCGGATTACAGTCAAACACTGAAATAAATAAATAAAATCAGTAACCCTGATAACCTGTGCTCAGAATGACGAAAGGAAAATAAGATGTAATTGGGACAATTGCTTTAAATCACATCTACAAGGCCTAAAGTTCTCATTCGGCAGTGACCCTAGCATTGATCACCGCGTGATTCCAGCTCACCTCTACCTCGGGGAGAGGTATTGTTATACGTTAGGATTTTCCTTTGGCTGTGTTTACCGAGCTGGAAAAGCAAGATGTGCCTTCTCTTGTCCTAAGCTGCAGACGGCTTGAGAAGCCCCCGAGGGCGGTGAGAAGCATCGGCTTCTTTCTTTGTCCTGCTTCCAGACACTGCAACTGTTGTGCGCGCTGCTGAAATGCCACAGAGGTGGTGCGGGCCAGCTTTTAACATCTTCAGTGCCAGTGGAAGGCTAAAGGTGCATGGAGGATTTACAGTGAACGAACACGAGGGGAGTGGTTTTATGGGCTCAATGGAGGTAACGGACACCATTAAAAGAAAGTATAGAAGAAAGGTTCATACTATAGTTCAGGGGTTATGCACTAGACCTGCTTAGTTTTAATCTTGCAGTTTGCCCTTTGAGTGCCTCATAACGTACCCTGAACATCATGAAGGTCGGCTCTCTAAGGATCCTATGACATACAGGGAGGGGATATCGCGTTTACAGCTCCATTGGAGCACCCGCTACTTCTGTTCACAATATGGGGATCTGGTGCCACTAGTCTTCCGACCCTCAAAGTTATAAAGGAGTAGTCGCACAGAGAGGGATAAAATAAAACCATTCATCAATATATTCAAGTTTCATAGAAAAATGAAATTCTCCTCAAAGTAAATGTTTTATTTATTTGCTCTCTGAAAAAAATTGAGTGATTTTTGTTTGTTTTCATTAGATCCTCCTGTATATCTTCTCTGGCTGATATAGTTTGAGATACTTTTACATATGAAAAACAAAGAGAGATATAGTTTAGTATAGCTCAGGGGTGGCCAACTCAAGTCCTCAAGGGCCACCAACAGGTCAGGTTTTAATGATATCCCTGCTCCAGCACAGGTGTGTGTGTGTGTGTGTGTTTGTTCCCCATTCAGTGATTTTGAAAATCATGACTCTGTTCCCTGCCAATGTTCTCCAGAGTCTGACATACTTCTTCCCACGTGCAAGAAGGAAGCCCTCGGATGTCATGGGGACTAACCCATAATGTCCCATGACTGCCCATTGCCGGGATAACCACGCCTTCTGACATCAGGCCAACATCTCCAGGTGCTTCCTCGCTGAGCAGTGGTGAACACTAACGGATTGCAGAAATAATTAGGGCCTAGAATACTTCATAAATGTGGGCAATACTTTTTAATTAAACTACATAAACTTCAGCAACCTTCAGATGAGCTTTTTAATTGTTTTATTCAAGTTACATATTACATAGAATATTCATTGGTCTGAAAAATAAATTGATTATATATTTATTTGGACTCCGCTAATAATGCGCATCCATAAGAACTGCTTTAGGCCTTGGCCATGTTTAGCGCTTGCTGGCGGAAGCGTGCTGACGCGCGCTCCCGCTCAGCACTCAGCCCCTACAGCCGCAATTAGAGCGGCTTTAGTAGGGGCTCACCTGCGCTTCCGCGCGCTTGCGGAAGTGCAGGTCTTAGGGGAATGTAAAATTCCCCGCTTGCCGGCGCGACAGGCCGGTTACGTGAGCGGTTTGCCCAATGAGGGCGAACCAGCTCCGTGACATCACTGGCCCGCCCCCAGCCAGTGACGCGCCCGCCCCTGGCCCGCCCCCTGACGGCCCGCTGACAGCGCGTGCGGTAAGCAACCACAAGGCCAGGGAAAGCACCTGCTTTCCCTGCGCCTCAGCGCGCCTCAGCACGCCAGCAGGGAGCATGGCCGAGGCCTTAGAATGTGTCTTTGAACAGGATTATTTACACGGTCAGGTGTATATTCAGAACTACATCAGTATGGTAAGTCAGTGCTTTCCAATCCCCTCCTTGGGTCAGCCCAGCCAGGCCGTCGCCTTCTGATAACCAGCTAATCCCACCTCCCATATAATTGCACTGTGTCTTGGCTGTGGTGTCTTGATGAGAGGGTTGAGAGACAAGGACCTACTATGGTTGTTCCCCGTCATACAGAGGTAAAAGGGAAGGTTCACAGTGTAATGTCAGAACCGTCAAATTTGGTTATACCATGACGTGGTGTGCAGGCTTATGACACTTTAGCCAAAGGGTTTAACTTAATAGCCAAGTAAATATTAATATTGAAGTATTTAACTTTATACAGCTGAACCCCGTTATAACGCGGTGCACGGTGTCCACATAATGAGACCGCGTTATAATCGTGAAATGGCTGCCGCGCAAGGACTTACCCGGCATCTGCAGCTCTCTCCACTCCCTGCTTCATCAGGCTGTGTCCACGTGCGCGGCACACATCTCCAAGGTTTTTTTTAAACTTTTTATTATAACATTCAATGCTTTATTGCTAACGGACACACATACATACACTACTGTGCAGTAGAAGTTTAGCTTGTTTATAGAGTCAATGACATCACACCAATCCTATGGTGTAGCAGCTAGAGAATTGCTACTAGTGTATGAAGGGTCATGGGTTCGATTCCTGCATGGTATGATAAAATTATTAGTGTGTGTGTGTGTGTGTGTGTGTGTGTGTATATATGTAAGGATGTCCGTTAGCAAAATGCCGGGTAAGTCCTCGTCCAGCGGCCCAAAAAAAACCTTTGCAATGTTTTTAAATTGGGAGCCACGCTCAGACCGCATTATAAGCAGATTCGCGTTGTAGCGGATCACGCTATAACGGGGTTGAGCTGTACTTTTTACCATATACAGTATGTTTTGTCAATCAGATGTAGCATTGGGCACCTCTGTCTTTTGTTGTATATGATTTTAAAAATAGCCTATTTTCATGAAGACGTTTAAAATATGCATCGAAACTAAATGAATGCACCTTTCAGTAGTCTACCCAAGTCTATTTGGGCTTCTTTCTGCAATAATGAGTCCATTAGTGAAATGATTTATTTCACTCTTTAGTAATAGTTGCTAGCATGTCAGGATGGTGTTATATTGTAAGCAAAATGTTATGTAATTGAATGGCCTATATTTCTCTAAATTCAAACAGATGAATCCCATCTGTTCTAGACCTCTTATTGTCTCTCTGCTTTAGTTATTTAAAGCAGCCTTGTCACAATTAATAATAATAAAAAAATTATATTTATATTGCATGCCTTTTACAACCGCGTATGTTAGATCTGGTATTTTTGCTGTTTAGCAGGGGAGAAGGCGACAGGAAAAAAAACTGCAAAAAAAACATGCAAAATGCTTCCATCAAACATTACTTCATACAATAATACAACACATTTATAACTGTCACTGTGCACACACTTCACAGTGAACCAATACTGTAATAGGCTCGCTGTAGTAGTCAACCTAAGTACACCTACCATATTACCGCGGTCCACCAACAGGTGTAATACAATGTGGCTGACACGTCCTACATTAGGCTACTCCACTGCTGGAACAACAGCAGTGTAAGAACTACTGAAACTCTTCTATATTAGAAACTCTGCCACCCTATTTTCGGATTTAAGGAGACTAAAAAGGGACGCAACTCACGTCATAAATACTATACACCACTAGGACAGTATAGGAACATACCTATACACTAGATACTAGGGGAGTATATATAGTAACATACCCTACATGTATCTTATATGTATGTATGTCAACTATTTCACCCCGTTTGATTTTAATTATTGAGTTTAATACATTATTTTAATATTTACAACTATCCATTACTTCATGGGGTTACCTATAACCATTTGACTTGCCAAACTGTGCATCAGTGCCAGTCCTGTCTGTCTCTTTGATACTATTTATTGTCCAATCTATAGGCGAGTGCATTGTAGGCGAGTGCGTAGGCGAGTGTATTGGCGAGGCTGTTACCAGTCCTGTGGCAGTCACCCTACTTTTCTTCTCTCTTTCATAGAATCCAAACCTCACGCTGATGAGACCCAAAAGGTTGCAATAGCTGTCTGTGAGTAGGTTACTGGCTGTGCACTTCTGTAACCCAGGCTGTGCTGTAAAGCTGTGGGGTACGGCAAGCATACGTTTATAGGGGTCCATGTTAAAATGGATGAGAAGTAAAGAGTGACACTGTGTGCTCATTTACATGTCATTACCCAGAATCCCTGCCTGCAGTGGAAGCATTGTATGCTAGGAGATAATGGGGAAAGACAGGGTTGCAGAACTGCCTGAGACATGCAAATGCAGTACAAGTGGTATTTTTATCTACTGTACAGTGGAGGGTTTTGTCACTTTTTTAACCCACCCTAACTTTTTTTTAATGTCTGGTTATAGAATCCAATAGAATATAATTCCCAACAAGCAATAATCCACCATGTTAAACATGCTTTGTTGGTTTGCATCTCCGTCACAGTCTTTTAACTAATTGTAAGCCCCCACGGAATCGTGACCCCTGAATACTTTCTTGGGGTCAGAGTAAAACGCCTCCCACGAATCCCTTATCCTGCTGGCTGTGGTATTAAGGTTCTTGCTAATGGCAATACGATTAATGACCTACCAATTTAAAGGTTACCCATAGTTCTCAGATTTGAAAGAGAGAACGCTTTTCATTTATTTAACGTGGTTTTGAGTCCTTTCCTTGCAGTGATTCACTCACATTTTAGAGAGAGCTTTAATTTTTCTTTTTTTCTGAAGTTGATAAAAATGCCTGCGATTTTATTTTATTTCCCCCCCCACAACATTTTTTTATAGGTGCCATCCCACATAGGACCAAACTGATCAAATGACAGTGATATGTTTAATAGGTCTAAAGTAGGCAATAAATAGTCTTTTGTTTGTTAATTACAGGCATACCCCGGTTTAAGGACACTCACTTTAAGTACATTCGCGAGTAAGTACATAGCGCCCAATAGGCAAACGGCAGCTTGCGCATGCGCCTGTCAACATGTCCTGAACAGTAATACCGGCTCCCTACCTGTACCGAAGCTGTGCGCAAGCGGGGAGACTATAGAGCCTGTTACAAATGTGTTATTTACATCAGTTATGCACGTATAGGACGATTGCCGTACAGTACATGCATCAATAAGTGGAAAAAGGTAATGCTTCACTTTAAGTACATTTTCGCTTTACATACATGCTCCGGTCCCATTGCATACGTTAATGTGGGGTATGCCTGTACATAAGTATTTTTTTCTAACTTATCCTATAACCCAGGGGGGGCGCAAACTTTTGGTGCTGTGCCACCCTGTCTGCTCTCCCCTAGTGTTTGTGCCCCTCCCCCCTTACCTTTGTGCCGGCATCAAATGACGCAGTGGGGTCCCGCGTTGCCATGGCGACGAACGTCGAATGACACTGCGGGTCATGTTACGTCACGTTGCCATGGTGACGCGTCGCCCGAAGTCGGCTGAATCAAGGCAAGTGAGTTACAGGGGCCTCGCGCAGTGCTCCGGCATCTAATGTAAATGCCTTGGGGAAGAGCGCAGGGCCTCTGTTACCGTCACGTGCGCCCCCCCAAATAAAATCTTGCGACCCCCAGTTTGCGCAGCCCTGCTATGACCTAATGTTTAGGGTTATTGCTCTTATCACTGCCTTCTCTCTTATAATTCTCCCCCTCCCCTATGTGGCCCCAATCATGGAGTGGGTTTGCAATCTCTGCTGCTTATTTTCTGTCTTACTATTTGAGCTGAGCAGACGCTCTACAAGCTCCAGGGAGACCCTGTGTGTCCGGGTCGCTAATGTTTATTTAAGAAACTCCCTTACAAGAATTGTCCTGGCGAAACCGTATGTCCTCTTGGGTCAGCATCACCCAGGCAGCCAATAGAAAGCAGAAACATCATCGTAAGAGGACAGTGCAATTTCCGATTGGGCCAATCCAGTAGCCATCTTTTTTTTTTTTTTTTTCTTGCAACTACTGTCAAAAATAAAAACAATGAAGTGTAAGGTAATGTACTAGAGTTGAGACGGCAACTTTTAAATCGGATTACCTTATCACTGGTTTGGAGATAACAAGATTGATTCTCAATTACCCCCCCCCCCCACCTTCTGTTTTGAGTACCCACTGTAACTAAACACACAGAGAACATTTCAGTTTGAAAGCAGCACTGATTGCCATGTTTTTTGCATTCTTTTTAAATATCATCTTGACCTTTTCAATGCTGTATTTCTATTTGAAAAAATTCTGTCAATCTAGACCAGTGTTTGTCAGCCGTTTCCCCCCACAAGAAAACCCCAATGTATACGATCTAACTGCGGAAGCATTCCGTCATTGTGTGTGTGTGTGTGTGTGTGTGTGTATGTTATGTGTGTGTGTATATATATATATATATATATATATATATATATATAATCCAAAAAAAAAAAATAGATACCGTTCTGTGGCTAACTAAATGCTTTTATTTTTATTTTATAAAAGCATTTCGTTAGCCACAGAACGGTATCATCTATTTTTTTTTTTTTTGATTATTGAAGCTCGGCTAACACGGTACTGATACCTCTACATATATATATATATATATATATATATATATATATCTCCAATTGTAATATATATCTATATATATATATATATATATATATAGATATATATATAGATATATATATAGATATATATATATATATCTCAAACTGTAATCAAATGCACTGCAAAATTTTACATTGTTTCATTTCTAATTCTAGTATGGAAAATACATTTGCATATTTCAAATGAATCATCAACAGTATACAAATATCACATCATATTTGTCTTTCCATGTGTAACCGTACAGGTTAGTCCTAGGCACCCTGCTCCCTTGTAATGACGCAACAAAGAAAGAAGAGAGTACAGTATAATAAATCGCTTGTGTGGCTGGACCATACCCCACCCTGAGAGATTCCCCGTCCCACAGTGAGCAGCCACTTTACCTTTCATTTCAACTTTTGCCCCTTATTCCCTCTAGATTATAAACTCTCATGAGCAGGCCTCTCACTACCTCTCTGTATCTGTTTGTGCGTCTTTGTTCATATTTGAACGTCGTTCTGTTTATATAATTGACATACCTCTGTACTCCCATTGTACCGCGCTGTGGAATATGTTGGCGCTTTACAAATGACGATGATAATAATTCAAACCTTCAAGTAGAACGGTGTTACCTGTATGTGCGCACAGCCACAATGTGTAGGATTTCCAACAAAAGTACAATGCACAGCAAAAACCATCGCGATATTTATTGTAATAAGACACTCGGCCCCAATCTTCCAGTAGTAACAACGCTCGTAAGGCGTCGTAGTGCTGATCATGCGTTGGAAGAACAGAAAGAAGCTCTGAGCACTTCTGTTTTTAGTAGGGACTGTGCCATTTATGCAGCCTGTGCATGTAACATCTGTGACAAAGACAGATTCTTTTAGCAGATGTGTGTATTGTTATTCAAGGAATCTTCCATTCCAGCATTGTTTTCATTCCTTGAAGGCCTAACACACTTTTGACTATTAGGAAGGGAAAGGTCGAGAGAGAAATTCCAATCATGGCAACCGGTTATATTATTATAGGAGCGACATAGGAGAAATTCTTTGCTGTGATATTGATCACGCCAATATATAGATTGAACATAGGATAAAAGGCACCAACAAGGATGTTCACATCAAAGAGGCAATCCAAGCCGTGTTTTTTTTGTGTGTCCCCCACCCCCCTTCATTTTTTTAATACAGATTTGAAGCAGGGGGTCTCTGAAGCTGAACCCCATTAATTTCAGCTCCGGGACCCCTGCTTCTGGAGATACTTACCTCCTGAAGGGAGTGCTGGTATCTCCTGCAGTTTTCAGCTTCCTTGTCACATGGGCCAATAGGAAGCCGAATCTGATGACATCACGGCTTCCTATTGGCCCGCAGGGCGTGGGAGCTTTGAAAATCAGACGTGTAGTGAACCCTGGAGAAGCTACTGGAAACCCCTTTAGAGGTAAGTACCTCGGGAAGCAGGGATCCCCAGAGCTGAAATGAATGGGGTTCAGCTCCGAAGACCCCCTGCTTCATTCCTGAAAAAGGGAAAAACTGTTTTGATTGCCTCTTTAACACTCTCTTGCATATGTAGACAAAGCTATCTGATTACAGGAGGCGAATGATGATGGACCCCACCTGCAGTAATGCGTCCGGTCAACAAGAGAATGTGGTGGTGGTACTTTTGGGCAAAAGATGGAAAGTCCGCTTACCATGCATACGTTTTGTGCTGTTTTTTGAACACTCACCAATTTGATGTACTTATTATTGTGTTTGTACTATGGGGGTCCTGTTTTTTAACATTCTTTTTTTTTTTTAAATTTCTCTTTTTCTATGTTAGTGATGATATCTGACGTTGTTATGATGCAATATGGTGTAGGAGCGGTATTATACATTTTGTCTAGATTTTTATATTTAGCGTGGGAACGTAATTGATTTAATTTTTTTTAAATCTACTTGTAGGCCTTATTGGGAGGAGCGTGTGATAGGGCTCCTTTATAGGGTCTCCACTTCTTTTTTTTTTTTTTTTTTGTTGGATTTGTTTTCGAGTTAAGAGCACCCCTCCTTTATTTTAGGACTTGGTCCTATCCTTATTTACTTTGCAGTCGCTTGAGCACACTGTAACTGTGTGGTGGGTTTTGTGTGTGTGTGTTCTTTGACCATGCAGACTTCCAGCATTGCATAGCGCGGATCCTTATTGTCATTTCTGCATCCTTGCCGGTGACCTTCTTTTCTTGTCTCGGCACAAGTGTAAATCAGCCAGGTGTATGCAGCGGGCGGACCAATTGGCTCCAGCTCACTTAACACTACTCATTAATTAGCTGTAGTGTGGATTATTCAAGAAGGTGAGCTTTGGCGTCCACATAGGTGGCCTCTTTATATCACAGTTATGTGTGTGCAGTGAGCACTGGACCAATTGTGGTGATGATGCATTTAAATAACTGCTGGTTAAAGAGACGAGATCCAGGTCGTTTCAAAACCCCCAATTTCTCCCCCCCCCCCCCCGCCCTTCGTTTTTGTTTTTTTTGTAATGCAGGATTGAAGCAGGGGGTCTCTGCGGCTGAACCCCATTAATTTCAGCTCCAGGGACCCCCTCCTTCCAGGCGTACTTACCTCGGTAGCCACTCCAGGGCTGACTATATGGCTGCTTTTCAAAGCTCCCACGCCCTGCGGGCCAATAGGAAGCTGTGATGTCATCCGGTTCGGCTTCCTATTGGCCTATGTGACGGTGGGGGCTTAAAACTGCAGAAAACTGCAGAGATACCGGCACCCCCTTGGGAGGTAAGTATCTCTGGAAGCAGGGGGTTCCCGGAGCCGAAATTAACGAGTTTCAGCTCCAAAGACACCAGGCTTCAAATCTGTATTTATTTTAAAAAACACTTTGATTGCTCCTTTAAACTTTAAAACAATAGAAATATCTGTCAAAATTGTGGGTGCTAAATAGAGTAGATTTGAGTGATCAAAATAGCAGATCTTAAATGGGGGTACAGTACGTGTTATTACTAAATGTTTTTCTTTGTTTTTAGCAATAAGACTGTCTGCTTGTAATTTTTATTATTTTATTTTTTTTACTACTTCTTTTAGATGTGCCTGAATTGAAAGTATGCACAGTATTGGTGTGGTTAGCAAAACCATGCACTACAAAACAAACATTATTTGGTCCATCTAATCTACTTCCCTCAAGGCCATTTAAAATGTAACGAGATATAATGTGAATTAAACCAAAATAATCCCTCTGACTTCATGACCGTACCACTGACACACGAGCCGCTTTGCCGGCGCTTATCTTTTAAATGCATATTATCATATTACTTTACGTTCTCTGGTAAACGTGCAACTCATTACTTGGCACTGGATTATGACATCCGTGATCTATAATGCTCTATAATTAGTAACCTATGAGTAAAGAGTTACAAACTACTGTTTTGCAGTGCTCTAAATTATTGACCATTTTAAATGCTACCTTGAGTGAATTTCAAGTTGCATCTGGTATATTGCAATCAGTATATCAAAGCTGAATGTCACTCACGTGAACAGTTTCCTTGTATGGGAGCATTGGGAGGCGTTACTTAGACTAGTGTTATAATGGGGACATATTGAAGCTTGCACCTATACACAGCACTTGAGATGTGGACGTGCATATACATCTTTTTTTCATTTATTTATCTGTCATGGCATTAATGGCCGTGTCTGCGATTTTTGTCCAATGTAAGAAAATGCAGTGAATAACTTTGGCGCATCTTGACGCAAGAGAACATTTTTTAAAGGCACCAATATGTAATAGTTTTTCCAGGTGATCGTTCGGTGGTTATGAAATTCTAGTTTCATGGTGGTTCTGTAGGACTTTATCCAGAGACGTTCAGGGCTATTGTCCCCCAAAACGCATTAGAATTAAAAGAAAGGAAACCAGATTCATATGTTCCGGTGACAGTCAGGTTGGCAGTATTGGGCAAAGCAGATCATATACATTACAGAAAGGTAACAAACATGATATTCTTTTTAGTTCATGCTGTAACCTTTAATCATACTTCTAGAAGTATTCACCTTGGGTGTTAAGAATATGATCTTGTTCAAACAAATGTTTCCAGATCAACAACCTTTCTATATATATATGTATATATATATAGACAGACACACACACACACACACACACACACACACACACACACACACACACACACACACACACACACACACACACACACACACACACACACACACACACACTATATACCAAGCGGAACCAATGGTTCAGGAAATGTTTAACTCTCTTCTCAACTTAACATAACAGACAATTTCTGTGACTTCTAGAAAGCTCTTGAACATTATGTTACCTGTGGGACTGATGAAAGTTATTACACAGCACGGTTTGTAGGAATGTTTGGTATGTTTCATTTAAAAAAAAAAAAACACAAACATTAATGACCTGCTGTTGATTTGTGTAAATGTAAAAACTATGGGCACAGGAGGCGAAACCCAGGGCACCTAATGATGGAATCCTGGCGCCTATACTGCACGCGGTGCTGGCTGATCTGTCTCTGTGTGTCTGTCAAGGTGTGTGACACACAGAGACACTGCCAGAGGAGGGAGGAATGGGAAAGTGCCGTGACAGCAACCTCTCATGTCCCCCTTATTTACTTAACGCTGGCTCCTAAATTGTTTTTATAGATGTATGTCCCCCCCGCCCCGATGTGGGGATTTGAAGGATTAATGCTTTCAAATATGTCCAGTTTCTCTGCTGCTAATGTATATTATCTATGAATAATGTTTGCAGGAGATCTAGTTTGTTGCAAAAAATACAATTAAAAGGTTTTTGTTGCTGGTTTTGATTTGTTTGTTATTGAGGCTTAAATGTAGGGTGATGCTACAGAATAGTTGGCAGAGGTTGCGATACCTTTTGATGAACCAACGAAAGGACTCTCTTTTATAGATGTAATACTGTGTACTGTATAGAGCTCTCAAATCCACACTGGTCAGATGTGCAGATGAAGAAGTTTGAAAGCTGTGTACACAACATCTTCAAAGAGATTTCTTGTTAGTCTTAAATGTTATCATAACCCACAATGAATCTAACATTCTTCAGGGCTCATATAGCCACAAGAATGTTCATGTTGACAAGTTTTTTTTTCTTTTTCCAACCGGGGTTCCTAAGAACCCTTGGATTCCCTGGGCGTCCCTAAAGGGTTCCCTGCAATATTCAAGTCATTTGAGAATTGTACCAAATACAGAAGAATTTACAATGCGTCTGATCTCAGGAGCTCTATTAGAGAGGGTTGGTGTTCCTTACAATGCATCTGATCTCAGACGCGCTATTAGAGAGGGTTGGGGTTCCTTACAATGCATCTGGTCACAGACGCGCTATTAGAGAGGGTTGGGGTTCCTTACAATGCATCTGATCTCAAACACGCTATTAGAGAGGGTTGGTGTTCCTTACAATGCATCTGATCTCAGACGCGCTATTAGAGAGGGTTGGGGTTCCTTACAATGCATCTGGTCACAGACGCGCTATTAGAGAGGGTTGGGGTTCCTTACAATGCATCTGATCTCAAACACGCTATTAGAGAGGGTTGGGGTTCCTTACAATGCATCTGATCTCAGACGCGCTATTAGAGAGGGTTGGGGTTCCTTACAATGCATCTGATCTCAGACGCGCTATTAGAGAGGGTTGGGGTTCCTTACAATGCATCTGGTCACAGACGCGCTATTAGAGAGGGTTGGGGTTCCTTACAATGCATCTGATCTCAAACACGCTATTAGAGAGGGTTGGGGTTCCTTACAATGCATCTGATCTCAGACGCGCTATTAGAGAGGGTTGGGGTTCCTTACAATGCATCTGATCTCGGACGCGCTATTAGAGAGGGTTGGGGTTCCTTACAATGCATCTGATCTCGGACGCGCTATTAGATCAGAATGGTACATTTGCCCGCTGCCGCTTTGCCGCAGGTGGACTCTTCGCCGCTCAAATCCCCACTACCGAATGCTTCTAAGTTGTTTTATTACTTGTTGGGGTCGGGGGTTAATTTACAAGATGTTTGTGGTAGGGGGTTAATTTAAGGGTTTCAGAGGTTAGGGTAGGAGGTTAATTTAAGGGGTTTTAGCGGTTAGGGTAGAGGGCTTTTAGGGTAAGGGCCTATTGTAGGGAGTTCTACGGTAGGGGGTTTGCTTAACTTAGCGGCCGGCGGCGTAGAGCCAAGTTGCCCCCTTGGAGTTCATCTGCTCTATTTTGAGCTCTTGGAACCTCCCTTTTTACACCATATTTGGATATATGTTGGGGCAGACTGACGACTGGCGTTGCTGTTCTGAATTGGGATATACACATGGCATTCAAGAGTTAAACCCACCCACCCCAAAAAAACATGGTTCTACCTCTGGGGGACTCCTCATTATAGAATATTTAAAGCAAATAGAAACGGTTTAATAATGTGTTGCTTTGACCACTACAGGTGTTAGTGACGGGCTGTACTGCTGTGTAGGGTTGCCAGGTGGCTTCTTCACAAATACTGGACACAATGGTGAAAGGTGCGATGTGCTGGAGACGCGTACACACACCCTCTCACCTCTCTCCGCTCTAAATGTCTCTGTAAAGCGCTACGTAAAATTAGCAGCGCGCTACAAGAACAAAACAAGTATTTCTTTATTTATTTAGGCTGTTTGCTTCTCTCCTTGGCCCCACCCCCAGGCTCCTGACACCTCCTCCTGATTGGCTGCATTACCCAGCAGCAGCCAATCACGATGGAGGAAGCTGCCCAACCCCCTAGCAACAGCCCTGCTCTCTTCCTGCTCGGGGAAATCACGCGGCTCCCCAAGCCCGTCAGGTCACTATGTCCAGAGAGAACATACCGGACACGCATGTCCACTATCACCTCTAATTTTTTTTGTATGGTATTTTTATTTAAATCCTTGCATTACATATATTTGTCAACATTTGTTAAGATGCTAAATGGTCAATATTTATTTCGTCATAACAGGTTTGTATGACTTTCGTCTTTTTATTATATATAAAGCTCAACTATTAAACGTTGGACAAAGCATTGTATCAATGTAACATTTCTTTATCTGCAATACAATTCCCTTCCTAGAACTTGTACAACAAATAAAAGGTGAGTTCAATGACTAATTAGTAATTAACAGCAACTCCTGCGACCGCATTGCCACAGCCACACCACCGTCGACTTTCTCTCATCTCCTCCGTCCCCCCCAGTACCTCTAATTTTTTACTGGACAGTGTGTCCAAATACAGGACCTGGCAACCATATACAGTGCGTGGTATGTTATACTTGCAGCTGTAAGATTGCGGTCAGTAGCATGCCCCGTAATGCAGAAAACACTCAGTGATGAAATGACTGGAATCTGTGAATCCAGCTGATTAGAGGAAGGCTGTATAACGCTCTCTGAACCTGCACAAGTCACAACTGAGAAGCCAGCAAAACTCATAAGAAATCACAGCTGAATTTCTTTTGGCACTTTGTACATGCTTGGATCAAAGCTTCCTATAAAACATATATCACCACAGTGTAGTTCTGGGACTTAGATATATATATATAGCAAATGGAAATATTACCGTTTGTTCATTTGCATGTCTTAGGCCTCTGCCAAGGTGGCGCTGAGCAGGCAAGCGCACTCACACTGGCAGCGATGAAACACATTGAGGCAATGTGTGTGGCCAGCGTGAGCAGGCGCCTGCTCCTTCTTGGCACTTAGCTGCTTGCAGAGCAAGCAAATTTGAATTTGCTGCTCGCAAGCGCGTCACGTGAGCTGTTCGCCCAATGAAGGGGAACCAGCTCCGTGATGTCATGGCCACGCCCCAGGCGAGCATGCACCTAGTCAGCCAATTATCGCCCGGCCGAGCAGTGCACGAGCGCCAGAGCACCCTCTCCCTGCCTGGCCGCAGCCTAAGACAGGTCTGCCCTGCCTTTCACCATTAACATCCAGCATACAGTGCTTCCACTGCAGCAAGGGATTCTGGGAAATGTCATGCAAATGAGCACACAGTGCCACCTTTTGCTTCAAAACCATATAACATGGTCCCCTATAGCGTATGCTTGCTGCATTTCACAGCTTTTGAGCACAGCCTGGGTTAAGATGCATATCCAGTAAACCCACCCACAGACTGCCTACAGGTGTCTTGGAGGACTGCATTTACCATAAGCAGGCCTATGTGAGGGACAAGTACTGTACAATTTATTAACTCAGGCAGCGTTTATATGTATTTTACATTGATGTGTGAATGATTGGCAGGTATTTTAGCTGCTTTACAACTTTTCAGCTATTTTTAATGCTTATTTTGTAGCTTTTTTGGTCACTTTGCCTATGTGAACCAGAGGGGAAAAAACCTCAATAATTTACCCCGAATCACTCCTTAGAACCCATTTGAATACAAGACGAATGCTGAATTATAAGAAGACAGCTCTTCTCACTGCTGATTTTTCAGTCTGAATTCCCATTGATTTTAGTTTTTTTTCTCGAGGCAGCTTTGGGTATCTTAGTCATTGTTTTATTGAGTTAGGAGAGGAGGTGTGTTATGGCAAAAATGGGCAAAGCACACACCTGGGAGTGCACGAGTTAACGGGGGAGAAATAAGTAAAGCTTGTTTAAGCCTGAACATAATCCTTAGGGCAGGGGTTCTCCACTCCAGTCCTGAAGACCACCCCAAACATGTCAGGTTTTCATGATGTGCCTGCTTCAGAACCCCTAGGTTAGGGTATCGAGGTCTCATATGTTCAGTAGCAGGGGGGCTTTGGAGGGATATCCCTGGCTTCTACCTCTACATCTGATTTGCAGTGGATGCAGGGTAACCACCCTCTTCATGCCTTTCCTTTGCTTCAGTGTTTTATGAGTCATTCACCCTCTTGTCTTATTGCATTCACACTCCTCTCTTGTCTGTTACTTTCTCTGTCGCTGGTTAGAAGGTTTACCACACACAGCAGTAAGACCCTTCCTCTTGTGCCATTTAACTACATTTCATTTAAAAAAAATGTGTGTCTGTGTGTCTGTGTGTCTGTGTGTCTGTGTGTCTGTGTGTCTGTGTGTCTGTGTGTCTGTGTGTGTGTCAATTTACATTTCCACAGAAAGCAAAACTGGCAGATTCTCGAGCGTAATTAATGGCGTACTGTGCGTTTTAAATGCATAACTGCAATTACACCAGCAGTTCTCTCAAATAGAAAACACCTGAGGGATTTCACATTGAAGGGAGAGAAAGTAGAGGAATAAAATATGTGCTTTAGTAAATGGAACGGGCCCAATAATTTAGAAAGCAGTTCCCCTCCTCCCCCACAGGACCAATGCTGCTTAATGGCAGTGAGGTGATTAATAGCCGTTTGATGCCTTAAGAAATAGGACAAGTGCAAGTATTTTTCACTGTAATATTTGTATGGTATCAAAAAGCTGTAGAGGGGTTTTGTAATCTTTATCTCCGCACTGGGCAAATATATAACGTACTTAGGAGCCAGCTTCAATTTTGAGGAGCCAGCGCTTTGTTATGGGAGGGGGGGAGTGTTCTGACTAAACCCTGCCTCCTCCCCATACCCATTGGCGACTGTCTCGCTGTGTGTCTCAGTGTGTATTTGTCACACAGAGACGCACTCACACAGACACTTCTCCCCTCGCCTCAATAGGCATTGAGTACATAGGCTCCTCTGCCACCCCTGCTCTTTGCTTCGCACTACTTACTAAGGCTGCGGTCCCAGTGCGTTCTGTAGGACGCGCACCCAGCGGGGGGAGGGGGGGGCGGCGGCACATGCATAGCGCTTCACCGCAGATTGCGGACCTGGGAGAAAGGGAGAGATTGCGACGGGAGGGGGCGTGGCGGGGGTTTGCGGGCCGTGGCCATGACCTCACGTGGCTGGTTCGTCCTCATTGGCTGAACCGCCAGTGGGTGGTCACGCCTCCGTCACAAGTTCCACATACAAAAACATTGTGTGTGTGGAAACTTGCAGTACAGCGCGGCTGCTAAATGCGCTCCGACGCATGTACTGGGCCCGGATGGATTGGGGGTGGTGCTTGTGCGCACAGCGCACGCCGAGGTGTGCGCTTTAGAACGCACTGGGTCCGCAGACTAAGCGGCGTGGCAGTGACTGACCTATCATTTGAGTGACCGCTTGGTCATCACCACTCACAGCACAGGCGCCAGCTGGGAAATTTTACGCGCGGCGCCTGGAATTTCTCTTTCTGCTTTTAATCTCTCCTGATAAAACGCCTTTTCATGCCCTCAAAGTTACTTTTTTTTCTTCCAGGTGCAAGCAATCCGTATCCACGGCGCAAACTGGGTGAATAGTGAATAATATTGTGTGAACAAAACCTGTGCAATAATTACTGTGGATCAAACGGGCACTGGTCTCACACAGCAGTTTCCTCGGTTTGGGCAAGATAAAGATGACGTAATTGATCCATTACAGAACCTCATATGGAGGAAAAAAATATATAGGAACGCAACAGTGCATTAACGTTTTACTGGAAAATGACACACAACACAGAGGGGAAAGGATAACACTCGTACTCTCCCCACTGCTAAATCGCAGTGAGTGGCTTGCGGTGCTCTCCAACCTAGCTGCGGTCGCGTCACAGCTGCACGTCCTCCGTGCACACGGCTTCCCCGGTCTGTCTCCCTGTATCCAGAAGTGCAGGGCTCCGTGAAGTCTGCGTACTGAGCTAAAGGTACGGTGGCCTCAAGTTGCCAAAACGAGCACACAATTTATTATATATATATATATATATATATATATATATATATTTATTTATATTTGCGCTTTTTCTGATCGTCACTTTTTTCTTCCAGTTGTGGAAAGCTCAGATATAGCACCGCTTTTGTCCCCGGAGTTGCAGCTACACGTGGCCATGGGTTTTGTGGCAGATGGCACAGCTTTGTTTAGGGAGAAATCCACGTCTATGAGCTGACCGCCACGGCTTTTCATTTCATGTAGTATGGCTCTGAGGAAACGGAGTTGTGATTGATCTGTAATTATAATGCCGTCACCAGTCTAAAAAGTGTCTGATAAGAATGAATCGGAGGGGGGAAAAAACCCCCCAGTATAAATAAAATACAATGGAACGTAACAAAGTCAAGTTTGTGTAGATAGTGTTTGTGCGGCAGGGAGGCGTGGCCATGATGTCACGTGAGCGGTTCACAGAATTGTTTGTCTGGACGAGAATCGTAGTCCACAGGGCTCGTTGCGTCCAAAGGTTACCATGGTAACCTCAGAAGCTACATTGGGGGCCCGATACTAGCATTATAGCTGTTAAACTCCTGTAGGTTTCTGGGGGGAACAGAAGGAGGAATAGCTGCTTTTTTTTTTTTTTTTTTTTTTTTTTTTAATATAACTTCAGTTTTTATTATGGTTTTCAACAGGTATGACAAGCATTTATACAATGTATTAAAGCTGCAGTTCAGTCAATATCCTGCATGTGTGTTTTTTTTAATAAATCAGTTCTGTAGTAAGAAAAAATTATTTTAGCATTTTCTGTTTTAAAAAAAAAACTTTGAAAGACCCATTTTCTTGTATTCTATTTTAACAAGCATGCTTGTTCCTATAGCAACGATTTACATTCCCCATATTTAAAGATGTCGCCAAACTTTGTCGATCAATAGACGGAGAACGAATTGACCAGCAGCTATGCAGTTCTTTAGGTAATTAGAGATTGCCCACATGAAACTATTGAAGTAAAAAAATAAATAAATAATTAAAAAAAAGACCGAACTGCAGCTTTAACAGCATTTTTATGTTTACTCATCATATTTCTGTCTCTAGACAGACAAACACTTAAGACAACGCCATGGGTGGGAAAGATGGGGAAGGGGGGGGGGGAAGAGGAGAGAGAGCTGCTCCCAGTTGCCCGACTAATCCCTTGTCTGGTCTTGCTTCTCACCCTCATTCTTCCAGCGGAGGAATCTTGTGTATGTTCCGTATCCGCCTCTCACTGCTAGATACCTTCCAGCCCTCTCTTACGAGACGCCAGAACCTGCCCCTCTTAAGTTAACCCCTGTGCCCTCTACGGACTACGATTGAAGGAGAACTCACTTTACCTCATCATAGCCAAACGGTAGCATTGCTCACCCCTCAGATGTCCGACCGGATCAACCATAGCCACCAAACGTTTTGGAAATATGAGCCAGTGTCATTAACCAAACTTGTTAACTTTTCCATCTGGCAGACAAACCAAATTCTGTTGCAAATCTTTTTAATGGATGGAATTGAGTTTTGGTTCCAGAAAGCTGCGATCTCGCACCGCATAGCTGTCGCAAAGTGCGTAATCAATGTGTTGTCCGCTCTGGAGAGCCCTTGTGCCGGTTTCTGAGGAATAGCTGCTTTAATAGACTTATATAGAGAATTGTTCAGGGACTTAATTGCAGTGCACAGAAGTGTCACACCTCACTGCTATGTATGTGTACTGTTCACACCTCTGCTGCCAGAGGGTACGCAATGTGTTACAAAGCAGAGGCGTTGGCCACAATCACAACTTGCTGCAGCCAGTAAGGCTAAGGACCCGCTGCGGTCGGCGGCACGCGCGGGCAACCAGGCCCTTACCTCCAGTCTGCGCTCTGCACATTGCAATACTTCTCGTGTTCCTAATAAAAAAACATTGTGTAGTATTTTGTGCGTATTGGCGTTCTGCACATTGAACACACAATAAGGGGAAACTCACACTTGGCTGCGCCCCCCCACCCGACCCGTTTTGGCCACGCCCCCCGCGCTGCAAAAATTCTGTTGCAGATCGCGGTGCAGTGGCTTGCACGCGCCGCCGGCTAGCAAGGCGGTTGTGCGGACGCGTGCAGCGGGTCCTCAGCCTAAGAGGGGGAAGTGATGAGCTTCATTGCAACTAAACAGTTGTCAGGGACCATTTTGTTTTTCGAGCTCGATTACACTTTATAACCCACTTTACTGTACTAGACTTTTTCTTCTGTTAACATATCTGATTTCTTATTTTGCCGTTTTCTGGTACATTTAAAAGACATTTAAAAAAAAATACTTTTAAAAGTATTGTTACCTGATAACCAGGCTTTTGCTTTGAAAGTACCAATACTTGAAGGTTTCTACTCTTATCATCCACCCTATAATATAAACGTGCTGCAAAATCTCGGAGTATTCCCTATTTCTGGCCTAGTGTTCAAATCTACCCTGGGGAAAGGAGGCCATCGCAATTCATTATTTTCAGTGTTCTGGGCTAAGTTTTTTGTTTTTCTTTAAATACACTTTTGTTCCCGTTATGGCAGATTTATAACAAACAGCCCCGGCAGTTTACAAAAGACTGCGGATAACCTTTGCACGTTTGTCCCAGCGTTCAAGTTCCAAGTCTCCTGAAATCCAGATACGCATCGCTGACTTCTAGAAATCCCCATTATGTCAGATTTCCTTTCTCTTCACGTCAGGCTCCATGTAAACACTGATGAAAACCACAGTGCAGCTTAGAA
The DNA here is from genome assembly GCF_040206685.1 of Ascaphus truei. Classification (NCBI taxonomy): domain Eukaryota; kingdom Metazoa; phylum Chordata; class Amphibia; order Anura; family Ascaphidae; genus Ascaphus; species Ascaphus truei. The sequence goes on along the minus strand of NC_134486.1, from coordinate 112,311,777 downwards.
TTGCGTTAACACGCCCGGACAGTCCCTGCAAGTCCTCACGAGTAATTCTGATATGGAGTTTGACTGCACACCTCTCTGACAGACTGGAGTTTCCTGCGCACATTGCAAATAAGGCTTCTGGGTGCCAGCCCTTCAATATCCATCCAAAAGTGTGTTGACTTCTCTGGGAAAGGGACGTGTAGATGTAATAAAGGAGCAGTTCTGTCCAAACACTTGAAGCTAAACACATGATATAAAATAGGGACTAAAGACCCGAAACCTAAATTAACCTAAGACAGCTGAAAACCTATTAACTTCCTCTCCCAGAAGCGACTGCTTGCTATTGACAGAAGTAGCAGGCATGTTTACACCCGCCGGCGCGCGTAATGGCACGTTGGTATCGCCCGGAAGACACAATGGCGTCTGCTCCCACTGCCTCATTTACGTCTGCTACACCTGTATGGTCTCTCGCTGTCCCGAGTGAGGGGAGGGGTGTCATCCGACTGAAATCTTAACTACCTCTGATTCTATCTTGTGTTATTCTATCATAGAGAGCAGAGACTCTGAGACACCTTCTAGCACTTACACCGGTTGGTGTAAGGAAGTTTAGAAGGGCCTGCACAAATCTGGGGTAAAATGATTATTTTAGACTAATAAGAAAGAAAATATATGTATTTTAAAAGATGTAATTTTTTTACATGTGGTTGCACGTGATGCTGCTGCATGGACTGTAGTAATTACCATCCATATTCCTAATGATCTGATGATGTTCACGCTTTCCCAGAACCCTTTGCCATTTGCTCTTGTTAAGAGAGTTGTGTACTTGGGAAAAGAGGCTCAAAAACATTATTTGGGTTACGCAAAGCGAGAGCCCCACAGGTCTTCTGTCTTAACCCCTAACCCAGGGGTAGCCAACTCCAACAGGTCAGGTTTTAAGATATCCCTGCTTCAGCACAGGACTGAGCCACTGATTGTCACCTTTGCTGAAGCAGGGATATCCCTAATATCTGGCCTTCTGGTGGCCCTTGAGGACTGGAGTTGGCCGAGAAACTGTGTTTTGGATTACTGTGGGGGCAATTTGTGTATAAAACCAGCACAGCATGACAATGTGAAGATTTCACTGGCATATTCTCTACATATCAGTAATTTACAGAGAGACTCTTGCTAACGACATTATGCACCATGAGCATTTTTCGTGATAATACATATGTCCAAGGTAGACATTGTCCAGCTTCATTTGGCAGGTGTGCAAGAACTGTCTTTATAATCTTTCTCCACGCATCCCTGTTAGCTTGTGGGACCATCTAAACGCCATGTTTCCACGTACCAAATAAACAGAAGTATAAAAAGCCCATTTTTCTTTATTTAAAAGAAACAATGGCTGGCTGACTGGAACTGCAGCCCGTAACTGTAGCAGAGTCTCTCGTGGGAGTTAAACAAAAAAATAGAAGACGAGTGTAAATCAATGTTTCATGTCAGCAGAGCAATCAATCCCCTGCATTTAACTTACTGAACCTATCGCTGCCGTTTGGGTCTAAAGAAGCTACTTCACCTTTAATCTCTCTGTGGGAGACATTTCAAGGTTAAATGCACGTGCAGTGAAAAACCCTGGGACACAACTGCAGGCTGCACATCATCACTGTGCAAACCCGGGTGTACACCATCTTGTAAGAAAGTCACCTTTCAAATATACCCGTTTACATCTGATTTAAAAAATAAATGAAAGCCAAAGGTGTAATATTTAAAAAAAATAAAAATTGTAATCATATACCATTCTATATAATGACTGTGACCCAGCGTGTGTTATTAAGCTATTTTCCCAGAATACATTTGTGCCCAAATGTGCAGGACGGTGTGTTTATTTAAACCGATGAAAGCACGGTGACAAATGTCAGCGCCAGGTTATCTGTCTGAGTGCTTTCTGTGTGTTTGAGCTGCGAGCGACAGGATATTGCTAAACATGGCATTATTGATCTTGAAGAATGTTTTGCTATTCTGGCTAATTGTTTCTGTGTAAGAATGATAAAATATTTATTTAGGGCCTTATTTCCCATAGCTGTAGATAAGCATGTGCTGGGGGAGTGTTATCTTTGTTTCCTGTAATGGAAATGTAAAAAATGAGAAAAAAGAGGAACATATTCAGGACAACGTTGGACTCGCCAGTCTAATTCAGTGACTAATGTGCTTGCTGTGAATGCTGTTGTTGCAGTAAGGTGAGAGCACTCACCCAAGTAATACACGTTATACTACAGCTTGTTTATGAAAGTATGTATAATCCTCTCACTTGTATTTTATACAATATATCACCACAAGTCTACAGAAATGGCAATACAACTAGCTGTACCCAGCATAACATACGCCGATCTAGCAGATCTTAAAAATTATTCAACATTAGTCTTTGTTTTCACCCCTCCCTGTAATGCCTTGCTGTCTCTTGTCCACTCTTCCCACACCTTACTCTCTACTCCATCATGCCCTGCTCCTCTTTGCACTCTATCCTCCCCACTCTTTCCACTCCCTGCCCTACTGTCTATTGTCTGCTCATCTGTTTCCTCTCCTTGCTGTCTCTCTGTTTCCTCTTCCTACTCACCTTGCTGTCTCTCCTCCCCTCCCCTCTCTTGCATCCCCTCCTGCCCCACGTGCACACTGCTGTCCATTCCCTCCTCCTAATTATTCATCTGTCTCCTCTCCTTGCTGTCTCTCTGTCTCCTCTTCCCCGCCTTGCTGTCTCTCGTCCCCGCCTTGCTGTCTCTCTTCCCCGCCTTGCTGTCTCTCTTCCCCGCCTTGCTGTCTCTCTTCCCCGCCTTGCTGTCTCTCTTCCCCGCCTTGCTGTCTCTCTTCCCCGCCTTGCTGTCTCTCTTTCCCGCCTTGATGTCTCTCTTTCCCTCCTTGCTGTCGTTGCTGACCAACCCTGTAATAGCTGATCCTTTGTATGTAAACTATATATATATATATATATATATATATATATTATATATATATGTGTGTGTGTGTGTGTCTTCCAGCAATGTCGTGTACCTCATCATGTGCATGAAATGCCCAGGGGGCTGCTACTACATAGGTGAGACAGGGCAGGGGCTAAACAAGAGAATGAACCTGCATCGCCACAGCATCACACGCGGTACAAGAGACAGTCCTGTTGGCGAACATTTCTCTGACTCTGGCCATAAGATGAACGATCTGAGGGTTGCCATACTCAAAGGTAATCTTAAAACCCCGAAAGAGAGACGGTTGCATGAATACAAATTTATGCAACTGTTCGGGACACTTAGCAGTGGCCTAAACAGAGATCGAAATTTTATGAGTCATTACTGACAGTAGTGAACTCTCGTCCCATGAGCGCTAAAGGCCATGTCTGTACATACTGTGCTATATGTATGCACACACAGCTGTCTCTCACACATACTAATACTCCTTGTTTTTCCATCCCTATACACCAATAGGGACCACCAAGTATCCACACACACTTTTAGTTGTGCTACAAACTCTCACATTTCCACACCCACCCACACCATTTATATCCGCTCCCACTCCACACACACCTTGTGTAAAGCACTGTATATACTGTGGGCTCTCCATTCATTTTTATTCACACTGATACACATACACATACACACTCTTTCTTCACTTGCTTTCAGTAACTTTTTGACACCTCTAGCCATAAAACACATCCACACCGGGGGAAGGAACAGCACAGATAACATTCCAAGAGACACTGTTTTTAAGTTTACCTTTTGCTTCATTCATTGTAACATCGCCGGAAGAAGAGATCAGTGTATCTCGAAAGCTCGCACAAATAAAAGCATTTCGTTTGCCACAGAACGGTATCATCTATTTATTTTTTGATTATATATATATATATATATATATATATATATATATATATATATATATACCGAGTAAATATTGGCCCAAGCATCACACGTTTGGTACTAGGTGGCGAGTAGATTTTTTTTATATACACACACATATACATAAACACAAATACACACACATCTTGGTATATGTTTGTTTGCATAATGTCTAGCATGGAGGAACAGAAATAAATACTTGGGAGATTTGAATGTATTTTTCAGGCATTAAATAAGAATTTCTCCAGGCCGCACACACATTTACACAAAACAAACCACTTTTGTATCTGGTTAAAACCATAGACTGCATTTGTTTGTAGTCGCTCGATGCCACTTCGGCCCATTTCGCATGCTCTTCACAGCGACTCGGATGGTAAATAATGCTTTGGGTTTCTTTGAATACATTAGCATTTTTAGTAATGTCATCCACAGCCACAAGCCGAATCCTAATTCTGTGGCATTATGTAAACATGAGGCTGGCAGCTGTCCTGCCTGACCTAAAGATCAAACCTATCTGCTTAACTCGCTGCGAGTAGGGGTCAGGCCTTGTACCGGCGCAATTACTGCAAGGTGAGAAGATATGGTAACCGTTTTCCGAGCCCTCTGTCAGGAGATCAAATTGCGGTGCGGCAAGTGGTGGGGGTTGAATTGAAATACAAGCTCTCTGAACGGTACTCTTTCTTCTCCCTGTGTCCATATGCTACAAGCTTTTTTCCTTGGGGGATGTGCAAAACCTTTGTGCACATTCATGTTGGAGGCTAGTGAAAGAGCTGCAAAAAATAAGAAACGTCTGCAAGAACCTGGGTTGTGTCCTAAATTGTGACTTTTGGAACACTACATTGTAAGTGAGTTAGACCTCTCATCATTGCTTCTGCATTCTTCTCCTGGTTTTATAGGTATTAACTAATCCCCAAATAAAAACCCATTTGTGGTATGTTATATTTGTTATTCTGCCTTTCACGGTTGTGCTTTAGTGTCTAAAGTAGCAAAGCTTTGAAACGTGTTAAACGATGGAAATAAGTGACGTGCATTCAATTAACCTCTGGGCTGCCTTTGCGGTGCTGTTAATGCGTTTCCAGTGTTTTGCCATTTATTGGGACAGGCCACCAACGCATTTTACATCCATTACTTGAGGGTTTCCCGTGCCTCAGTAAGGGCTCCTCAACTCGTGCTCCCTAGGGCCAATCCATTTCACAACCGTTACACAAGCGGCTAAATGCAATTTTTCCGTCTGAAACTTGTATTGTCCAGAATGAAAATATGAATGTAAAACATCACAATTCTTGTATCATTTTATCTTTTATTGATGCATTACGGTGATGAAATCTGCTTGTACATATCTACCATACATTATAATACTCTTCCAGCTCACCTACTCCTTGTACATGTTTTCTCATCCGGCCCCTTGGGGGAAACCTTTTTTTTTTGAAGAGGACTGGTCTTGGTTGATAGAGTAAATAATGCTGTGGTCGATATTTTATTTTAGGTCTGTCTGCTTTTTATTGTGTATAAACAGAGCAAAGTTTCATCTATTTTCTTGGGGGGGGGGGAAAGGAAGTTCTTTAAAACCATTGCTTCTTTGTTTTGGAATGAATCCTGTCGCTTGCCGAGCTGGGTCTGATTACCCATGTCTTAGTCATAGAGAGACTTTCTTTAGCACTCCTGACCACTTCTCTCTGCGGTTTCTCCTCTGCTGGATATTGCAGAACACGGTTTAATAATACTGTACTGTGCGTGCGGTGCAACTTTTTGCCCATTATCCATACTTTATTTACTAGACCGAAATAGAATGCTGAACAAAAAAACCTGTGACTAAACAGTGTCCGCTTTACAGCCTGTTCAAAGGATCCATATAATAGTTTTGGCCCAAAACAGCATCATTTTCGTTCCAAGCCTTTAAGTCTGCTATAGTTTGAGCATTAATGTCTGTTCCATGCTCTTGGCTTCTTGAACAGTGATCTTATCTTTGAGTAATTTGTACCATGCAGATGCAGCCGAGTTTATTGCAGCCCGTGCGCACGCTCGTGGGAGAAATAGCACGATAGTCCTGCCCCCTTCTCGCGGGCGGCTGCTTTAAAACAATGGCTGCTTCCCCGCACTCGTTCGCTGTGTAGGCCCCCTGGCAGCGCGCCACGGGTAGCAGTACCGCTGGCTACATCGGTAGTGGCACGTTTGTATTGGACAGCAGGTAACATTTCACAAGCATTAGGAGACTCAAATAAACAATGCTCTATTGTCAGAAATAATCATACAATTAATTTCTTGATGTACACTGTTAGATAAATGAGCGATTCCACATCAGCCATTATTCCAGTAGAAGCAACCATCTAAATTCCTGTGTGGTTTGTTTAATAACCATTCGCCAATTTGCCATACCTATAACCTCCAACTCCTTCCCCTGAACCACAATGGGATCAGCTGTGTGGCTGGACTAATATCCACCCTATGTAACATCCCATTCCCTCCCCCCAAACCTTAATGGAATCAGCCATCGGGCTGGGCCATACCCCAACCTGAGATGTACGCCATCCTACAATTACCTTCTTGGTTCAACATTGTCTCTCATTCCCTCTAGGTTGTAAGCACTCTGGAGCATGGCCCTCATTACCTTCCGTGTCTGTGTTTGTAGGTAACTGTTTATGTAATATACATAACTCTGCACCCCATTGTACCTCGCTACGGAATATGTTGGCGCTTTACAAATAACGATAATAATATTCTGCTTTTACTCTCTTTTTTTTTTTCCCCCCGCATCCTTTCTGCATGTTGAGTTTTTATTTAAAGACTTTGATGGTTGAACGATCAGACTTACTTCTTAGAGCAGTGTTTTTCCACTGGGGTCACCCCGGGCGTCCCTGAAAGGTTCCCTGCAATTTCAAGTCATTTTAAAATTATACCAAATACATAAGAATTTACAATGCATCTGATCGCAGACGCGATATTAGAGAGGGTTGGGGTTCCTTACAATGCATCTGATCTCAGACGCGCTATTAGAGAGGGTTGGGGTTCCTTACAATGTATCTGATCTCAGACGCGCTATTAGAGAGGGTTGGGGTTCCTTACAATGCATCTGATCTCAGACGCGCTATTAGAGAGGGTTGGGGTTCCTTACAATGTATCTGATCTCAGACGCACTATTAGAGAGGGTTGGGGTTCCTTACAATGTATCTGATCTCAGACGCGCTATTAGAGAGGGTTGGGGTTCCTTACAATGTATCTGTATCTGATCTCAGACGCGCTATTAGAGAGGGTTGGGGTTCCTTACAATGCATCGGATCTCAGACACGCTATTAAAGTAGCAGTCCAAGCTGCTGCTTTTTTTCATTTAATTTTTTCCTCTTTAATATGTAAAATAGGAATATATGTACAGCTTTCGGCGCCAAACCTTAAACAACCAATGTAAGATTATTAAATATAAATGGTATACTTATTGTCCCGCAGCTATGGAGGAGTGCATCCAGTGAGAGGAAGGCACAGGCAAGTGTCACGCTCTGCCAATTCTCTTTACCCTGATTGTAATATCAACGTGTATTAGACCATTTGTTTGTGTTTTTTGTTTTTCTCTCTCTATCTCCCCATCATATGTACTGTGGAGAAGAGGATTTAAAGTCTACGCGCTGGAGGACTCTGCCTTTTTTCTACTGCCTCTTTAATATGTGCATCAATACAATCCACACAATGATAAGTAATTAGCCAAATTACCGATCGATCCATTTTCCTGTGATGAATCGGTGAAGATTCTGCTTGGGGGTTCAGTAAATGGCTGCAGAGGAGTATTCTGTAGTCAATGAACACATTTGCATATTAATATAGCAAAGTTCTGTGGGGAAGATCATGTGCCCAGGCAGTCACTAAATACAATTGGTGCACTGCTAGAGAGAGGGCAGGGCTCAAAAAGGGGTGTGCCAGAGCCTGTTTCAGAAGAGGAAGAGGATGTGACTTTGTAAATGGTTGCTATAGAAACAAAAAATGTGTGTTACATTATCATACATTAAAAATTTAATTTCAGAGTTGTTTTTAAAAATGAAAAAAAAAACCGCTGCAACTATGTTCTCATAGTACAGAACTTATTTCTTTAAAAAAAATACACGTAGGATATTGCTTGGTCTGCACCTTTAAAAGAGGGTTGGGGTTACGCAGAATGTCACAATATAATTATAGGGTACCCCCCCACACACCTTCTCCCCACTGTCTTATTGTATGCACATCTCAGTATGACATTAACAGAGCAGACCGTACTGTCACAGTGTATCAAGCAAGGTCAGCTTGGATGCCTAACTTATTAAATACATTTCACTGCACAATATTTATTTGACGAGAAGAGCATTATGTACGGTGTGGGGCAGGATTTGCACATCAGTGAGAGGATTTGTACCGGGCATTAGACCAATGAGCAAACTCCGTTAACTGGCATAAAATAAAATGAGGTGATCCACACAAAATAATCTTTTAGTTTCTCTGTCAGCTCGTTAGTTCTTTGAAGCGGAGCGAGGCCAGATCATTGACTTCTTAATTAAAGGGCCAATCCCACACACCATATGGGGCTAGATAATATCTAATCGTCATATTTAAATAGATTAATTTATCCTTAAATTAAAAATGTGAATTATTTTTATACTTTTGTGGCGCACTTTTCCCCCACCCCCTGGGAGATATGACGGCTACTGTGTGTGTGGTGCATTACCTGTGGCTCGCAGGAGGCCTGAACTTCCGCTGCTGGGAGCCTGGGGTGTACCTGATCCGACTGGTGACAGCGCCGCCACCTGCGCGGGATCCTAACAGTGTTGGATAACCCCGTGCAGGACACTATATATGTAATACACACTGGTATAGTATAACAAGTTTACTGAATGCGTAGTGATAATAACAGAACCACTCAGGCCTCGCATGGCCGTAACCCCACACCGTGCCCCCAACACTGTCCACGCCCCTGTGGGGTTTACCCCAATGTACTGAGGGGCCCCATGGCACCCAACCACACTGGTGTCCACAGAGTCAACCCACCCAAAGTGTGTGTGACAGCGCTGCCCACACCCGCGTGTTACTGTTGGTGCACTTGTAGAATGGTGGTATATCTGCCGGGTGCTCCAACACCTGGTAGCGCTAACTGAAGATAAGGGATCCACTGATCCAGCGACGTTGTCAGCGATGGCGTCCGCCTCCACGTGGGGTGGTATCCGGTTGGAGTGTCCCACCGTGAAGATAGCCTCTGTGCCTTTCGGTGGTGGTCTGGTCCCAGACCACAGGCCGCAACTGCTGCACGGCATTCTGTTGTGTCCCTGACACTAATGATGCTAAGCGGGGCAGTGTCCCTGTCCAATGTGCCTTTCCCTATAGCAGCCACAAGCTATGTGGGAGTTGGGCCTAACAGGGGGTCTCTGGCCTAGTGCAGGGGCCTACTGACACCCTACACCCTTACCCTCTGATGTCCCAGCTCCGACTGACTCGCGAGGTCTGAGCGCACCAAATGTAACAACTTGCTGAGCAGGGAATCTGGCCACCCAATTGGCTGCTGTGTCCATGTGATCTAGCAGCCCCATAACCTTCTGTGGGCTGTAGTCCGCGGATCCCTATGTTGGTAATGGCCGCCGCTCTATATGCCCATTGCGCATGCGCGCGCTTCTCCTAATGGCCGCCGCAACCTGACCCAGCCTGCGCATGCACGAACTTGCACTGCGCATTGCGGCCGCATTTCCAACATGGCGGCGCCCTCGGCTCTCGCTCGCCACTCCGGCGCACTCGACCCCTTCCTGCACACTGCGCTGGTTCCCCCGCTATACCGGAGGTAAGCGGGGAACCAAGGGGGCCAGACCGGGATACCCAGAAGGGAGACCTGGCCACACTTAGAAAAAAAATCATGTTTTTTTTTTAATGCAATTAGTACTTCAATTTTTTTAAATTTTTATTGTTCTGCCATTTAACCAGAACAGAAATATTTATTAGTAGATGCTAGGACCCACAAACTCACGCAAAAGATTATATAAAGATGGCGATTACCATGGAAACTGTCAAAAAATATATCGAGCAAGCATAAGTATTTTTAAATGTATTTTTGTTCTACATGTCACACTCTGTTAAATGTGCTACTGCTATCAATCCACTTTGACCCCGTGTGGCACTGGCTCTTTGGCACGTGAGAACATGAAAGTGGCTGGCATAACAACTGTTTTTGTTCCTCGAGTTCACAGCTGAGGTTAGGATTGCTGTGGTAATGCAACACCGTTCAGGTGAGATTCAGAGCTGGGCGTTCAGGTGAGATTCAGAGCTGGGCATTCAGGTGAGATTCAGAGCTGGGCGTTCAGGTGAGATTCAGAGCTGGGCATTCAGGTGAGATTCAGAGCTGGGCGTTCAGGTGAGATTCAGAGCTGGACACTTTTCAGCCTGACACTTAGAAGTTTCCTAGCTCAGCACTCCGACCTTTCAGCAGGACAAATGTTTGTCTAATCCAGGGGTGCGAAAACTTTCTCTCCTGTGCTCCCTGTCGGCACTCCCCCCCCCCCCCCCCCCCCCCCCTCCTTACCATGTCTCCGGCGTCAAATGACGCCGCTGGGCCATGCGGAGAGTTGTAGCTGTTGTATTGGTGCCAATGAAGCGTAGATTTAATATTGTATATTAAGTTGTGATGTTTTGTAGTAGACCAACAAGCGTATTTTTTTGCTGCACTGCACCATAGCACAGTTTCAATTGTGATACAGCAAAAAAAGATACTACTTGTGAGCCCATTCGCGTCTGACATGTCTGCAACCCTGCTTTTCCACAATACAATGCTTCCACTACAGCAAGGGATTCTGGGTAATGTCCTGCAAATGAGCCCACAGTCACCTTTTGTGATGCAGAAAGTTACTCCAGTTTAAAGATGGTGAATTTCTTTGGCACAGATTGAATGCAGGCATCACACAATTTGATACATCTCATTACAATATGCTATATTTTGTTCCATTTCACCCTCCACCTGTGCTCCCCCATCTCTTTCTTTTGTATCACACAATTTGATACATCTCATTACAATATACGCATCATGGAGCGCCTCCTTTAGACAGTCCCCAATTCACATCTTCACATGGTTAAATTGTAGCAACAGCCTTGGTACATTGATGCGAACAGGCGCAATATGAAATGAAAGCCGTTTGTGTTAATGTTGCTACAGAATGATGTGTGCAGAGCTCACAGATCCTCAGATATCTCTTCATGTGACCAGCAATATGGGGTGAGCAGGAAATGTGTGTGTGTGTGTATAGATGTTTTATTTCGAGGTCTCCTCTTCTCTTGGCAACTGTGGGGTTTCTAATTAATCTTTGGCTCTTTGTACCAGTGTATTATTAGTCAGCAGTTGATTATTCCCTCTGTGATGTAAGACATTGGATACTAACATTTTATATAGATATATGTTATTTTGTTTGTTCTGCTAGTCTCTTGTCAGGTGGTATACACCATCAGACTTGGAGAATTGAACACACACCTGCAATTATACTATTTGCCAAGCGTATTCTCTCCTTATTTCTCTTCACTTACAAACAATTTGGGATCGATTTTATGGAGTAAAAATCAGGACAGTTGGCAGCATATTCTGTATAACTATTGGCGTCAACTTCACTCTGAAAACCCTCAGCTCTGGCATTTAAACATGGCTACTAGAACTCCTCACTCCAATGAAGGCCATTGTGTGAGAAAATACAAATGACCACCACCAGCACGTGCTGACGTTGTCAATAAAATGTAAATAGTAACAAAGTAACAACGTAGGTTTTTCTATGTTTCAATTCACATAGCTTCACGCAAACACGAAAAAACATTCCTATGCGTCAGGGCAGTTCAGATCTGGAGGAACTCTTTGACAAAGCGTTACCCAGCACGAAACGCGTGACGGGTATCTACTGCGGTCCTCCGTTTTTGTTGTCAAATTTTTTTAGTACATTTTTGCTCTTCAGCCCATTTTATGTGTAAGCCGCGGCACCGCCGTTCCTGTTCTTCAGATCTGGGCCGATACTAGCAGGCGAGACTTTCATATATTTTTTTTTCAACTTAATTTTATTTGCAGTTTTCAATGGGATGCAGAAAATAAAAAGGGCACATTCAGGACCACATCTAGTAGTTTTCGCATACATTTCAGTTTGAACATTGATGGTGGGGTCCAATTAACAACTACTAATAACAACCCGTTTAAATTGTATTGTATGTCTTTATTTATATAGCGCCATTAATGTACATAGCGCTTCACAGCAGTAATACATGTGGTAATCGAATAAATAACAGATAATATAAATAACAGATCATGGGAATAAGTGCTTTAGACAAACATAACATTAAGGAAGAGGAGTCCCTGCCCCGAGGAGCTTACAATCTAATTGGTAGGTAGGGAGAACGTACAGAGACAGGAGGAGGGAGTTCTGGTAAGTGCGTCTGCAGGGGGCCAAGCTTTATGTATCATGTGTTCAGAATATCCACGGTGCTATTCATATGCTTCTTTAAGCAAGTGTGTCTTAAGGTGGGTCTTAAAGGTGGATAGAGAGGGTGCTAGTCGGGTACTGAGGGGAAGGGCATTCCAGAGGTGTGGGGCAGTCAGTGAAAAAGGTTTAAGGCGGGAGAGTGCTTTAGATAAAAAGGGGGTAGAAAGAAGACATCCTTGAGCAGAACGCAAGAGTCGGGATGGTGCATAGCGAGAAATTAGGGCTGAGATGTAAGGAGGGGCAGAAGAGTGTAAAGCTTTAAAAGTGAGGAGAAGAATGGAGTGTGAGATGCGGGATTTGATTGGAAGCCAGGAGAGGGATTTCATGAGGGGAGATGCTGAGACAGATCTAGGAAAGAGTAGAGTGATTCTGGCAGCAGCATTTAGGATAGATTGTAGGGGAGACAGGTGAGAGGCAGGAAGGCCGGACAGCAGGAGGTTACAGTAATCAATTTAAATAACAATTAGACCAGACAAATACATAGGAAAGGAGGGCAGGGAGCTCCTTCTTTCTCAGCTTTTTAGGTTTTTAGCTTGTCATTTTTCCTGTACCTATTATCTATAAGAAATATTCCTTGTGTCCAGTAGGCTTCCATTTTAATGCACAGCTAAGCAAACTAGTGAGTGATGTTTAAGGCTGGGCTAATTCGATAAAGGTGTGTTAGCTCCTGGCTTCTTTTTTTTTGTACTAGGGGGGAAGGAGGGCGTCTCCAGAGCTGAAACAAGTTAATTTCAGCCAAGGAGACCCTCTGCTTCCCAATATATTTGCCTGCATTGGTTCATGCCATTAACAGCTCTGGCTGGGCGAGCAATTTTTGGTGGTTTAAATGTCCCACGTAACGGACAGCAATAGGAAGTAACTTTGCATGGCCAATGGGAAACCGCGACATGGTGCGTCACTGCTTCCTATTGACCCGTGTCATGGGGGGACCTTTAAACATGCATGAGATACTGGCGGACCCTACACAGGCAAGTATCTCATGAAATGGGGTGATCCCCGGAGCAGACATGTAATGCAGATCATCTCCGGAGACCCCCTGCCTCCCACCTAAGGGGAAATGCTCTTTTACGTTGGTGGTAATTAGAGAGTGAGAAAACTGGCCTGTTGTTAGCCCCCGAGGACTGAGCTTGAGCATAAGGGGACTGTTTCTATTGCTAAGCGACACCCAACTTTGGTAAGGAAGGGTGGATGTGAAATGCAACAACAGTGTATTTCCAGCCTCATTGTGTCATTCTCTGCAGTTGTTTTTACGATTTTACCTCACTTGCATGTTTTGTAAAACGTAAAAAAAAAAAGAAAGAAAGGTATTTGCAGCAGATCACACTTACTTTTGCAATGTGATGTTTGTGATCCTGTGCAGTATGTAGGGCATAGTGTCTCCCATATCTAAAGCAAACAGATGCGAGGGCCTCTCCTAGTTTAACGCCTTGGTTAATTTCCTTGTCCTTCTGCGCTATGAGAACAATACTTAAAGCAGCAGTACGTTCACTCGAAAAGCATCCCGTTTCTTCACCAAGCACACGGTGGAATGAGCATGATGGGTCTTGGATGAGAAGTAAAGAGTGACACTGTGTGCTCATTTGCATGTCATTACCCAGAATCCCTGGCTGCAGTTGAAGCATTGTATGCTAAGAGGTAGTGGGGAAAGACAGGGTTGCAGACCCGTCTCAGACATCAAAATGTACCACAAGTGGTATGTTTATTTGCTTTACATTGTACAGTGGAAGGGTTTTGTCACTTTACTTGCCCACCACAACTTTTTGAATGTCTGGTTATAACCAAGTACCCGCTTCACATTGCATCGCCACCAAACAACCTCACACTGATGAGACCCAAAAAGTCAAAACAGCTGTCTGTGAGTAGGTTACTGGCTGTGCACTTCTGTAACCCAGGCTGTGCTGAAAAGTTGTGTAATATGACAGGCATAAGCTTATAGGGGTCCATGTTAAAATGGATGAGAAGTAAAGAGTGACACACTGTGCTTATTTGCATGCCATTACCCAGAATCCCTGGCTGCAGTGGAAGCATTGTTTGCTGAGGGATAATGGGGAAAGAAAGCTGAGACGTGGTATTTTGATTTGCTGTATCAAGCTGCAGAATATCTTCTAGTATTAGGCTGCGCTCATGGCGGCGGCGGCGCAAGCGTGGACGTGCACGTCCGGAACGCTTACCTGTTTTACTATTGCAGTTCCTCAAGTGCCCGCTGCCCCATGCGGCGATGTAGCGCGCTGACGCTGCTACATTTTGGCCAGACAAGTCAATTTGTCATTTCGGGGCTGCAGTGGCGTGACGTCAGCATCACGTCAGCTGGTTCAGCCACTGAGGGCGAAACAGCTTCGTGATGCGTTCGCCACGCCTCCGATCGCCTCCCCAATCTCCTGCAGCCAAGTGCACAGATCGCTGGGGCTGCAGGAGTGCCCACTGGGGGGGCGTGCACGGTAGCGTGCGCCCGCGCCGCCACCATGACTGCGGCCTTAGTTTGCGTTGGAAGTTGCACGCCTTTTTACGATGTTTGATGGTGATCTCTCAGGCACCGAGGCTAATGCCACCTGGCAGATTTAATCAAAGCAAAGTGACCCAACATTGACAGGAGAAACATGATTTGATACGTAATGACTTCCAATAATGTGCCAGATCACTCCTCGATAGTCACTCCCCAAACCCCTAAGTGATGCCCTCTGAACCTTCATTCATCAATGCAAAGCGGCGCAGCGGGAAATTGACACGTGGCATAATAGTAGTGTCAAAAAGCTGCGACCAGCTATTGATACATAATACAAGCAGTGAATTTTAAAAAGGGGACGCCAACTGCAGCTAAGAAACATCTTTTGTAAACCACTTAAATCTGTTTCTAAGCCACCAGAAGAGAATTCAGCATGAACGTTTCCTAAACCTCCTGGAGGATTTCATTATAAAGTATACATTATATGAGTTACGGTGGGTAGAAAAGTTTTTGCCCACAATAACTTCACTATAATATGGGGTTCAAACCTATTCCAGCTTCACATTGCAAAGCGAGTGAACCATCCCCACACTGATGAGACCCAGCAGTTCGAAACAGCTGTCTCTGAGTAGGTTTGCCGACCATGCATGTCTTTAACCCAGGCTGTGCTGAAGAAGCGGTATAATACGGCAGGGATAAGCTTATTGAGCAAAAGGTGACACTGTGTGCTCATTTGCATGCAATTACCCAGAGTCCCTGGCTGCAGTGGAAGCATTGTATGCTAAAGGAAAGGTTGCAGACCTGTCTGAGACTATTTTTATTATAACGTATGTAGTCAGGATAGTAAAATATTACTATGTAAAGTATAGTTAGAACAGGCGGGACCACCGTTTCAATTCATTAGCACCGTGATGGCTTTTGTTTCGCCAACCATACCGCTAGATTGAGTTATTCTGTGCACGTGATCCCTGGCAAATCACAAACCTGTTGTCTCTTCTGTGTTTTTCAGGCTCGCAATGTTAACACTGGGGAGCTGGCGGCAATTAAGGTTATTAAATTGGAACCAGGTAAGACGCTCGCTGGGGTTTTTCTTTACATGTGGATATTGATGTTGTGCTAGGAGAATGGGCGCTTGATGGAAACATGCCAGAGTGGCATAGTGTGCAAAGGGAAGCAAATGTAGAAGTAGGGGGGAAAAGAACTGCACTTTCTGTGTAATGATCACATACATCTCTTTGTTGTGTTGCTTAAATGTCTATAGAATTTTAGTTAGAAGAGGCCGCTGTAGTAGTTCTCACCATTGGTTTTCAACCATTTAAGAATCGCAACCATTTAAGAAAGAGCACCACTCCCTACCTAAGCTTCGGCAGCTGAACTGCACTTTATTCAGCTCCAGGGACCCTCTGGTTGCTGAGATACTTGCTATTGAAGTTATTACTTCTTGTTTTTAAAGGGGATTTAAATGGCCATCCAATAGGAAGCTATGGTGTTGCAATGATGTTGCAACTTCTCATTGGCCTGAGTTTTGCAGCCATTTTGTTTCCCCTCCTGGGTAATTTTATTTCCCGGTTCCCACTCTGTAAAAAAAAAAAAAAATGAGTAGGATGAACTGGTCCTTTAACCTATGTACCTAAAATCCAATTTAAATTCTTTATGGGCAAGCTACCCAGCTACCTGAACAAGCTCCTCACCCCTACCACATGCAGCACCTATCATCTGAGATCTGACTCCAAAAGACTGTTCATGGTCCCAAGGCTCAACAAAGTATCCGGACGTTCCTCCTTCTCCTACCGTGCACCCCAAAACTGGAACAACCTACCAGAGACTCTCACATCCACCACCAGTTTAAGTTCTTTCAAATCTAAGGCTGTCTCACATTTTAATCTGGTCTGTAACTGTTACTTACGCCCATAACATATATTATCTTTAACTGTGCACGCAAAGTCTTGTATATAATGTATACACTGTTCATTTATGTAACTGTATTTGTAGCCATGTATTATTTGTCTTAACTCTGTGCCCAGGACATACTTGAAAACGAGAGGTAACTCTCAATGTATTACTTCCTGGTAAAATATTTTATAAATAAATAAAATAATAAATTTACTCGGGAGGGCATGTTCATTTTCTAATGAAGTAACATCTTCCATGCAGTTTATATAATGGAAACATATTGTGTCTGCAACGTTTTGAGATAATTGAATTATTATTACAATAACATGTATATTTCTTCTAAAATAAAATCATACCGAGATGTACAATTTGCACTGCTACTAATGGATTAATTTGTGTTGTGACACCTCGAGGTTTGGTTTAAATGATGCAGCTAAATACTTCCCAAGATGCTATACTGATATCCCATTATTATCCCCCTCGCCTTACATGCAGGATCACCCATTGACTTCACACAGCATCAGGACCAACGAGGGTTAGGCCGCGCTTATAGTCCTGGCGACGCTGACGTCACGCTGCGGTCGCTGGAAAAATCAAATTGAAGTAACTTTCAGCGACCGCGCCGTCGCGTCACTCCTACTATAAGCTCACTCCTACTATAAGCTCCCTCCTACTATAAGCGCACGCGACAGATTCAATACATTTGTTTTGCCGCAACGGTCGCGTCGCCTGGACTATAAGCGCGGCCTTAGAAAGGAAACAATATGGATGTACCATTTTTATTGTAAAACATAGAAAACTTGCAATCTCTCTCTCTCTCTTTCTCTAAAACATAGACAATGTACAATCTCTCTCTCTCGCTCTCTAAAACATAGACAAAGTACAATGTCTCTCTTTCTCTCTCTCTCTCTCTCTCTCTCTCTCTCTCTCTCTCTCTCTCTAAAACATAGACAATGTACAATGTCTCTGTCTCTGTCTCTCAAACACAGAAAATGTACAATCTCTCTCTCTCTCTCTCTCTCTCAAACACAGAAAATGTACAATCTCTCTCTCTCTCAAACACAGAAAATGTACAATCTCTCTCTCTCTCTCTCTCTCTCTCTCTAAAACACAGAAAATGTACAATCTCTCTCTCTCTCTCTCTTAAACACAGAAAATGTACAATCTCTCTCTCTCTAAAACACAGAAAATGTACAATCTCTCTCTCTCTCTCTCTTAAACACAGAAAATGTACAATCTCTCTCTCTCTAAAACACAGAAAATGTACAATATCTCTCTCTCTCTCTCTCTCTCTCTCTCTCTCTCTCTCTCTCTCTCTAAAACACAGAAAATGTACAATCTTTCTCTCTCTCTCTCTCTCTCTCTCTCTCTCTCTAAAACATAGAAATCTTGCAATCTCTCTCTCTCTCTCTCTCTCTCTCTCTCTCTCTCTCTCTCAATACAAATGATAATGCAGAGTGGAGAGAAGGATTTATAGGCTTAAGATTTACTACATTTTGATATTGATATTATTGCTATGTGTTAATAGTTATAAAGAGTTATTTTTACCACTGTATTTACTAAAAGTTTAATGCTCAAATAACGCAGCAATAACCCTCCTGATGATCACAAACAAGAGTGCAAATATATGCAAATGAAGAATTAAGAGCTAAAGGACCTATTCACATGTTAAATGACATAATAACATCGCAGCGCATATTAATATATTAGCAGCTTAGAAACAGTGGCTACAGTCTTGGTCAAACCAGGGTTACTTTGAAGGCTGTTATACTTTGTGTGTTTTATTTGTAGGGTGTTGATACTGTATGTTAAGTGTGATGTATCCCCCCCTCCCGCCCCCCCACACAATGGCATCACTTGCACTGATTAATTCAGATTTCTGGGTTAACCCTGATCACGATCGTTATTTAACACAGTTACCACTTTTTTTGGTGTGTACAAAATGAGATTGAATATCACATCCCTCTTATGAGCACGTCATTCTTGGTAAATTGGGAAAAAATATAGATGCGAGCCCACTTTCTTATAAGCTACATTTTTATAGCCGCAATATCGAGAGTTGGTAAATTTAGGCCATAGAAGGAAACTGGAGGAGACTGAGATGTGTGGTTTCTATGCAAGATTCCTGCACTGTGTTTTGCTCCATCCTATGAATGGAATGTTGTTGCAGGAAATGACCCCGGAGGACTTCACTTCCTCTTACAAATCTCAAAGCACGGAAATGCTGGTTTTTGTTGGTTTCATAATGTCATGTCTGCATTCACTGGTACTCGGAATACATGTATTAATGACACGCAATGGGTATGAGAAAACGTATGTTTGTGTGCATGAATATGTAAATATTTATAAAATGTGCATATGTGTATAAATATATACACGTGTGTGTATATGTATATACAGTGTTCGACAAACCTATACATTTGCTCGCCCCGGGCGAGTGGATTTAACCCCCGGGCGAGTAAATATTGGCCCAAGCAGCACACGTTTGATACTAGGTGGCGAGTAGATTTTTTTGTGTGGCGAGTAGATTTTTTTGTGTGGCGAGTAGATTTTTTGGTGATTTGTCAACCCCTGTGTATATATGTGTGTATGTACTGTATATATATGTATATATATATATATATATATATATATATATATATATATATATATATATATATAAAAGATATAGACCTTAATCTAAGTCCTAATAATAGATAAAGATAACCTGATCAAACAAATGACATAAAAACATGATACTTTTTCACCATCTATTTATCCACAAATGGTTCAACATTCAATATCCTTGTGTGAAAAGGTATGTGAAACTTTAGATTCAGTATCTGTTGGCACCTCCTTGAGCAGCAATGACTTCAACTAATCATTTCCTGTAACTGCTGGTCAGTCTGTCACATGGTTTTGAGGAATTTTGGACCATTTCTACTTACAGAACTGCTTCAACTTGGTGACATTTCAGGGCTTTCTTGCATGGACAGGTCACGTCAGGTCATACCACAACATTGCGATGGGAGTTAGGTTTGGACTTTGATTAGGCCATTCTAAAACACAGAATTTCTTCTGCAGCCATTCTTTTGTAGATATGTTGTATGTTTAGGATCATTGTCTTGCTGCATGACCCACTGTCGCTTCAGCTCACAGACGGATGGCCTGACAGTCTCCTCTAGAATCTTCTGATACAATGTAGAATTCATGGTTGTGTCAATGATGGAAAGCCGACTAGGTCCTGAGGCAGCAAAGCAGCCCCAAACTATCACACTCCCACCACCATGCTTGACAGTTGGGATGAGGTTCTTCTGTTTGAACGCAGTTTTGGTTTTCGACAAACGTAACATTTTTAATTGAGGCCAAAAAGTTCTACCTTTGACTCGTCTGTCCAGATAACATTGTTCCAGAAGCTTTGTGTATTATCTATGTGCTCTTTGACGGATTCCAGACGGAGAGCAGTGGCTTCCTCCTGTCTATCCTTCCATGAACACCTTTCTTGTTCAGTCTTTTTCTGATAGTTGAGTCATGAACATGCACATTAGCCAAGGCGAGAGTGGTCTGCAGATTCTTGGATGTTACTCTGAGGTTCTTTGTGACTTCCTGGATGATTGCTGGTTTGTTCTTGGAGAGATTTTGGTAGGACGACCGCTCCTGGGTAGAGTGACTGTGGTCTTGAACTTTCTCCATTTGTCTGACAGGGGATTGGTGGAAAAAAACAGAAAACAAGGGTATTGCGGGTGAACAGAAGTCTTTAAAAGTAAAATTAAATACCTAGCGATTCAAGGGCAGGCTGGTTAGCAATATAGCCAGACACCCGACATCTCAATGGTGCACACGGGTCTTTATGGGGCCACAGTTAATGCACTTCTTGTGGTGGACTTCATGTGGGGAAAGGTCAAATGAAGAATCAATAGATATCATAAATACTCACACAGGCTTGTGTGAGCACAGACACATCAGGTTATTCCTCTCCTTATTCAGATGAATCTTAAGGTCTCGGCCAGTCGCTCGGTGTGGCTCCTTCTCCTCTGGTACCAGTCAACACTCACCCCAAGGTGTAGTTAAAACATAGAGAGAATGGAAGTAGTGAATGTCTTATAGAAATGAAAACAATCACTATGGGATCTATGGGCGGACTGGTTAATGTTATAGCCAGACTCCCCCAACACCTTAGTACTGCACAAGGGTTCCGATAGAACCACAGTAAATGCCATTCATGGGGTGAAATTGGATCAGGGATGTAGAATCAATAGATAACATAATATCACATGGCCTGTGTGAGTACAGGCACATCAGATGGTTCATTTCTTTTGTAAATAATGCAGTCGTCGCTCTTCACTGGGTATGGCTTCTTCTTGCCTGGCCCCAAATAGAACTCTCCCCCAGGTGTCAGTAAAACACAGGGAGAGTTAGAGTATATAGTCCAAGATTTATTAAAAGCACACAAAAAAGAAAAGGGTTAAACTCACAACTAAAAATCCCCCGTCGGCTGTGGCAAAGTCCGTGGGCCTATTCCCGTTCGAGCGCACACTACTTCAGCGTCCGGCAGTGGTTGGAACGCCCCCTCACCGCTTCACTACGGTGGCCTCCGAGGTCCAACAATCTTCAAATGGGAGGAGCAATGCGTTTCACTTTGGTTGCCATGGCGACGCAACACAGCCGGCTGAATCCCGGTAAGTAAACAGTTGCAGGGGCCTCATGCGATCTCCCGGCATTTAATTTAAATGCCTGGCGGAAGAGCGCGGGGCCTCTGCAACTGCCCGCGCCCCCCAGCAAAATCTCCCGCCCTCAAATTTGCGCACCGCTGCTCTAAGCCAATTGAAATATCCCTGTAGAAAATAACCAGGTTTGGCGGTGCTATGGGTAAAATGAATATTTAGTATATATAATATGAGGCACTCACAGGACTCGTAAAAATGTTTAAATAATTTATTAACATGTCAATGTATTGGTTCTCAAAGGAACCTTTGTCAAGAGACCTGAAAGGTTGACAATAAATGTGAAAATGTTTCCAAGTACGGCGAGTGCCTGATTTATCACTTGTATATCTCTACTACTCCAGTTCTCCAACTTCAAGATGTCAGTGGAGAGGTTTTGTATCTTGCAATATGTATATATATATATATATATATATATATATATATATATATATATATATATATATATATATACAAAGCTCTATATTGATACCAATATATAATGAATGTGCAATACTGTAGTGTGTTTAAAAAAACGGATTGGTCATGTTTCATCAGAACATTGTGATGGGCATAAAACGGACTTGCATTTGTAAGCCTTAAAACTTGAAAATAGATAAGCGAGTCCACACGGAGTTCTTGTACAGTAGAAGCCCAAGTTTGCAGATGAAGCCACAAAGATATACACACAAAGGAAAAAGAAGTGCAAATCCCAATAGACAGGATGAGCAGAAAGTCCATTACGGGGCACTCATAGTGGGTACAAAATATATCACATTTATTGAATATACAATTGATGGAATGAACTAACAAGACAGACTAGAATTAAAAACACTAAAAAAAAAAACATATAAGTGAATCGTCCCCAAATGGTCAGTCACAACAGTACTATAAATGAAATACTGGAAAACACTACATAGAATGATACTAATAGTGTGTAGTGACAAAAACTAGCACCTCATCTGATATTAGAAGAACTGAATCGCTCCCAGAATATCCATATAGTCCTGGAGGGGTTAATAAATGACCTCTCCTAATGAAAAATAGGATATTTACACCACCTTCTGGAAAAGCATTGATGGTCTAATTAGACCTCAGTGTGTGGCATATAGTGGCATACAATGCCTACTGTTATGCCAATTGCTAATGCGTGTAAGTAAAACTTGTTGGAACACAGTGCCAATGGTTGCTGAGAGATGTATAACAGCAAACACACCCTGTTCAATAGCATGTGCAAGCAATTGATATTCTTAATAAAATATCCAGCACTGAAACACAGTATATCAATATGTAGCCACAAGCACTACTCAAGTGAGATGTATTGATAGGAGCAGGATTAGGGCCAATGTAGTAACTGTTTCATTTTTTTGATGGAAGCCCAAAAGATATCTGGAGTCTTGGGCTGCTTCTTAGGCTGGGGCCATAGAGGGGGTAGCAGGGCTGAGGCGCGCTGACGCTGAGGCCCGCCTGCTGAAATCTGCGCGATTTCATGCCCATGCAGGCGAGCCAGCAGGCGCGATCGGGAGGCGGGGGGAGACTGAGGGAGGCGGGGAAGTGACGTCGCTGGGCCAATCGCCCGCGACGCACCAACGGCGCCGTGACGTTGACGCTGCTCCGCGCTGATTGGATGTTTTCAGCCGACAGCGCTCTGAAAAACAGTTTGGCTGTCGGCTGAAAACTCCAGCGCCTCAGCACGCCTGCGGACGCTCGCGTGAGCCCCCTCTAAAGACATCCTGATGGAGGATGCAGGGGCTCAGCGCGGAGCGTCCGCACGGCTCAGCACGGACGTGCCTTCTATGGACTCGGCCATAGAAGATGATCCACGTCAAAACAAATTTCTATAAAACAAAGATAAGAAGCGCCCGCTCCATAGTGTAAAACAGTATGAAAATATTATTGAATAGAGCCAAACGCAGGGTATAAAAAATTAAATAAGCATCCGCCCATCACCCCGGGCTCAGACAGAGCAAAGAGGATCTCTCTACTATTATCTATCTTCAACCTCCCATGATCCGGTGACATTGCGTGTGAGACGGATGTCCCCCCCACCGCTGCCGTGATCTGATTTGTATACCCTGTGAGTGAGCATTTGTCTGTGTTCTCTAGTAAATAATCTTTTTATACTGTTGTACACTATGGAGCGGGCGCTTCTTATATTTGTTATATATGTATATATATTTCACTACCCAGTGCTTGTTTGCGGGCGTGCTGACCGGCTGCGGTGGTGACTGACAGCTCAGTCGCTGCTGCAAAGCTCAGTGTGGGGAGCGGGAACTGTGTGTGGTCGGGGAGCGCTAGGACTTGGGAGCTGGAGTGAGGTGAAGCAATCCAGAACTCTGCCCGCCCCTGCTCTCATATCACACTGGGGAGTGTGTGTCTCTGTGTGGAAGTGTGTGTCAGGGGGATGCGGGTGTGCGTCACAGAGCACAAGTGTGTGGGTGCCACAGTGTGTGTGTGCGTGGTTGTGATGGTGTGGGTGGGTGTATGTCACTGTGTGTCAGTGTGTCAGCATGTGCCCGTGTCGGCGTGTGTGTTTGTCACAGATGCACATAGACACTGACACAGCCTCTGGAAGCGGTGGGGTGTGGTGGTAGGGGGCGATGGGGGTCGGAAAGCGCCTCCCTCCCCCATGACGCTTAACGCTGGCTCCTAAAAATTCTGTCCGGCTCTGAAGTGGGAATGTCCTTAAAAAATAAAGTGTGTGTGCTGATCAGACGCATTTTAAGGGAAACTTCTTTGCCTTTTGTCACTGTTTTGTCACAGAAATTATAATTGATTTGTGATGTTTTTAATTAATCAAAACACAATTTCAGTGCCAAAACGCAAAGAAGTTTGACATAGAACGTGTGTTGTAGCTATTTGCACATCTATATTAATAGTAACTGAATTCCGTGTGTGTGTTAGTCAGTGTGTGTGTCAGTCTGTGTGTAAGTGTGCAAGTGTGTCAGTGTGTAACTGTGTCAGTGTATGTCAGTCTGTGTGTGTGTGTGTCAGTCTGTGTGTGTGTCAGTCTGTGTGTGTGTGTGTCAGTCTGTGTGTGTGTGTGTCAGTCTGTGTGTGTGTGTGTGTGTGTGTCAGTCAGTGTGTGTGTGTGTGTCAGTCAGTGTGTGTGTGGGTGTCAGCCAGTGTGTGTGTGGGTGTCAGCCAGTGTGTGTGTGGGTGTCAGTCAGTGTGTGTGTGGGTGTCAGTCAGTGTGTGTGTGGGTGTCAGTCAGTGTGTGGGTGTCAGTCAGTGTGTGTGTGTGGGTGTCAGTCAGTGTGTGTGTGTGGGTGTCAGTCAGTGTGTGTGTGTGGGTGTCAGTCAGTGTGTGTGTGTGGGTGTCAGTCAGTGTGTGTGTGTGTGGGTGTCAGTCAGTGTGTGTGTGTGGGTGTCAGTCAGTGTGTGTGTGTGGGTGTCAGTCAGTGTGTGTGTGTGGGTGTCAGTCAGTGTGTGTGTGTGGGTGTCAGTCAGTCTGTGTGTGTGTCAGTGTGTGTGTGTGGGTGTCAGTCTGTGTGTGTGTGGGTGTCAGTCTGTGTGGGTGTCTGTGTTTATTAGTCTGTGTGTGGGTGTTATTCTCAGGGTCCAGCCACCCTATCTCCCTCCCCCCCTCACCCCCCCCTCACTCTTCCCCGGCAGAGCTGTGTCCTGCTGCTGGTGCCAGCCCTCCGGCGGCGGTATGGGGACACAGACTTGGCTCACAGGTGGGGGGAGTGGGTGTACTCGGCGGCTCACTGGGGGGGAGTGGGTGTACTCGGCGGCTCACGGGGGGGGGAGCGGGTGTACTCGGCGGCTCACTCTGGGGGAAGGGTGTGTCGGTGGCTTACGGGGGGTACTCGGCGGCTCACTCTGGGGGAAGGGTGTGTCGGTGGCTTACGGGGGGTGCTCGGCGGCTCACGGGGGCGGTTGCGCGTGCTTGGCGGCTCACTGGGAGGGAGGGGGGGGAGAGGGTGTGCTCAGCGGCTCACTCGGCGGGGGGTGCTTGGCGGCTCATGGGTGTGTATGGCGGCTCGTGTGTGTGTTCCTCCTGTTGCTGGAAGCTGGCAAAATTCAGTGGCAGTGAATGTCGCTGATGGCCTCTTCTCCCAGCAGTGATGTCACTTCCGTCACCACTGACTTTCTTTCTCACCAGCTCCATTCACTGCCACTGAATTTTGCTCATGTGGTAGGTGTCGCTAAAGAAGTTTCACTTCAAAAAAATCACAGAGCACAAAATGTGATTTATATTTGCACATTCTGTAAAATAACTCCCAACACACACAGACTCCATGCAGTTGTTATCCACACGTGTTTGGAATTTAAAACACTGCCTTGTTTGGTTACAGACTGTACGGAGACTGTATTGTAAATCATTTGCAAGATGAGCAATGCGCGTCGTGCATGTGACCAAGATTATTTTCATTTTTAAGTGCAATTGTGGTTGTGAGAATGTAGTTTTCCCCTCTCTGTTAGCAGTGGAATCCCTTGTGCTTTTTTGTGTATCTCTATTAACCACTTGTTTGCTGCTTCCCTGACACCATAAGACAAGGGTTGGGACACTGGTGGCAAAACAACAACATTGAAGTGATTTGTCTCCCACGATCAAACACACAACTTTTATTTTCTGTCTACTTCATGCCTGGTTGCATTTTTTTTTAACCTTAGTGAATGTAAATTAGCTGAAATATTCCTTGTTAGCAAATCATTACAGCTGTGTAGGCTACAGGTCTTGGTTTAAACAAGAGTAGCAGAAAGATCCAAGAAGAACGAAGCAACAAGAGAATACTATTCTTTTATTTCAAACATTTTTATTGTTTTCTGACAGGGGTACATTCACATCACATGGTTGTTTATAGACAGTAAACTTAATTAACATATACATTTAAAAGTGAACAACCCGAAGCATCTCAAGGTTGATTGATCGAGAAGAGGCGATCTGCCCCTAGTATTTTGTAACCTCCTATGCATTTAGATTCTACTACGTAGATCCCGTCCGGGAGAATTAACAGTTTTAGGTGGATCTTAGATCAAACCCCTTATATTAGTACTGTAAAGGATAGGCAGAGAGAGAGAGGGGGAGAAGAGAGAAGAACAGAAGAAGAAGGGGGGAGGGAGGGGATAGGAACGGGGGGAGCTAAGGGAAGGGGTGTAGTTGTCCTCCCCTCCACCTTGTCAAAAGACCCTGAGTAGACATGAACTCACCCTTAGAGGGGTCAGTGGTCTAATGCAGAGTCCAACTGAAGCATCCATATCTCATTTTTAATCTCTTTAATTATAAGGCCACTGTGCCCAAACTTTCTCATATTGTACTATATTCTGTTTCAGGAGCGCCGATAGGTATTCCATAAGCTTGACCTCGCTTACCTTGCGAAGGACCATTTGCTTAGAAGGGGGTTTAATCTTTTTCCAATTAGCTGCTATTGAGCAGCGAGCCGCAGTCAGGATGAACGAGGCCAGTTTTTTAAGAGGGACAGAGATATCTTCGATGGGTTTCGCGAGTAGGCATATCAGCGGGTCCATCCGAACCTCAACTCCTACCGTCTCCTCAACCAATGAGCATATCATATTCCAGAAAGTCTGGATCTTTGGAGTATACTATTCTACGTGGTTTACTTCTTTCTGATATTCTCCCAACAATTTTCTTTTCTCAATATGAAATAAAGTAAAGGTAAAAAATAAGACATATTTTAGACAGAGGTGACACGTTGGCTGCATAAAAGCATTGGATGTCTGGGGCAGATTGACAGGGCCCCATTTTTAAAAGTTCTCTTAACAACAGAAAGGCTACAGATGATTATTAGACCAATCCCATATCTCTCTGTGAAGAGAGAAGCTGGTTCACTGTTTCCTGTGACCTGAAACTTTTTAGTAGCTGTAATTGGGGGCATCAGTCCAGCTAAGCAGTTCTTGTTGACATAAAAAAATTCCTTCAACCTAATGATCTGTCTATATAGGGCACTTGTGACTTGCAGATTCATTACCCACATTGACTTGCACAATATAAACATTGCAGAAGCAATTTTAGGAGTAGCTGTTTTCAAATGGCGAACCCACCGGGTTGGAGGGAGACACCCGTACTGTAGGTGACATCACCTCCTGGTTCACGAGCCACCAATGAAAGGGTGAGCTTTTGATGGCATGGGTTTCCTTCATTGCTTCCTTTTGTCTGGTTCTCTTATTCCTGGGAGTTAACTCTGTGCTAATTATGCACGTGCTTTGCCATATAAAAGTACAGCAAATACCTTGCGAGCACATTCACACGTCTCAGGCAGGTCTGAAAGCCCTGCTTTCCCCCATTATCTCCTAGCATACAGTGCTTCCACGGCAGCAAGGGATTCTGGGTAATGACATGTAAATGAGCACACAGTGTCACCTTTTGCTTCATGTCCATTTTGACATTTTGTCAATCAGCCTCTGCTTGCCACATTACTCTGCTTTCCAGCACAGCCTGGGTTAAAGTAGTGTATAGCGAGTAAAACCTAATCATGACCGCTGTTTCAACCTTTTGGATCTCTTCCGTGCGGAGGTTGGTTATACTGACTTTGCAATGGGAAGTTGGAATAGGTTTGAACCACACATTATTTAAGTTATGGTGAGTACAAAAGTGACAAAAGCCCTCCACCCTACAGTGTGCAGCAAATACAAATATTGCTTGTGAGCACATTTGCATGTGTCAGGCAGGCCTGCAACCCTGCTTTCCCCCCCCATTATCTCTTCTTATATAAAAGTGAAACAAATAGCTTATGTGACCTTCGGCGTCATTAAGCCTGGACGTGATCCGCTCGCAGAACAGCTCAACATTGTTAGCACTTGTGGTGGTGTTGGATAGGACAATAGGGTAGAGAAAGGGTTAAAGCCGAGTGAATCGTTTCTAAAA
The DNA here is from genome assembly GCF_040206685.1 of Ascaphus truei. Classification (NCBI taxonomy): domain Eukaryota; kingdom Metazoa; phylum Chordata; class Amphibia; order Anura; family Ascaphidae; genus Ascaphus; species Ascaphus truei. The sequence continues at coordinate 112,283,650 of NC_134486.1, read as the reverse complement.
TGCCTTCCTTTGTTTTCGACAGGCGGTCTTCTTTTTACAGTAATGTGATAGGCTTACAAACGCCAGTCCGTTTTCTGCCCATCACAAGCTGTGCTGATGAAACATGGCCGATCCGCTTCTTTTCCTCTCCTCCCGCCTTTGCCTGTATTACGACTTTCTTGGAGCTGTTAAATCTCACTTGGTTCTTGACATTTTCCATTATGTATACATGAAATCACTTTCTTTTGCCTCGACAGGAATAACGTAGCTTCTGATTCTGAATTTACAATTAGTTTTCACGTTTGTCTGTGTCACTTGTCTTCTGTAACCGGTGCCTCCAGCATTTAAATAGTGCAAACCCACCCTGCATGAAGTTTTGTATTGAATAAGATCACTCTAAATCCCAGTCTGGTCATCTTCATCTGCTGTAATTTAGATCGGAATAGTAGAAGGTGCCAGTGGCGATCTCAACGTGAGAGTTGCTACTGTTTGTAATAGTGGAGTGTTTTCCAAGGCAGCCAAAACTAGAAGTTATCCAGTTAACATAATAGTTTCAAGCCTTCCTTGTCACGTGATGTTGGTGGGAAACATACAAGGACTGCCACTCAGGTGGTCTTCTGATGTTCTAATTTCTTCCTCTTGCATTCCCCACCTCGGGGGGCAGAACGGAGACACTGTAAATGGTACTACGGACATTCCAGCTCCGATGTCCACCAATTTTCCAGCACAAGAAGGGTCAGGCAAACAAAAATTCCCAAAGCTCAAATATCTTGCAAATTTAACTGGAAAGATTGGGCCCTTTATCAAAATACTGTTAAAAAAAAAAAAAAAAAACAGGTCATTGTATAATAAATGCAATCTTTAAAAAAAGTTCTGTAATAATGCTGACCGTGTACCCTGCTCTATATGTACAATATTGCAGGTATAGTGAGGCCCTACGACATTGATACAACAATCCAGGTTTTTGCTGCAGAGACTTTCTGTCGTACAAATAGTTTTTATTGAATTTCCATCAATTGTGAGTACAGGCATTATATAAGGGCACCGCGGGGCCCATTAAATTCAACAGATTTTATACCTATAGAAATAAAGTATAAAGATAGAATGAAAATAGTAAAATAAATAGATTAAATTAAATAAAGTAGAAAACAAAAGGGGAGGGAGGTAGGGTGGGGTGTACCGTTCACATCTTATTAATTCCGGCCTTACCCAGACCTTGCAATCCTGCGTCTGCCTCCTCTTGCTCCCTATATCCATTCCCACACTATGTTCCATACCTAAACCTGTGTGAGACTTTTGGTCTTCTTAAACTCTATCTAACTCCTCCTCAAAACGCTTAACCCGAAGCTATCTAGTTTTCCAGCAAGGGGTCCCAAATGTTATCGAATTTTTCGGTTGAATGCCTAAGGAAGGCTGAGAGCCTTTCCATCAGCATCACTTCGCCTATTCTATTTGTCACCATTGACTTGGAAAGAGGTGGTGGACTCTTCCAGGCTGCTGCTACTGCGCACTTGGCGGCCGTCAGAATATGTGAGATCAGGCGTTTGATCGGGAAGTTTACTTCCTCTATTGTTTTGGTTTACAGGTAAACCAGAGGGTCAAGGGGGATTGTTAGACCCGTTGACTCCCTGATAATTCCCTGTATCGATCCCCACATATATTTGGATTGCCGGGCAATCCCAGCATATATGGACCATATCGCCCACCTTTCCGTAAACCCTGCAACATTGATCAGAGGATTCTGGGAAGATTTGCTTCAGTCTCTTTGGTGTAAGATACCATTGGTTAGATTATTTTGTATATATTTTCTTTTGTAACCGTGCAGATGGAGGTTTTGGCTGCATTATCCCATATATCTTCCCAGTCTTCTCTGTCAATGTCCATCCCCAAATCATTAGCCCATTTGGCCATATATCTATGGTCCGGGGTATTTCCTGCCGATCCCTGCATAAATCATCGTTATTGGGCCTTTCTTATATTCTGCTTTTTTGCACAGAAATTCAAAATTAGAGAGTTCCGGGAGTTCTAATTTCTTTGAGGAAGAGCCTCATCTGTAAATATTGGAAAGGGGGTAGGTCTGGTGCTTGGTATTTCAGTCTGAGCTGTTGAAAACGTAGTAGTTTCCCCTTATGGAAAAGGTCTCCTAGCATTCTAATATTTTTATAAGAGACTTTGTCAAGGTCACAAGGAGAACAGACGCTGGGATTATAACTGCTTCAATGGCATTGCTCTTACTACCAAGCAACGCTAAAGGTGCAATCCTATCTAGGACCAAAGCGATCTTATGGTAGGGCTATGGGGTCAATCTTATGAATATTTCCTTTTTTTTTTTAAATAAATCTGACTAGTATAAAAACAATCTCCTTACATATTGATCTGGGACTGTGGGCACACTTTTTCGGAGGACGGTCCAGAGGACAGTGTGGTGATACAGAGTATATACTCGACTTTATATTTGCATCTTTTTGGGACCATTTGGCCCACTTTGCTGGTTTTTGAGTGGTTGTATGTTCTCTCCCATGCACTTTAATATTAGTATGCTTATGTATATTATGGCCCACTTTGGCTTCCTCACATGGATAATCTATTTACTGCTGCACTTGCTATATGATTTATACTGATATTGTTAGGGGTTTTTTCTGCTCTCCGTGACATGGTATTGTTCAAATGTCTTTAGTGTTTGACGGTTTTTTTTTTGTGTCTATAATGAAATAAATTATTGTTTATAGTTTCAATATATATCAACATGTGCCCTATTTTGGAAGGTCTCTATATCCCTCTATGGAATATTTCTCTCTCTCATATATCCTTATATTCCGTGGTGCACATCTTGTTTATACATAGGCTTTTTGGGGGGTATATTTTATGTACATCTCAACCCCGTTATAACGCGATCCGTTACAACGCGAATCCGCTTATAACGCGATGCAAGCGTGGCTCCCAATTTTCATATTTATAAATACTTTACAACACGATTATTGGTATCTTAAATACTTTACTGTACAATGCATACAATTGTACATTATTTCTAACGCGTTCCGCTTATAACGCGATGTGATTCTTTGGACCCCAAGCACAGCGTTATAAGGGGGTTGAGCTGTATTATTATTTGGTTCTAGTGCCCTCTTTTGCCTTTTGTTTGAGTAAAAAAAACAAACAACCCTCAGTGACAATGATACTTCCTTGAAGACTCCGTTTGTGGCTCTATTCCAAGAAGCACGTTTGTGACGAGTGTTTCAGGTGAAGCATATAAGCTAATGAAACCGCTGCAATGTTAAGTCTGGGTCATGGGTAACTCGGAGACAAATGTTTCAATCCCGCTGTGGAGAACGTTTTATTTTCTATTTATAATTTCAGGTCCATACAATTTGGAATAAGAAAACTTTTATCAGGGAGGGTGAAAATAATACTTGATTCTCCCTGAGGCATCAGAAAGACTCTGTGATAATGAGCAGCATTTATTAGAGTCCCAATGCAGTGAGTGTAAGTACTGAGGCATGCCACACGTGCCTTTCCATGCAGAGCACTTAGTCATTCCAGACACCCAAAGCTCCACTGCACACAGGAGTAAGAAGCACATACCTACAGAAAGTCTGCGTTTGTCTAGTATTTTACCGCCCCAAAGCACAAATTGTTTTCCATAAACTTTTAGGAGTGATACATTGCTGTAGTGATTCCAAATTGCAGTGATCACTGAATTAATAACTAGGCTTTCCTTAAAGCATTCACTATGAAGATAAAAAAGGTACTGATGGATTTCACTATGTGTGTGTGTGTGTGTGTGTGTGTGTGTGTGTGTGTGTGTGTGTGTGTGTGTGTGTGTGTGTGTGTGTTTGTGTGTATATATATCTATATATATATATATATATATATATCTATATAGATATATATATATATCTATGCAAATGTAAATACAACTGTATGCTCATCTGCATGTCTTAGGCAGGTCTGCAACCCCGCCTTTCACCATTAGCACACAGCATTTACACTGCAGCAATTCCCAGAATCCCTTGCTACACGCACAAATAAAAGCATTTCGTTAGCCACAGAATGGTATCGTTTATTTATTTTTTGATTATTGAAGCTCGGTTAACACGGTACTGATACCTCTACGTGTGTGTGTGTGTGTGTGTGTGTGTGTGTGTGTATATATATATTATATATATATATATATATGTGTGTGTGTGTGTGTGTGTGTATTATTGCTGTGATGCGCCATCTATATGGATGGCGCTATACAAATAAAGATATACATGCATACATACATGCATACATGCATACATACATGCAAGCAGGGCTATTTTTGTGGGGGAAGATGGAGGAACGGAGTTGTAGCAGAACCACGAGTCTTAATGTAGGATTAAGAAATGATTAGGAATAGGGCCGGAATTGTAACTGGAAGTAGATTCCTGCCTTTTTGTCCCACATTATTTTTTATTTATTTTTTTAAATTTAAAAACATTATTGAGTGTAGTTTAAATAGGTATCACATACAGTGCATGCGAAGAGCTGAGTTTTTAAATGTTCTTTTCTGAAACCCAACGACATCTGTACATTTCCCCTTTCTCAGGATCGTACAAGTTGTGTGCACATCTACGATTATCTGAAGCTTGTGTCTTTAAGGTTAAATGTCAGCTAGATAGACAGAGTTTGCCCGGCCTCATCTGGATTGGATAATTTATCCCTGAAGTACAAAGCGAGTGAAAAATGGCATTTCAAATTAAACGTATCAGCAAACCATAATTATAAGTGCATGACCGTGCAGGCATGATTTAAATTGAATAAAGGTCTTGGAGCCATCCAGTTGACCCTTCTTGAAGTTCTCTCACTGTTATCAAGATGCAGAAAAATAAAGCGATGTGAAGCAATGGTGAGAGGAGTCCAACACAATGTGAGATCATTACCTTTTAAGATTAGTGGAGAATAGCTGTTGTTGACTCACTGGTAAAAACCTTCCCATGGCTTGTACAGTACTTTCAGAGTGATGTGGGAGAGTCTGTTTTGAATACTTTTGTAGGCTTCTTGTAGCCGTAAATAAGTCACTTCCTCCTATGTTTCACTTACTGTAATGTGTTGCGGTGTGCCACTCACTATGGACATATTTTCTGTGCCGTAGACATAAAGGGACATATTTAGTAAACAGTCCTATTCCATAAGCCAGCTTCCCGCGCTAGAAGATCTCTCATGGTCCATTAACTTAAATAGACCGGAAATATGTTTTTTGAACTGTTACTGCTTTGTAAATATGGTCCTCCGCCTTAGATTGGGATTTCCTTTTGGGCAGGACTTTATTGTGTCTTTAGATGATGATTATTATTATTATTATGTACTTCTTTGTACTATGGCATAATAGTAAGAGGGTGAGTGTGAGGTAAACGAGGGTGACACATTGCAATGAAGATGAGTAAAGAGGTATTATACTTGTTGATGCCTGTTTTTCAAGCACAGTGATCACCGCATTAAGTATAGTATTTGACTAATCAAGGTCTGGTCTCCATGGGGATGAGGGACAGCCTTGTTGCCATGCACGCTTTGGATGAAGGGTATCTTTGTGTGCTTGTGGTTGCTCCCGTACAGTCTTTTTATTGTGAATATAACCAAGCTATGCTGTATGGTGCCACGCTGCTCTCCTGTGCGGTTTGGAGAGATGCCACACAATGTAGAAATGTCGGCTTCACAGTGGATAACTTGTTGATCCTTGCACCATCAGCATGTCCCTACTCTCTATAAAATGCATTTCACAGAGTGTAAAATGTGTGCGGGTGAGAGGGATCTGCCTCTGGTGTGGTATTGTCGCTTGGGCTGCATGAGTTAGGTGTGCTGGTTTCTCAATTGGAGAAAGTATGTGTGGGAGGAAGCAAGTTATTTGTCTATCTCTTTCTCCCACTCTCTCTTTCTCTCTCCATGTAATAATCTGTAGGAACTGAAGGTAAGAAACCTGAAATCCCCACTAAAATCCCCTTTTTAGCCCTAAAATGGTTAAGGCAGAAAACACCACTAAAGCCCCACTATTGGATATTGTATGAATCAGTGTTGTCTGTTGGGGTCTGGTAGAGCCTTAAGGCCATGTCCGTATTCTGTTGAGGAATGTATTGATATTTTTCCTTTTTTTCCTTTTCTGGGGTCTCCAGCATTTCTAGGCAGTCATTTAATGCTCTCCTGAGAACTTAGTTTTCTGGTGCGCAGTCGATCAGGAATGGAAAATGACATAAAGGTAGTTGAAGAGATCGGGACCAGCTTGTTTCATCTGGTTGAGTGGTGGATTACTGCTTTTCTGAAAGACCCTACCAAGCTAGGGTGACCTGATATTTATTTGCAGTACTGAGGGGAGGGGGTAGGGTGCTTACAGCTTGTGTAGCAGAAAGAGGTTGAGGGCTTGTTGACATGGGGGATGGGAGGTGGGGCCTACCTGGTTTCTCCTGTAAGGGGCCAGGCCACTGGGCCGATCCTAAAAGTCATAACGTACTACCGGTCTGGCCGTCTCCCAGGTTTGGCCAGGTGGGCCCCCCTACAGCTAATCCAGAACTGGAGTTGAGCACCCCTGGATTAAACGATGGCATGCAGAACTTTTTGAAACCACATTGGTTTCTTTTTCGTGTTCCCAGAATGTTAAAACCCTTCCAAATCTTTTGGTTACCAAGGAAGCGCTGCATGGAAATGCATGACTCCCCTACAATGAAACCTATGAAACAAGCCCCATTAACAGGTACAGACGAGACAACGAGTATTCTAAAGCTTGCCCTAAACTAGCCCGGTTACATTCTGGGTATGTGCTGGGTGTAACCTGGCTAGTTTAAGGCAAGTTTAAGGCATTTCTGCATTGACTAATGACCCATCAGATTAACACAGCAGGGGTCCCTGGCAGTCCCATTCAGTTTGAATGGGACTTTCAGGGACCCCCACTGTTAATCTGATGGGCCATTAGTCAATGCAGAAATGCCTTAAACTTGCCTTAAACTAGACCCAGCATGTACCTGGGTCTTTTTGGCGATTGCCACTTGTTTGTGGTAGAATAACCATCGGCACTACAGTATCCCAAGCTATGGTGAATTTACAATGTAAGCAAATCGTGTAAGGCAGCGGTGGCCAACTCCAATCCTCAAAGGCCACAAACAGGCCAGGTTTTCAGGATATCTCTGCTTCAGCACAGGGGGCTCAACGACTGAATCGTTGACTGAGCCACTGATTGAGCCACCTGTGCTGAAGCAGTGATATCCTGAAAACTTGGCCTGGTAGTAGCTGTTGAGGACTGGTGTTGGCTACCCCTGTTGTTATGTATGGCGTGATGCAGATACCTTCTACAGATTAGAACAGCGAGTATTGTGCCCATTGGGACAAGAAAAGGGTATCACTGGGTGAAAGTGCGCACACACAAAACGTGTTGCATTTTTCAGCAAGTAACTTGAAAAAACAATCCACCCTAATTAGCCTTTGTTTTTTTTTTTAAAGGATGGGAACGGGTTAGTTAGGGTGAGGTGTCCTCCAAAACGGAATCCCGTTAGTCAACTCTGAGGACCCCACTGTTCCTGAGATAGTGGGGAAGTTACCGGTATTACTTCCTGGTTTTTAAAATGGGGATTTAAAATGAATATCCACTAGCAAGCCGCAACCGATGATGATGCGGCTTCCTATTGGACTGAGATGTGGCGGCCATTTTGTTTTCCCAGAGGAAATTTTAACCCGGTAACTGCACCGGTAAGTATCTTGGGAAACGAAACAGAAAGGTCCCCAAAGTTGAAAATAGCTGCTTCAAGCGCAGGTGTACCCCGGTTTCCACCCTGTAAAAATAAATAACAAAAAAAATGTAAAATTAAAGAGTAGGAGTAACTACTCCTTTCATAGTGTAAGCTCTGTCTCCATTTATGCTAAAGGGAAGTAGTCCATTGTCTGGTGCTATTACTGTTATTGCAACACATGCATATCCTTTTTTTTTTTTTTTTAAGATCTGGGGGAAATGTTTCTAACAGTTTTTTTTTCCTCCTTTTTTCTTAAAGCTGCAGTTCAAGCTGTCGTTTAAAAAAAAAATATATATATATATATATTCCCATTCAATATGTGCATCAATACAATCTGCACACTGACAAGTGATTAGCCAAGCTGCAGATCGATCCGTTCTCCTGTAATCAATCGCTTTGCTCTGGGCTATTTAATTCAGTTCTTGCACAGCATTTTGGGCAATGTAGTCCTGGAATATGATTGACTGGGCAGTTACTAGATACAATTGGTGCACAGCTAGAGAGAGGGCGGGGCTCAAGAGCCAGAGCCTATCAGAAGGGGAAGGGGACTGTCACTTTGGAAATGCTTCCTACATTAAAAACATTAAAAATATCTTTAAAACATTTTTTTTTTTAAATGCTACAAGTATTTTCTCATAGCACAGAACTGATCTATTTAAAAAATAAATAAAAATAAAACACATGTAGGATATTGCTTGAACTGCTGCTTTAATCTGTAATCCTGGAGCCTGCTCCTTGTTTAGAAGGCATGGCAGGCTGACCCTGCAACTTGCGTGGAGAACACGCTGTAGAAAGATCACATTTTGTTTCCATTCCGCGTGGCAGTAAAACCGTGGGTTATATAACCTTGTTTTCCACATGAAGAACATTTTGGCTCTAGTACTATGTATGACTAACTGGGTATTAGATGCAGAGGAAGCCAGTTACGAAGTCCACGCACTTGCATTAGATTTATGGTGAGCCATGTGCTATTTTTTGAGATGACAACGAATGTAATTGTATTTGGGGGTGGCTTTATCTTTTTGTTTTTTTTTAATCCGTTCCTGCCTTATCTTTCCACATGTGAAGAGCTCTATTGTACTTGGTGTTCATATAATTGAGTTATCAAAAACTATTACAGTACGTAAACAGATTCATTCGGTGAGCTGAACTCTGAATGGGAAGCTGCTGTCGTCTGTCTTGATTCAGAAGGTTATGGTAGTTTTGTCATCTTAAAAATCACTAATGCTCTATTGTGGAGGGGAAAAAAAACTTCTGTTAGCGTCTCTCTTCAATAAACATTTTTAAGGTCTGTGTATTGACTCGAACCTTTGTTTTTTATTTGTGATACTTCTCGTCAACATTTTTCCTTTACTAAACCAAGGAAGTTCCTCCAGAGTAGATATGCCACTTGAATATGACTGGGAATTACGTGACCCACGAGTACAGTACTTGGGTAACATGACATTAGTGTGACGTTTCCCTCATTTGATTGGATGACATAATCTTTGGCCATTTTGTTTTGCAAACTTCATGGTATCTGATGAGCAAAATAATTTTTTTAATAAAATGTACCGAGGTTAGTGGGAATTTCTGCTTTAAATTACACAAATTATTACGGCCTATATCCTAAAACTACTTCATATGTACTTTTAGTGCTAGCATTGCAGTGATAGCACTAAAAAGACATGAATACTGTAGTTATTGCAATGCTTTGTGGGCCCTCCAGCACAGAAGGACCTCGTAAGCTTTGCTTAGCAATGTTGTTGGGCTTTTGGCTCCAGCCAGGGCCTTATACTTGCGTTGCTAGGCAACTGCTTAAGATGGCAGAGCATTACAAAAAACTAAACTACGTATACAAGGTCTAAATACATGTTGCATTTGTAAAGAAAAAAATGCTCCAGAGGGTCAAATTGTTTGATTTTGTCAGCGTGCTTAACAGTCACTTAATTAAGCGTGATAAAAAGAAAAGCAAATTCCAGAAGAAACCATCTATTTTCATTGCGTTTTCATTTCTTAATGCATCGTTGTATATTACATTCTTCAAATAACTAATGTGAAAGCTACTACTTATCTCACATTGTGGAATGAACATTTGCTAGTGTGCCAATTCTACACACACTGGACATAATTAGATAAACGCACTCCCCTGCTGGTATTGAAACTCACGGTGTAAAATGTCCTTATTTCTCTGTCTTCGTTTAACCCAGCACCAAAAACTCAGCAACGCTGGTCACATCACATAGAAAGAAACGTTTATTTTGAAGATAAAGAGTCGCATGCAAAAGCAGTACAAAATGGCGGCGACGTTTCAAATAAGTTATGATATCCTTTGAGATAGTTGCATAGTTTTCTGTTTCTGAGTGGGATCCTTTAATTTGATCTTAATATTATGATAAAACTTTTCTCCATCTTTGCTGGTGTTAACTATTGTGGTACAAATGCAAGAAGTTCCTGCTCCAGAAAGATTACAATCCAGTGTTTAGTGGCCGAGGTACTGAAGCCACTTGGTCCCGGTCAGAACCAAAACCCACACGCTGGTGTATTGAAGGCCAAGAACTTCACCCCCACTCGCTCCACTCTTCCTCCTCAGGCTGCGTCCATATAACGTGGAGCAGCGCTGATGCTTACCTGATCAAGCATGAACGATTTCATGCCCATGCAGGCGAGCCAGCGTCCGCGATCGGGAGGCGGGGCAGTGACGTCACTGGGCCAATCGCCCGCGACGCACCGACATCAACGTCATGGCGCCGACGTCACGACGCCGTGACGTTGACGCTGCTTCGCGCTGATTGGATGTTTTCAGCCGACAGCGCGCTGAAAAACAGCTTGGCTGTCGGCTGAAAAATCCAACTCCTCAGCACGCCTGCGGACGCTCGCGTGAGCCCCCTCTAAAGACATCCTCATTGAGGATGCCGGGGCTCAGCGCAGAGCGTCCGCACGGCTCAGCGCGGCTTGTCCTTCTATGGACGTGGTCTTATACTACATCTTTACATGCCTTTCATAATCTTTCTAAGCCATGAAGACATCAGAGAAATACCCTTTTGTGCGCTTGTTTCCAAGTGTTATTACTGTAAGTCTCCTGTGCTGACTGTCGGGGAGATGCTGCTTTAACGTGTGAAAAAGGTTTAGACCTGCAACCAGGGCTGGACTTTGTCCTTCTGAGGCCCGAAATCAGTGGTGCGCAAACTGGGGGGCGCAACATTTTCTGTGGGCGGGAGGGGGCGTCGTTTTACAGAGACCCCACGCTCTTCCGCACAACATTTCAATTAAATGCTGGATCCCTTACCTTGTCTACGGCGGCTTCTGTTGACGCTTCGCCATGGCAACGCAGCATCAAATGACGCAGCGGGGTCACACGACGTCCACCAGAAAACGCTGGAGAAAAGGTAAGAGGGGGGGAGAGCAGACGGGGACGCAGACAAAAAGTTTGTGCACCCCTGCCCAGCTATGTCATGTTTAAAAGGCCCCAAACATTAGAAATATATTTATTATTCTGACTGAAGGAACCATTGAAAATATAAACCTGAAACTGAAATGAATTCAAGCATTATACTAGCAAAGATTACGGTTTAAAGCTAAAATGAACAGTTTTTGCACATCACATTCATTTGAATATTAAAGCTGCAGACCAAGCAATATCCTACATGTATTTTTTTTTGTTAAAAACAACTCTGAATGAAATTTTTAAAGGTATTATAATGTAACAAGCATTTTTTGTTTCTATAGCAACCATTTACAAAGTCACATCCCCTTCGTCTTCTGAAACAGGCTCTAGCACACCCCTTTTTGAGCCCTGCCCTCTCTCTAGCCGTGCACCAATTGTATCTAGTGGTCACATGATCTTCCCCACAAAACTTTGCATCTTTGGTCCTCTTCTGCTGCACTGACAGCCATTTAGTGAACCGCCGAGCCACATTTTTGCCAATCCATTGTGTGGATTGTATTGATGCATATTAAAGGGGAAAAACGAAATCAAACAAATTGAAAAAAAAAAATAAGGAACGGCAGCTTGGATTGCTGCTAGAAAGCATTTTTTTTGTTCATGATTTTTGGAGAGCAAAGTCATTGATGATCTCTCCAAATGTTAAGCTGCTATGTTTGTCACTTTCGATGCACATGATGCTTCGGGTCATATCTGAACATAAATGTCCATATTTATAGAGACTCTTATTTTTTTTTCCCCCAAATCTTTACTTATCATCCAATTTTAAAACTTAAAATGCATTCATTTATTTCTATTTTTGAGGCCCTAAGCTGTAGCTTAGTTAGCTTATGCCGAAATCAGGCAGTGCATGCAACCCACAAACCATTAAATCCTATATGTTGCAGGGCCCCACAAGATTGAAGGGGGCATCTCTTGTGCAATAGGCAGTGTTCTTTTTGTTTGTCAGACTGGTGACTAATTGTGGCCACAGTATTAGCAACCCGTTTAAGTCTCAGAAGTTGTATCCTGTCAGATCTCCGCAATATGAGAAAGATACCGTGCTTTGAATCAATTATCTGACCGAAACAGAGGCTACTCAGGAAAGAAATAGAACCTCACTCCTCCTGCCGTTACTTCTTCACCACACTGACCTGCACACTGATCATTGTTCTTAATAAATAAATAAAACATTCTTAGATTTATTTGGTGTACTATGTCATTTTAAAGAGATCTCATTTAAGGTTATATTTTAGTATTGGTGAAAAAAGTGACGCACAGCGAGTGCTCATTTCCATGTCATTACCCAGACTCCCTGCCTGCAGTGGAAGCATTGTAGTGTATGCTAAAACAAGGGAGCACAATCTTTTTTTTCCCTGCGCCCCTCTGCCGGCTGCTCCCCTCTCTCTGCGCCCTCTTACCTCGGCGTCATGACGTCACGTTTCCATGGCAATGTGCCGTCACATGACCTTGCGGTGTCAAATGACGCCGTGTTGCCATGGCGACGCGTCTCCAGAAGCCGCCAGAGCCAAGCTATGTGCAGTTTACAGAGGCCTACGCCGCTTACCCCGCACTTAATTTAAGTGCCTTCGGGAAGCGTGCATGGCCTCTGTAAACCCCGCGGCCCACCAGTTTGCGCACCCCTGTCCTAAGAGATAATGGGGAAACAGTACGGCGGAGGGTTTTTGGTACTTTTACTCACCGCGACACAAAATAAGTTAAGTATTATTAGTGCAATTTCTACTTGACTGCATTTTGTTCTATCTGTGTCCTTTATGTATGGTCCTAATGGCTTAGGCTTCTGTGGTTATGGTAACAGCATGAGCTAACCCTTCATAAGATTATAGTGATTCATAACTGGGTAACCGTTAGAAGGGGAAGAGAAAGAGGCAGACCAGTTCTGGGCTGACCCATCCCAATATATTTGCCAGATTGAGTATATTGGGGGTGTCAGGGCAGGAATGGCAAGGCTGGGGGAGACTGATTTCCGAATAGTTTCTCCAGCACAGAGGGGACTTAGGAGGATACTCGGAGACCAAGAAAGGTTGTGGGGGTAAGGAACTCCATTATTAGGACGGTAGATAGGGCAATCTGTTGCCATGACCGCATGAACCGAACAGTTTGTTGTCTCTCGGGGGCTTGAGTTTGGCACATTGCAGATCGGGTAGACAGATTGTTGGGATTGTCTGGGTCTAACTCATCGGTCTTGGTACACGTTCGCACCAATGACAAACTTAGAGAAAGATGGAGGGCCCTAAAATATATATTTGGGGTATCTAGGCCACAAGCTTAAGGTAAAGACCTCCAAGGTAGTATTTTCTGAAATACTACCAGTGCCATGCACTACCGCAGGGAGACAGTCAGAGATTAGGGAGGTTAATGCATGGCTAAGAAAGTGGTGTAGGAAGGAAGGTTTGGGGGTTTTAGAGCATTGGGATTCCTTTTCTGAGAGGTGCTATCTTTATGGTAGGGATGAATTGCACCTCAATGAAGAGCGATCTTCTGTGCTAGGGAGGAGGATGTTAAAAAGGTTGAAAGAGATTTGAAACTAGAAAGGTGGGGGGAGGGACAAGAAACGGAATGAACTAAATAGAATAGATAGGAATGGGGAAATAGCTAGGAGTCATGGAGGTAGAATGGGGCAGCAAGTGTGAGTTTGGCAAGCAGGGAGACACCAATATTAAATGCATATACTAATAGAAAACTTCTAAAGACTAAATACAATTGGAGTAGAAAGGTAGGAGCAGATAAGATAATAGCACAGACTGCAAAAAAACAAACTTTAATGCAATAAGCCTGACAAATAAAATGTGGGAGCTTGAATTAATAGCTGCAAGGGAAGCAGTATGATATCATAGGCATTACTGAAACATGGTGGGATGAAACTCATGACTGGCCAGTTAGTTTAAAGGATTAGTCCCATTTTTGGAGGGACCGAGCAAATGGAAGAGGTGGTGGAGTATTTTTATATGTTAAACCATATCTAAAACCTATTAGAAGGGAAGATGTTTATGAAGGGAATGATGCAATTAGGTTTTTTTGCAGGGAAAATGTGGAAGATAAATGGGCAGTCTTTAAAACATTGTTAGAAAAACATACAGTTTATACACTTGGGTAATAAATATAAAAGAAACAAAGTGGCTAAATAAACAGGTAGGGGAGGAAATTGAAAAGAAGAAGCAGATATTTAGATTCTTAAAGTCAGCAGGGACAGAGGCATCGTATCAGAATTATAAGGAATGTAAGAAACGTTACAAAAGGGTCATCAAATTGGCGAAATTGAAAATGAAGAAAGGATTGCAATAGAAAGTAAGATCAACCCTAAAAAGTTATTTAAGTACCGTAATTACAAACCAAAAAATGAGAAAAGATAATATAGGACCCTTTCAGTGTGAGATGGGCAGCCAAATCATTGGAAATAAGGAAAAAGCAGAGGTATTAAACACATTCTTTGCCTCTGTATTTACCATTGAAGAATCAATTGCAATAATAGTTCAGCAAGAGGAAGCCACAACCTCTATATCAATGAATAATTGGGTAACTGAGGAAGACGTGTATAGGCGGCTTGATCAAATATAAGTAAATAAGGCACCTGGCCCGATGGCATACATCCAAGAGTTCTTAATGAGCCATGTTCAGTAATAGCCAAACTGTCAGGAATAATCCTGACATAAGTTATTAGTTCTCCCTCCCCACTTCTGTTTCCTTTGTCTGTGCACTGGGTGTGCTGCTGTTTCTGTCTGCTCTGGGTTTTCCTCTGTCTGTCTCCTCTTCGTTCTCCTGTCCTCTGTCCCCTGTCCCTGCCTGCCTTTATAGCTTCCTGTCTTCTGTTCCTGCTTGCCTTTGTTTCATGTTCCAGACTCCTAACCTGTTCTGTTCCTGTGCGAGTCCTGGTTTACTTATTAAAAGGTCCTTGCCTACCAATTGGCTTGTCCCAGTCCTGCTCCCCTGTTCCAGTCCTGCTCCCCTGTTCCAGTCCTGCTCCCCTGTTCCAGTCCTGCTCCCCTGTTCCAGCCCTGCTCCCCTGTTCCAGCCCTGCTCCCCTGTTCCAGCCCTGCTCCCCTGTTCCAGTGCTGCTCCCCTGTTCCAGTCCTGCTCCCCTGTTCCAGTCCTGCTCCCCTGTTCCAGTCCTGCTCCCCTGTTCCAGTCCTGCTCCCCTGTTCCAGCCCTGCTCCCCTGTTCCAGCCCTGCTCCCCTGTTCCAGCCCTGCTCCCCTGTTCCAGCCCTGCTCCCCTGTTCCAGTCCTTCTCCCCTGTTCCAGTGCTTCTCCCCTGTTCCAGTGCTGCTCCCCTGTTCCAGTGCTGCTCCCCTGTTCCAGTCCTGCTCCCCTGTTCCAGTGCTGCTCCCCTGTTCCAGTCCTGCTTCCCTGTTCCTCTGCCTGTGGATTTCCTGTTGATGACCCCAGCCTTTGACCCCGACAACGTTACCTTGCTGTCTGCCTCTGACCTGACAATAATTGCCGCCTGTATCCAACCTCTGCCTGTGACCCCAACTACGAGTATTGTTGCTTGCTCTGGACCCCTGCCTGTGACCCCGATGATCCCTGCCTGCTCCCTGCTGTTGCGTCCACTGGAGTCTCCCGTGACACAAAGCATTACATTTAATATTCAAGGACTCAATTTCCACAGGCTCAGTACCACAAGATTGGTGTAAAGCAAACGTGGTTCCTATGTTTAAAAAAGGGAGCTAGATCACAACTGGGGAATTACAGACCGGTAAGCCTAACATCAATAGTGGGGAAACTACTTGAAGGTTTAGTATGTGATAATATTCAAGAATACCTAATGGTTAACAAAATTATCAGTAATTGTCAGCATGGATTTATGAAGAATAGTTCATGCCAAACAAACCTTATTAGTTTCTTTCAGTAGGTTAGTAGGAATTTAGACCACGGTAATACAATTGATCTGGTCTACTTAGATTTTGCAAATGCTTTTGATACAGTTCCACACGATATTTAATTTAAATGCCGTAGGGAAGAGCGTGGGGCCTCTGTAACCCAGTTTGCGCACCGCTGGTCCAGTTGATCTGCTCAGTTGGCCTTTCTCCCTTTTGTTGCTTTAAAAGTTCACCACCAGGTCAAACGATCTTATTTTGTAATACTTAAACTAGGGCATGTTGGAATTTTCCATTTGTGATCCTGCCAGTAGTTCAATGGGTTGAAATGTGGACTGGCACCATGCATGAACTGACCTGCCAAGAAATGCTCTCTTTACTCCAAACCTCCTCAGTTCCTGAAATATCCCACATTTCATAGCAATGCATTTCTTGTTCCTCCTGCATTGAATGAGCCATTTGAATGGATGTATGTGCAGTGGTCTGTATGGGAATCCTGGCAGTGATGAGTTCAAACGTTTGCAAATCAAATTTCCCAAAAATTAGGGAGAGGGAGCGGCTCAGTGAGTAAAGCCTGAGTTTGAAGCAGGGGAACCTGGTTCAATTCCCGGTGTCGGCTCCTTGTGACCTTGGGCAAGTCACTTTATCTCCCTGTGCCTCAGGCACCAAAAACATAGCTTGTAAGTTCCACGGGGCAGGGACCTGTGCCTGCAAAATGTCTCTGTAAAGTGCTACGTAAAACTAGCAGCGCTATACAAGAACATGCTATTATTATTACAGCTAAACCCCGTTATAACGCGGTCCTCGGGGTCCACCCCGAGACCACCGCGTTACTAACGGGGTCGCGCTAATTTTAAAAAAAAATGGCCGCCGCATCAGTGCATATAGTATTTACCCCGCGGTCCCGGCTTCCCCCTGTCACCGCGTGACAGGAGATGGGAGGGGGGATGCCCCTCCGGCTTCCGCTTCCCCTGTCACCGCGTGACAGGAGATGGGAGGGGGGATTCCCCTCCGGTCCGGCTCCCCCTGCCACCGCGTGACAGGAGATGGGAGGGGGGATTCCCCTCCGGTTCCGGCTTCCCCTGCCACCGCGGTACAGGAGATGGGAGGGGGGATTCCCCTCCGGTCCGGCTCCCCCTGCCACCGCGTGACAGGAGATGGGAGGGGGGATTCCCCTCCGGTTCCGGCTTCCCCTGCCACCGCGGTACAGGAGATGGGAGGGGGGATGCCCCTCCGGTCCGGCTCCCCCTGCCACCGCGTGACAGGAGATGGGAGGGGGGATTCCCCTCCGGTTCCGGCTTCCCCTGCCACCGCGGTACAGGAGATGGGAGGGGGGATTCCCCTCCGGTTCCGGCTTCCCCTGCCACCGCGGTACAGGAGATGGGAGGGGGGATTCCCCTCCGGCTTCCGCTTCCCCTGTCACCGCTTGACAGGAGATGGGAGGGGGGATTCCCCTCCGGTCCGGCTCCCCCCGCCACAGCACAGGGCCCCCTGGCCCTGCCGTAGCGCAGGGTCGTCCTGCCCTCCCCCCCCCCATGCCCCCCCGCGCTGCACCGGGCCATCCCACCAGCCCCCGCAGCATCGGGGGCCCCCGCAGCAGCCATCATCCCCCTCCACCGCAGCACCACCCCCACCCTGCAGCCACATGCCTCAAAAATCATCCCCAAGGTAAGGTAAGGCTGATTTATGTATAAGTAGTGTGTGTGTGTGTGTGTGTCAGTGTGAGCAGTGTGTGTGCAGTGTGAGCAATGAGCAGTGTGTCAGTGTGTGCAGTGTGAGCAATGAGCAGTGTGTGTGCAGTGTGCAGTGTGTGTCAGTGTGAGCAGTGTGTGTGCAGTGTGAGCAATGAGCAGTGTGTCAGTGTGTGCAGTGTGAGCAGTGTGTGTGCAGTGTGAGCAATGAGCAGTGTGTGCAGTGTGAGCAATGAGCAGTGTGTGTGCAGTGTGCAGTGTGTGTGCAGTGTGAGGTGTGTGCAGTGTGAGCAATGAGCAGTGTGTGTCAGTGTGAGCAGTGTGTGTGCAGTGTGAGCAATGAGCAGTGTGTGTGCAGTGTGCAGTGTGTGTGTAGTGTGTCAGTGTGAGCAATGAGCAGTGTGTGTGCAGTGTGTGTGTGCAGTGTGTCAGTGTGTGCAGTGAGCAGTGTGTGTGCAGTGTGAGGTGTGTGCAGTGTGAGCAATGAGCAGTGTGTGTCAGTGTGAGCAGAGTGTGAGCAATGAGTAGTGTGTCAGTGTGTGCAGTGTGTGCAGTGTGTCAGTGTGTGCAATGAGCAGTGTGTGTGTGTAGTGTGAGCAATGAGCAGTGTGTGTGCAGTGTGTGCAGTTTTTAAACAGGAGCCATGGGAAAACCGCGTTATAACCGAATCGCGGTATAGCGAGGCGCGTTATAACGGGGTTTAGCTGTATTATTGAATGTGTTAATAATAAAGAGGACCTGTTAAAAAGTCTTGGAAAAAAATTGATTGCTTCTTGGCCGAATGAATACTGGGGTTTTTAGTGTGTGTGTGTGGGGGGTCGAAGGGGGGACTAGATCCCCCGTTCCGAGAACAACTGGAAATTGATGCATATTTGATTTTCAGAAACTGGTATTGTCCTGTCAGATGTTGCTGTAGGCTTTGGGCTGTGTGGTCTCAATATAAAGTGCTGTATGTATCTCTGGAAATAAGTAGAGAAGTTTCACGCAACATTAATCTGTCTGGTGAACCTTTTAAACCAAAGATGGGAGCACTTGCTCCTAAAAAACAAAAGTTACTTATTTGTGAAGGCTCCATACAATAAATATGTTGCAATGTAAGGTAAGTATCAGTGCTCATATCTGGGGGTGGGTTATTCATTACACTGCAGTAGGGCCAATCAGAACATGGTCACGCTGACATTCTCAAAGGGAGATCTATGTGCGATAGTGCCCAGACCAGCATTGCCGCTGGTTTCTGAATAACCCCCTCTGAAGAGAGAGAGACTCTATAGTCTATGCCAGGGGTCTCCAAACTCTGTCCTCAAGAGCCACCAACAGGCCAGGTTTTATGGATATCCCTGCTTTAGCACAGGTGGCTCAATCAGTGGCTCAGTCTTCAATTGAGCCATTGATTGAGGCACCGGTCCTAAAGCAATGATATTTTTACAAAAATAACCAAAGAAGTGGTCACAAAAAGAATCCCACTAGTTTGCACACAGCCTACAATGGAGTAGACAATAACAGGGAACTGATGCAAGGATATCCTGAAAAGCTGGCCTGTTGGTGGCTCTTGAGGACTGAGTTTGGAGGACTGAGTTTGGAGATGCCACCAAAATCTCAGACTGCTATCCCACATGGCTCAGCTCTGACTCTCCCCAACCACCTCCAAGCCCCAGAAGGGAAAAGCTCGCTGGAGGCACAGACTCCAATGTGATGGAGGTCCAGGCTGGTGTTTCTAGGCTAGTTGGGATAGCAATTTAACCCCTTCACTGCCCGAGTAGCAACTAAGCACTGCAGAGCGTTCAGTTTGTAACATTACACAACTCGGTGTCTTCGGGCTCCAGGGCCTTCTCCATTTTGGCTTTATTTTTGGTAAATAAATAATGACACGGTGTAATATGTCATGTGTTGTTGTTCATCTGAGGTTGTATTTACCTAATTTTAAGATCTGCTAAGGAACAGATGATAGTTATTATGTCCTGATATGTAAAACCATAGAATTCATAGAGGGTGTACTTTCTTTTTCACACCACTGTATGTATGTATGTATGTATGTATACACCAATAGGGACCACAAGGTATCCACACACACTTTTAATTGTGCTACAAACTCTCACATTTCCACACCCACCCACACCATTTATATCCACTCCCACTCCACACACATTTTTTGTAAAGCACTGTATATACTGTGGGCTCTCCATTCATTTTTATTCACACTGATACACATACACACTCTTTCTTCACTTGCTTTCAGGAACCTTTTGACACCTCTAGCCATAAAACACATCCACACCGGAGGAAGGACAAGCACAGATAGCATTCCAAGAGACACTGTTTTTAAGTATACCCTTGCTTCATTCATTGTAACATCGCCGGAAGAAGAGATCAGTGTATCTCGAAAGCTCGCACAAATAAAAGCATTTCGTTAGCCACAGAACGGTATCATCTATTTATTTTTTGATTATTGAAGCTCGGCTAACACTGTACTGATACCTCTTCATGTATGTATCTATGTATTTATCTATGTATGTATGTACCTATGTATGTATGTATATGTTGGCCTTTTAAAAAAAACTTATCATCAAAGCATATTAAGCGAAGCATTGGAAAAATTGCTCAGCATTCCCTCTGGAATTGAAAGGGTTATACAGAGTGTAAAAGTTATTTTGTGTTTTGCAGTATTTCCACGCTCCCTTATTGTTGCCAGTGTGTGCTGTGCACAGTATCCCATGCAGAATGTATTGGCTGGCTGCTTTCATGGAAGTTTTTGTATAGTCCTTGAGGGTGTGAGAATAAATCAGTCTACCTAACCATTGCAGTAGAGCAAACAAAATTGACAGCAAAACACCCTTCAAAAAGACACCATTGTAATTGAAAACCATGGAAAGTCTTCAGACGCCTCAAAATGACTTAACGCAGCAATACTATCCCCCCCGCCCCCACTCCCCTTTTTGTTAATTCTTTTTTTTCTTATTTGTATGCGTAAAGCATGTGACAATGTATAATTCTACTTTCTTACCTAAGCTGGAAATCACTTGGTGCTCCTGTTATCTGTAAAAATCCTGATTGTGTGCCTCACAAAATGGCCATCGACTAACTTTGTGCCAGTCTGTGAAATGCTGCAGCTGATCTGTAACATTATATTACTAAGTGTAACACATTAATGTTACAGCTTCCAGAGTAATAGACAGTCTGCAGTTCGGAACACAGCAACAGATCTGTTTGTGATACTTTGTTGCCAAAGTGCTGAGCGCAAAGGTGTGTGTGTGTGTGTGTGTGTGTGTGTGTGTGTGTGTGTGTGTGTGTGTGTGTGTGTGTGTGTGTGTGTGTGTGTGTGTGTGTGTGTGTGTGTGTGTGTGTGTGTGTGTGTGTGTGTGTGTGTGTTCATAAGAGGAAGTGGATATAACTTTCCAAATAATTGCTGTAGCAACCACAGAATGATCAGTACATGAAAAAAATAATTTGAAATGGTATTAGGAGATTAAAAAAAAGAAATGCAGAAATTATTATATAATACTGCAGAACGGATTTAATAATAATAATAATTATTATTATTATTATTATAAAAATAAATATAGGAATTTTCAATTTTTTTCTGCTTTAAAATGCTTATGCACATTATGGCCATTACTTAGTTTTGGGCCAGGGTGGGACTGCACTTGTAGTGGTGGTTTGTGCCTTTCATGTTCCATGACTATTTGCCTACAACTGTTGGGGGTGTTTTCTCTGCTGGATTTAGATGGCAGGTGGTGGAAGTTGTATGAGAGGAGAATGATGCTAGGGAAAGCTAGTGAGTTTTGTAGTGCAATGTGTGAATGGTGGGATAGAGCCTGGTTGCATGGTAGAGGGTCTCCCAGTATTGTTTAAATATGTGATTACCGCAGCACTAGAACAAGTTGTCGCAGTTTAAAAAGCGGGGGGGAAATTATTTGAATAAA
The DNA here is from genome assembly GCF_040206685.1 of Ascaphus truei. NCBI lineage: Eukaryota > Metazoa > Chordata > Amphibia > Anura > Ascaphidae > Ascaphus > Ascaphus truei. The sequence goes on along the minus strand of NC_134486.1, from coordinate 112,262,085 downwards.
TTACTTCTTTTTTTTTTTTAAATGTTTCTGAAATCCTATTGTTTTTCTTACCAGATCCTTTCTATTTTGTGCGCGATTCCCAAAGTTAGCATTGCTTAATGTTGAGATATACGCTTGGGAAGAAAACGTGCATTTAGGTAGAGTATTCTCAGTTTAATTGTGTTAAAACAAAGTAAATGAATTGAAGGGACTTGACTTTTTAGCATTGAAATGCCTACGGGAAAAACTTGGCAATTGTATACGTTATTTAAAATGAGCGTTACATTATACAGTGTCACTCTGCCTTATTAAGGAAGCATGCAGTTGGCATAGTGTCTGGAACATAAAGTTCTGGAATGCTCCATTATGTTAACTGCCTGGCCAAATCCAGAAGCATTAATCAATTCCAAGTTCACAATGTCTCTTGTGTTGCCGTTATTCAGCTCATCATATATTTAATATGAATATCATTTTTTTCCCTCACCTCTGGGAATAAGAGCTTAAGTCATTTATTACCTGTGTTACGTTTTAAAAATCAGTTTGGTTATATATTTACAGCAAGTAAAAACTCAACTTGTGAGCACATTTGCATGTCTCAGACAGGTCTGCTTTTCACCATTATCTCTTTGCGTTACAATGCTTCCACTGCAGCCAGGGATTCTGGGTAATGACGTGAATAAACCCAGAAGTGGTATTTTTACTTGCTGTATACTGTACGGTGGAGAGTTTTTGTCTCTCTCTTTTTTTTTTATCCACCGTAACTTTTATTTTTCATGTCATATATTTAGTAATAAAAAATGCTGACAAATTTAAATTTTTGAGTACAATTACTGCATGATGTTTAAAAATGGTATTGGAAGATCATCTTTAGCCCCCAGAGCAGTGGCAGATTTTCCATTAGGCCAGGGCCTAGGGTGCCAAAATTTGGGAGCGGCATGCGCGATTGGCACTTGCCAGGCGCTCGTGCGCATGTGCCGATCAAGCATGCAAGGCTGGAAGCGCCAGTCGCGCAATGCGTGGCCACAGACACGGCGCTGGAGGATGAGGGTGGTATCAGGTAAGTGCCTACGGGTGGCATTTTTTTTAGAAGCGACACTGCCACAGAGTTATATAGACAACTTGCTGGGGCACTAGTGAGCTGCTGAGGAAGATGGTGGCTTGCTAGAAGAGCTCCTCAGAGAATGCAATACATTTAACATAATGATACCCGAATCCGGATTAAAAACAGAAGATAATGAATATCTAAAGCACCCTGAACTCTTCCTGACTCAGTAGGAATGCCTCCAAAGGGTCCTAAAGCGGAAAAAATCACGGCACAGGTTACCCGTTTCTTCAGCACAGGCCTGCTCCTAGTCTTGGATGGGGTAGATGGCGCTGCGAACCTCGCTCACCACGTGTCTCCGAGTGCAGCCCTAGGAAGAAGAGAGCCAAGGATCATTACAATGGAGGCACTTGAAGGCCTCACTAAAGATATTAAATGCCCATGCCAAACGGAATTAACCACAGCTGTGACAGAATGTAAGGCTGAAATCAAAGCGCTATCTAAACGGACCTCAGCCCTAGAACAAAAAATAGATGAGAGCCCCCAGATCCAGGAGAACGCGGATGACGAGGTCCTGGGCCTCAGAGAAGAGATTGAAGCTGAGGGAGAATGCGGAAGACTTTGAGAACCAGGAGAGGAGGCAAAATCTTTGCATAAGAAATGTCTGAGTCGATTGCGCCGGACTCCATTCAGGAATACCGTAGCTGGAAAAACTGTTCCAATTCCTGGACCCTACTCTGGAGACTCAACACCTTCAAATGGACAGGGATCACTGAGCCCTAGGGCCAGGGTTCCCAGATCCAAAAAGAGCAAGAGATCTTATTACTAAAATGCACTATTATAAAGCAAAAGAGAAAATGAATAGCAAAGAGGAGATATATTGTTTGAGGACTCACAGATTCAAATATTTAACTACCTCTCCTGGGATACAATCGCAAGAAGAAGAGAACTCGGACCTCTGACTACCCTGTTGAGAGAAAAAGGGATCCGTTATCACTGTTGATTTCCCTGCTGCCTAATGGTGGAGACCAACGGCAAACCGTATGTCCTCTGACATCGTAAGGAAGCAGAGTCCTTTCTACATGAACTAGGACTGCCACTAAGAATGCAAACCGCAAAATATCCAGCACCGTGGGGTCCGTCTCCAGCTGAGGAAACGCAGTGCGATCCTCACCTCGGGAACCTCAGCAGACGGAGTACAAGGTGCAGAGGATCCGACCCGTGGATCATCCCCCAGTCGGGAGACGGAGAGGGCCTACCTCAGAAGAGGAGAGGATTGAGCCTGTCGCGACCCAGCATGATGCTGGATTTCAAAGAAAATATTAGGACTAAAATCTTGAAAGATGCCTGGCCCGGAGACCCGGGGAGGTACGACTATGACTTAACCCCTAAAGCACGTGTTCCATGGGAGAGAGACACTAAGGACATGAGACACTTACCTCCTACAGACAGTTTATACAAGACTAAACAAGGTCTTTTGGAGAGAGCCCAAATTGTTGTTGTTACTAAGTTCTCGGCCTCTTACTTTGGATACAGCCATATAAAGTTGTAAATTAGTTGCACTAGATCATGGAAGCCTAACATGATATAGAGAATGTGCCACGAAATATTCTCAGCAAAAGACCAGTATGCTCAGGGGGAACATTGCCTGTATAGTTAGACAGGAATAATTGGAGAACCATATTTTTAGAATTATAATTGATATTGCAAGTTCTTAGAAATTGAGGGGTTCGCTCCCTCCCCCAAAGTAAGTTCTATTATCCTCATTTTTCTTTATAAACAAATAATTAGGAGTGCTTCCTTTGTCTGATTCTATGAAATAGATCTGCTGAATGGGGAAAACATTTAAGGTTAAGACTATGCTGAGTGCAGAATTAAAACAATATGAAGGCTGTCTGGATGAAGTTTATTATGAACATTACACAATTATAAACTGAATGTTCAGAAGGTTGTTCTTGTTGTTGTTATTGTTGAACCTGCTAAATCATTAAAAAAAATAAACAAATAGTACCCATTAAGCAGAAATCCAAAAACAAAGCATTTGGGGGTTCCTGGGACCCGGAATGAGCACTAAGGAGAGGATGCTCTCCCTGTTGGAGATGGGAGAGAGTGTTCTGGAAGGGACCGAGAACTCACAAAAGTGTACTAAAGAAGTGCATTACTCTGGAAGGGGCTGCTAGTAAGCCGCCGCACGCTCACTTCTGTGGCATTCCCCCGTAGGACCCTAAATCCGCCAGATTAACCTATTTAAGGTTAGCAAATTATTAATGCTATCCCACTTTGAGATCCCCATCCTATGGCTCCCTTAGCTAACCCCTACTCTTCCCCTTAAACCATCACCAAACAAGCAAATTGACTAACCTTTCCTGTGTCACAGGAGTAGGCCTCTAACCATAGAACTTCCCCAAATTCACCCTGGAGAGACAACACAAAGCAAGAAGCATAAGGCTACGCTTATAGTGCCGGCGACGCGTCGGCGATGTCAGGCTATAGTTGCTGGAAAAATCAAATTGAGATGTCTTCCAGCGATCGCGACCAAGCTGTCGCTCCGTCGCGTCGCGCTTATTATAAGCGCACGCGACGGCGGCAGTGCATTTGTTTTGACGTGCCGTCGCCGGCACTATAAGCGCAGCCTAACGTAACAATTTCACCGAACATAATAGGCTAAATGGTCAAACAAACACCAATTAAACTTATCTCAATCAATTTTAATGGCCTAAGCATTAATTACAAACGCTGACTCGCATCTGAATTCATTAGATTAAAAGGAGACATTCTATTCATACAAGAAACCCACTTTGACACATCAGCCCCCCAAATACCATTCAAAAGAACATACCCACAAGCATACCATGCATCCTGCCAAAACAAGATACGTGGAGTAGTCATACTCGGAAAAGGTGAGGCACCACCCCAGAGCCAGCAAATAACAAAAGACCCAGAAGGGAGATTTGTCATAGTACAGGGTCTCTTAGCGGGGATGGAAATGACATTGGTAAACATCTATGCTCTTAATGACAATCAAGTGAGGTTCCTCAAAAGAAGTACTGGAGTCTATGGATGTTAACACACTGCGCTCCCTGATAGTCGCAGGAGACTCTAAAATGGTGCAAAACCCAGATCTATACAAATCCTGCACAGTTGGCAAGACACACTCCGCCCAGACCTATAGGGTAGGGAAAAACATCAGGGACATAATGAAGGAATATTCCTTGGTGGACGCATGGAGGACACCGATTCAGGGTCAAGGAGATTATACATTCTACTCCATCCTACATAATACATATTCTTGGATTGACAATGTTTTTGTGTCCCTGGATGGTACGGCAGGGAATCTCACAGACACTTATTGGTGCAATCACTTGGTCAGACCACGCCTCAGAGGAGGTTCTCCTTATAACTCCTTTCCTCATCTCAAGAAGAAATCAATGGAGACTTAATGACTCCCTCTTATATTTTCCAGACATGGAAGCAAAGATGAGAGCTACCAGGGTTTGTTCAAACAAGACTTTCTAAAGCTACTCATTAGAATGAAAAAGATCTCCAAGACTAGAATAAATACCAAATAGTGTGGTTAAGCGAATCGCAGTGGTTAAGATGAACATCTTCCCAAAATGACTTTATCATTTCCAAACCCTTCCAACAGAAATTCCATCCAGCTACTTTAAGGAAGTACAGAAATGTATCTTCTAATTTATCTGGAGGATAAAGAGTCCGAGAACACCAAGGCTTGTCCTGTCCAGACATGAAAAAATATTGTGTGTGTGTCATTTAAAACACACAACCTACTGGCACTCGCCTCCCAAAATATACTGCTGGGTGGACATCGAGTCAGCATTGGTTACCCTTGTTTCAACTCCGGCACTGATTTAGGATGGGCAAAGAAAATTACGCAACAACTACCAACAGGGTGATCAACTGCACCCTAAAAATATGGCACCTTAACCAAGACCAAATTTAGCTTCATTGAAAATCCCTCAAAGCTAGTTCCTTTCACACAGAAAACTAATTTCAGCCCAGGTTATAACTCAAGACAATGGCAGGAAAGGAATATTGTAGACTTTGGTCACATGCTAGCAAAAGGACAAATTATAATATTTGAGGAGATGAAGGTGAAATATTCTATTCCTGATGAAGAATGTTATAAATCTCTCCAAGCTAGACATTTTATCAAGCACATATATCCAAACACAACATTAAAAAAAACTTATGTAGGAACAGAACCTATAATAATAAAAAAGCTTGTTTCCATTATATACCAGGAACTGGACCAATGGGGGACTATGCCTAATCATGACTATACGGTTAAATGGGAGCTCGACCTCAACACTTAAATAACTCTGGGAGACTGGGACGATTATTTGGGAGATGACATGCAAAACGTCTATATGCACCACAGCAAAAAAGAACATCTCTAAAATAATTTTCAGGTGTAATTTATCCAGCGATCTCACAGATGTGCTGGAGAAATTGTGACCAGGTTGGAGACTTGGTACATATCTGGTGGTATTGTCCAAAGTTCCAAAGATTTTGGAAGATGGTACACAAATTATTAAAAGAGACAGTGGAAATAACTGTCCCATTGGACCCACTAATAATTATTCTTGCTAAGCCTGTCGAAAATCCGAACCACTATAAAATAAAAAACTAATCTCACATATTTTGACATCGGCGAGATGTACAATCTCAGCTGCCTGGAAAAAGCAAATGTCCCCATCAAGAAACATGGGAATTAAAGAGTTGTTGATATACATATACATGAGAAGGAGCGGCTCAGGGAGTAAAGACACTGACTGGCACTGAGTTTGACGCTGGGAACCTGGTTCAATTCCGGTGTCTGCTCCTTGTGACCTTGGGCAAGTCACTTTATCTCCCTGTGCCTCAGGCACTGAATACATAGATTGTAAGCTCTATGTGGCAGGGACTGTGATTGCAAAATGTCTCAGTAAAGCGCTACGTAAAACTAGCAGCGCTATACAAGAACAAACAATTCATTATTATATACTGGGGATGGAAAGACGCGCAGCCTTTCTGAGGCAGAGCACCAGCGTTCCATAAAATGTGGTACCCTTGGATCAATAAAGTCTGTTAAAGTCAGAGGTTTATATTCAATGAAACCATCCCCGAGAGCTTGGGAAATTGTATAACTGTCTACCTATAAAAGTGTGCAACTGTGAATGTATTCTGACGTATAACATATAAGAGTTTAGCAGGCACAATGCGCTCCTGTTGCAAAGAGCTTTCAATCTAAATTGTGTGCTTGAGACACAGAGAGACAAAGTGAATAACTCAAGGTCACAAAGAGAACTGACACTGGATTGAACCATATTGGCCCCACATCAAATGCAGTGTTCTTACAATGATGATACTCCCCTATTTGTAGTTGACCTTTAGTGCCCTCATTCTCAAGATATTGTTTTGGGCCCAAATACCAAAAGGATGCCTCCAGCATTTCTCCTATACATGGCAGTGATAACGTTCTACATGCACAGGATGTGGTTTTGCAGTGTTGGGAATGTTGATGCTAAGCTGCCATCTCATATAATGCCACCTGTTCTGCCACTTATCAATATGTGCTGGTGCAGTTGATGCAGATGCTTTCTGTCCAATGTCTTCTTACCCAGTGGAGTTAATGCAGTTTAAGGCCCGTAATACGCAGCGCGCGCGACACGGCTATGAGCGTGGAGCCGGGCAATCAGGGGGAAGACTCCGAAAAGTATGTTTTCGTGCCGCTACCGCTCAGTGTCTGCTATGTATATAGGTATGTATGTATGTGTGTATGTATGTGTATATAGGTATGTGTTTATGTATGTGTGTATAGGTATGTGTGTATAAAGTTGCACAATATCAATAAATAATTTCTTCTCACCGCATGTCTTTTTTTTAATTTTTAATACACACACACACAGTGATTCACAAACACACAGTGACACACACACAAACAAACACACACACACACACACACACACACAGTACCCTTCCAAGCCTGTCGCTCACAGCAGCACGGACCGTACACATGAAAAGTGTGCGTCACGTGCACGAGCGTTCGCACAGGGACGAGCGCGCCCACTATATTACGGGCCTAAGACAAGGTAAGAAACAAGAAGTTCCAACTCAAAACAGCTTTCAGTCTAAATAAGGCTCATCCAGCCCCTCCATTGACTTTATCCCTCGCATCCCTTATATCCCAGGACATACTTGAAAACGAGAGGTAACTCTCAATGTATTACTTCCTGGTAAAATATTTTATAAATAAATACTCGCTCTTTCTGTTCTTCTCTGAAATCTTCTTCATCGCCTAAATCTGCCTGTCCCTCCTATGTGTAAGGTGTGAGCTGCATCCCAACCATTTTACTATGTGTTGCTGTCCCTTTTGGCAGTAAGATCTCTTCTCTAAGGCTGCGCTTATAGCGACGCGACGGTGACGTCAGGCTACAGTCGCTGGAAAAATCAAGAGAGATGACTTCCAGCGATCGTGACCAAGCCGTCGCGCTTACTATAAGCGCACGCGACGGCGGCAATGCATTTGTTTTGATGCGGCGTCGTCGGCACTATAGGCCGCGCTTATAGTGCCACGCGACGTCGCTCCAAAAGAAATACATCGAAGCCATCACATGCGCTTCTAGTAAGCGCGCCGGCGACGGAGCGACCAAAAATGTTGGAGTCAGTGTTATTTGATTTTTTTTTTTTTTAGAGACAGTTGCCACATGACTGTCTCTAAACCAATCACAGAGCGCCTATTGCACTCTGCCCTCCACCTTGGTGACGTCACAGGCTTTGTCGCCGGCGACGTCGCTCAAACTTGGAAGTGTAACTTTCGCCAATGGCGACGGGTGACGTCATCGGTCGCGTCGCCGGCACTATAAACGCGGCCTAAGGAAGCACTTCCATCTCTTAACATGCTCACCCTCCTTCTCTATCTACACCCACCAACTAGCTTGGTTCAGGGCGAGCAACCACAACAGCATCTATATTCCCTCAGTATGTCCTCACCTTGCATTTCTTGTCTGTAAACTGCTCTGAGCAGAAAAGTTTTCACTTCTCGTGTCAAAACATTATTTATTATTGCACTTGTTTGTTGTACTATGATAATTTGACGTTGCTGTCTTTCGTCTCTCCGCACAGTGATTTAGTATGTATTGGCACATTATAAATAAAGGATTATAATAAATCTCTTATACAGGCTGTTGCAGCGATATTCTCACAGAGATCCTACAGCAGTCCTTTGATACGGCTCTTAGACTCCGGCCTTCCTAATGAATGCAGGAGGTGAAAGGATTCTGTGACGTGTTGATTTTTATCTTTTATTGATGGTGCCCTTGAAAGAGGTATATTACGGCGGTTCTCTTTCATTTTTAGAGAGCATTTTGCTATAGTGTTGGAGGCACTCAGAGTGACGTTTCTGTCGTCAAGAAAAGAAGGTCATTTCAAGGTTATTTCGTTGAGTGGTGCAAATCTAGAACAAGAAAGCTGATGGTTGCACGCTCGGGTAGCAAAGTTGAAGCTGTTGCTGCTTAGTTAGTAGAGGCCTTTGCACACGTCTATAGATCGCACATGAGCGCAGTGGTGGCTGATGCGTGGTGAGACAAACTTGTTTGTATTTGCCTTGCGACGGTTCAGCCAATGAAGGCGAACCACTCACGTGACGTCACAGGCACAACTCCCCCCCACCCCCGACATGCCCTCGCCACCCCCACCCACCACCCATCGCGCATCCCTGAAGGACACTGATCTCCACAAGTACAGACGCCCGTGATGTCACGCGCGCGCCCACTATGGACCTGACCTAAAGCAGCATTCATTTTGTATGATGGGGGAAGGTTACAATGTTTGCTCATGAGGAATCCTGGCCATCAACCATTCAATAAGGACGTCCAATGGAACACAAATGCATTCCAGGGTCTGATTTGTTCACTGACAGGGAGGTTGCTAGCCGCCATGTTTACCTCACAAGAAATGTAACATTCTCAATGGAGAGGGGGTTTTTTTTTTAGGTGTATAATTGTGCTCGGGTATCAGAAGACCTCGGGTAGAAATAAATAATGATAATAAAAATACGGTGTGTGGGGAATAGCTCATTTACATCTGCCTCGTGCTGCAAATTGTTACCTACATGACAATGAATGGACCTGGTGGAACGTAGACCAGAGGTTCTCTACTTGGGGCCCGGAGCCAGGCAGCCACCCAACATGACAGTATATTCAGTTGTAAATTAGTTGCATTCACCTGTGTGCAAGTGCATCGGCTATTATTAATGCCTGGTGGTCCTCGTGGAGAGGTTTGAAAACCACTTCTATAGATCATGTTTTGCAGCAGTGTCATATTTTTCCATTAAGCATTCATCACTAAAGCTTTGGTTATTTCCCAAAACGTACAACCTACAGTAGGTTTCAAAAACATCCATCCCTTTTTAAAGCAGCAAGGTCACCTTCTCATACACACAAATAAATGGCCAATTGTTTGCCCCTTTGATGGCAAAATGAACTGTGATACTCGGTTCTTCTTGGGGCCCAAAGAAACAGTATGTGAAAATAGAAGGTTTTGAAATACTGCTTTCAGTTGCAATGAGAAAGCAAAAAAGGAACAGTTAGTGCACCTCCGCCAAGAACAGTGGGGGAAATCTGCATCAGCGGCCGCTGCACAGAAAGCTTTACGTCTTGCATCATCTGTAGCCCACATTATGTATGGAAATCCCATATGCAGAAAGCTCTCCACATGCGCCGATGAGCTAGTGCGTTTGGAAGACATCTCATTCCATTGTACCAACCAGGATCCCTTTGCCGGGATGCTGATCACATGCTCTTATTTCTCTGCAGCTTTGAAAACTGTTTGTCCAAGAAGTTTGTTTGCGTTCCTCAAACATAAGTCTCATGCCAGGAATCTCTAATGGCTACCAATTGGATGCTGTGAAGGCGCATTTCATATACAACATGTTTTAGCTCCTGTGTTATTATTTTTTTTAATGAGCTTTTGTACGAGGAAAGATACATTGAGATATCTATCATGCCGTTTCCCTGTGCACCACCTGGGGTCCTTTCCTCCAAATATTTACACTTGAAGGTTCGTGTGCAAACAGGGTAAGAAGCATAGGAGAAGTTTCACTTCCTTTTTGTGTTGAGTGGTTCTGCGGTCCTCTTCTATGGCAATGTGTGGTCGGGCCATGCTTTGGTCCTCTGACAAAACATACATTTTGTTTTTTGGAGCGCCTCCTGAAAATAAAAAACCTGCCAACATTTTTGTTTAAGGATCATTTACGTAAAGGCGTCAGTTACATCTTGTTGTTTACAAAAGTATTTGTGTGTTAGCTGGCACTTTTCTTTACATTAAGACTGCATATGACTAATTGACACACTTTAGTCACTCCTGGTCATAGCACTAAATCGGAGAAGGTACGCTACCTGTGTAGAACAAGGGCATAAGCTTCTCAACTAATAAGGAAACACACGCACAGCAGCTGCAGGAAGTGACATGTTTCCTGATCCTAGCAGTGCTACGGAAACATTGGAAAATGTGATTTTTAAATGTGGCTATATCCAGTGCATATTACTTGTGGAGTTCAATAGAGCAAGTTTAAAAAGTCCATATCAAATGTAGGCACCTGTTCAATATGTAATGAAACCTTTACTCTCGCTCAGGAAGATTTCCGCTCCATAGGGGAGAATGTTTCACACCATTGAATAAGTACCACAAAAGGCCCGTGTTAATCTGTCACTATCTGATAGCCACTGACGAAGCACCGCCGTTTGAGTGAAAGGTACATTGGGCACTGCATAATGACGTAGCAAGCAAGCAGGCAACTTTAGGCTAAGGCCCCGCTGCCTCAGACCGCGCGCCCGCACTGCAGACAGGCGGCGCGTGGAGAGGCATTTGACCGCTATCTGTGGTCTGTAGGGAGCGGTGTGGTTGGAGCGGATGGCTGCAGCGGGGGTCTCCCGGGCTGTAGGAGGGTGCTGCTGCCGGCTGTATGCTGGAAGGTAAGCAGCTCCCCCCCCCCCCCCACACACATGCCCTCCTCTCTGTGCTGCTCCCTCCCCCCGGTCGGTCCCCCCGTCGGTCCGCCCGTCCCTCCCCCAACACACACACACATATAGATACATATACACTTACATACACACACACATATAGGTACATATACACTTACATACACACACACACACACCACACACACTTCACCCCCCCCCGCCCCCCCCATACCTTTTGGAGGTGGAGGATGCTCCGACAGCTCAAGCCCACGCCGCTGATAGGCTCACCAGCGCACCACGTGACGCGTCAACGCTAGGGATCTCAATTCTCTTGCATCTCCTGGCGGCTGACGCATCACAGCGCGTAGTGAGCCGTGCAGCGAGGGGGGACTGGGACCGACTCGGGAGGATACCAGGTGATGGTGAGCAACGTGCACGTGGCCGCGCGCGCCGCGGGACCAAAGCCTTATGTAGGGTCTATAGTGAGATCCGGAGTTCAGCAGGTAGCGGCAGTGCTAGTGCAGGCTTCAGTGTTATTTAAAATGAATTGGGATTAGGGAAATCAGCTCAAATGACAGAGGTGGGTGTAGTACTGCAGAGTCACTTGGAATGGGCATAAAAGGAAGGACAGGCTTAGTTGGCAACATCTATTGGCAAATACCTACCACAGTATGCGGCTGTGAGACAGGGGCCTTTCTCCTTCCAGCACCGCACTTTGGGAGCTAACTGTGATAATATCTGCAATACAGCCTCCTTTGTTAACCGATTTACCTCACTTACAGAGGACGCTTAAGTCTTAGACAATGTAAGTGCAGGTGTTCAGAGCTGGTAACTTAGAATGTCGTTTTCCCCAAACTGCTTGTATTGTATATCTTTATTTATATAGCGCCATTAATGTACATAGCGCTTCACAGTAGTAATACACGTGGTGATCATATAAATAACAAATAATATAAATAACAGGTCATGGGAGTAAGAGCTTCAGACATAAAAGTAACATTAAGGAAGAGGAGTCCCTGCTCCGAGGAGCTTACAGTCTAATTGATTATTTGCTATTTGTAAAGTCCGAGCACTCTGTTGCCTTGTGATGTTCTCTACCACTTCCATCTGATCAGCATTGGGGATGATATGGATTGATAAACACAGAAGAAAGGTAACCCCAGGTGGGTTCAATGTGTACCTCGCACAGCTCCAAAAAGGAGGATAAGATGGTATCCTGTTTATGACAGGAAGCGACACTGCAATAACGGGCGTAGGGGTGGTGCTGCCTGGGATTGAATAATGTTGTGAACAGAAGAAAGACAAAGCTCCCTATTATGTCGCACTGGAGAAAACACCCTTGCCTGTATTCAAATAATTGTATTAATAAACTGATTAAAATATATATTGCAGTGGAGTATACAACGAACCAAATAATTTAAAACAAATGAAAAGTGAAGGCGGTGTCTGTGTGCTAAATCTAGACGGCAGTGTAAGTGAGGGAGACCGCTATTAATCACTATCTCATCCCACGGTTATGCTATTAGACTAACCGTGGTAATAGCTATTCCAATACAATTATAGGTCGTCAGATATATTATGGATTGAACCCATTCCAGTGTGCGCCCTGCGAGTGTTACCTAGCACTGCCACTCCTCCGCTCACCTCACGGTTATTAAAATCGCAGCAATGTAGGTTTGACACTCCTTGATTTGATTAAATAGTGTAGTGGTGCGTTCCCCGAAATAACTTCTCTCTCTTGAATGTGCCTCTAAATCAGGGGTGTCCATCTCCAGTCCTCAAGGCCCCTGCTTCAGCAAAGGTGGCTCAATCAGTGGCTCAGTTGCCCTGCTCTAAATCTGTGTTATGTTCATTTAACTTCACGTTCTTGGTGCTGCATCACTTTAATTTCACTGAGGTCAGTCACGTTTTCAGCCAGTGGGTTGAACAATTTCATCCCTATCCGTGTTTCTGACCTGTTACTATCGACTTAAAATAATACGATTGGTAGTGATGGGGTTAATGTGGGTGTGTTTGGAGAGTTTTTACAATGTAACCTCTTAGTGATTTAGAAACCTTTTTATAATACCAATAACCTTATTTCATATAGCGTTTTCCCCCCAATGGGACTCCAAAGCGTTTCACAATGACAGTATAGCGCGCTGTACGCAGCACACAGGATTGTTGCAGACACAGGTCCCTGCCCACATGAGCTTACAATCTGTTGGTGGTGCCTGAGGCACAGGGAGATAAAATGTCTTGCCCAAGGTCACACGGAGCTGACACCGGGAATTGAACCAGGTTCTCCTGTTTCACACCCCGTGTCGTTGTTAGGCTGCGCTTATAGTGCGACGCGACGTCGCGACAAAACAAATACATTGGATCCGTTGCATGCACTTGTAGCCCTTTTTGTGACTGCCTACATTAAGGAACTACGGGTGTTGCATATACCTGTGGCTTCAGGAGCTCTGAGCCTCCGCTATGTGGGAGCCTGGGGTCATACCCTTACTTATCGCGGTGCAGCGCCTCCACTTGCCCAGGATCCCCATGAGAGAGAATATACCCTAAGCAAGAACATAACAACCGTATTGTGCAACAGCAACCTTTTATGTATTTTGCATAATGAACAGACTAACTGCAGAGTATATATATATATATTAACGTTACACACACACAGTGGCTCGGCCACACCTTATCAGGGATAATGTTCTGTACACACAGGTGGCTCTGCCACTCTCTCTCCCTAGGAGTATGTCCTGTAACCAGTATCTGTATTGTACCATATGATATCACACTGATGCCCCAATTAGTTAGTGGGAGGCGGGATCAGTGCTTGTTGACCGGTGTAGGTGCACTGGTAGACAATGATACCTTCCGGTCACTGCGGTGACCGTCACACTCCACTTAGGGTCCTTAGCGTTGTTCCAGCTTTCTGCCGACACTCCGTTATGTTGCGCCGTCTGTATCCAATCCAAGATGGCGACCGCAGCTCCGCAGCACAAACCGCACTAAAGGGAAACGTCCCTAACAGCTATGGCCGTCCCTACAAAACGGCACCCTACGATGACAGGGGAATGCTCCTCGGGCCTGGGGAATGTCTCTCACCTAAGCGGGAAGGTCACTGACCCTCCGCTCACGCACACGAGGTTCCGCCAACCTCCTCCTTCACCTCCCTCTCGTGTCTGACCCACCGCCCACACGCATCCGGTTCCTCTATCCAGAGTCTCACACCTAATTGGTCCTCAGCCTCAGCTGACTCTCTCAGAGTTCAGAGTTCAGAGTCTCTACAGATTGGTTGCCCTTCGCGCGCTTCTCTCGCGCATGCGCAGCCTAACTTGTACACAGTGACCTTGCTGGCAGAAGGACAATATGGCGCTTCCTTTGTAAATAACAGCGCGGAACCTTTATATATATGCACATCCTTACATTCTCCCCTCTCCAGAATCCAACGTCCCCGCTGGTCTATCTAACCACATATATATAACTATTTACACGACCCTCTCTTTCCTAGATTAGGTTACACATTTCGTTAAACAGTACCATCACAGATTGCATCCTATGCCGAGCCCACTGCTGAGCCTCATAATGGGGTGCCCCAAATTGATCATATGCCATCCTCATGGGAGGCTGACTGGTTCTTTGACTTCGCCGAGGTTGATTCTCCTCTGCTTCCTCTGCAGAATATCCAGTCTCAACTGGTATTTCCATCTCTACCCTTGAGGGGTTTTCAGCATTAGTACAGTCTCTTTGGGGTGTGAAACAGGGACTTTGTGGATCTAGGGACTGACTCACTGGAGTCAAATGGTCAATGTTCGGGCCAAGAGGCTCTTTACCCGCGGCTCCTTCGGGACATGCCTCCACGGCCGGAAGGCCCCTTTGAGAGGTTCCTTCCATTGGATCCTCAGAGGTGGCAATTTTTACAGTCTCTGGGCCATCCTCTGTGTGTTCAACTTCTCCATCTATGGGCGTGGCTGGGACTTCCAATTCGTCATTCCCTACTTGAGGTATGGGAAGTAGATGATTCCTATGCCACACTTTTACGCGGCCTTCAGAATCCTTGATCCGGTACACCGGAAGACCAGGCATCTGTGACTCCACCTCATACACACCCTCCCGCCACCGGTCTGCCAATTTATGCTTCCCAGGAACACCTAAGTTGCGTAAGAGGACCGCATCTCCGGGGTGAATTTCCTTGTGACGTAATTTGTGATCGTAGCGCCTTTTATTTCCCGCATTCAATTGCGCTGTCGTCCGTTCAGCCAATTTATAGGCCAGCTGTAAACTGTCCCTTAGCCGCTGTACATATCGAAAATGCGTCCTATTGGATACACCATCGGTAGATATCCGCAGGCGCACATCCACTGGCAACCGGGCTTCTCTTCCGAACATCAAAAAATACGGGGTATACCCGGTGGACTCATGTCGGGTACAATTATACGCATGTACCAATGCCTCGACGTGTTTACTCCACTCCGTCTTTTGCGGGCTCGTCAAAGTTCCCAACATATCTAACAAAGTGCGATTGAACCGTTCAGGCAAAGCATCCCCTTCGGGGTGGTACGGGGTAGTACGCGACTTGGCAATGTTCAGTAGTGCGAGCAACTCCCGTATCAGTGTACTCTCAAAGTCCCTGCCCTGATCAGAGTGAAGACGATTTGGTAACCCATAGTGAATGAAATATTTCTCCCATAGTACTCGGGCCACCGTTACAGCCTTCTGATCTTTCGTAGGGAACGCTTGGGCGTACCTAGTGTAGTGGTCAGTGATCACGAGAACATTGCTAACGCCCCGACTGTCGGGCTCGATACAGAGAAAATCCATACACACCAAATCCATGGGACCCGAGCTTTTCAAGTGTGCCATAGGGGCCGCCCTGGTGGGCAGTGTCTTTCTTTGTAAACAGCGATTACACTTCCGACAATGTTGCTCCATGGACTCCCGCATTCTAGGCCAATAGAACCTATCCTGTAGTAGCCCAAATGTCTTGTCAATGCCCAGGTGACCATGGTCATCGTGAAGGGCCCGGAGGACTAGGGTTCTCAAACGTTCCGGCAAAAACAGCTGACGCCGATCGGATGGTTATGATAGGGTATCACCCGATATAACAAACAATTGTCCATTTCGAACTTCCCAAACTCATTTGACAGGCGTTTTCACAAATCTTGGGGGCTCGCTTCAGTATAGAAGGGTTGTCCTTGTTGTACCGCTTGACGGGCTAGCTCCACTATGGGGTCTTGTGTTTTGATAATGCACTAGATCCCTCCATGAGATGATATTATCTTCAGTGATGTTCATCCCTTCTCGACCTTGATAGGCCCGAGGAATAGCCCGCGAAATGACATCCCAACGAGTCAACAACCCGTAATTCCGAGAATGCTACGTGGTCCGTCGACTACCGCAGCCACGGAGCCAAAGGGCACGAATCCGGGGACCCGGTATCTCTTCCCAAACTTCTCATCAGGGGTGGATTGAAGGCCCGGTCGACGAGGACAGGGCGTCGGCACCTATGTTGGTGGGTCCGGGTTTGTATTTAAGGTTGAACCTGTAGTTGGGCTAGAGCAGCTAACCAACGGTTGTCCCGTGGCGTCTAATTTGGCAGACGTATTTATATAGTTCATGGGATTGTTGTCCGTACGTACTTCGAACTGCACCCCATATAGGTAGTCATGCAGTTTATCCACCACAGCCCATTTAGCGCCAAAAATTCCAGTTTATGGACCGGGTAATTCTGTTCGCTAGGGGTCAAGCTTCGGCTCGCATAGGCACCGGACGTAGCCCGGTCTCATACGTCTGATGCAAGACCGCTCCTAAATCCGCTAAGGCTAGCATCGACATGTAGGACATATTCCTCGTTCTGGGTCCCGCATAGGCCAGGACGGGAGCCTGAGTGAGGCTGCCTTTAAGTTCTTGAAGGCCTGTTTCACATTCTGGGGTCCAGGTCTCCCCTAAGGGCGTCTGCGCCGTGATGCCTTTCTCCCGGTTTCTCCCGGGTATACTTTTAGAAGATCATTCAATCGCTTGGCCTTGCTGGAATAGCTCTCAACGAACCGCCGATAATAGCCACAAAACCCAAGAAGGACCGCAACTCTTGGACATTTTTGAGGTCTAGGGCCAATTTCACCACCGCCTCTATCTTCCCTGGTCGGTGGATACTCCATCAGCCGATACAATATGACCCACATACGTCACAGAGGATCGACAGAACTTGCATTTGTCCAGGGACAGTTTTAGACCCTCCCCCTGAAGTCTATCCAGCACCTTCATCAGCCTCTCGGAGTGCTCCTCTAGAGTCCGCCCGAACACGATAATATCGTCCAGGTACACTAAGCACTCTCGCGGGTTAAGGTCTCCGAGGGTTTTTTCCATTAGTCTCTGGAACGTGGCCGGGGCCCCCGCAGATCCCTTGAGGCATGCGGGTAAATTGGTAAAACCCTAATGGACAGATGAAGGCCGTTTTTTCTTGGTCTTCCTGGCCCATGGGCACTTGGTAATATCCGGACCTGAGGTCGAGCACACTGAACCATTTGCTTCCCGTCAGAGCGTTCAGGAGGTCCTCGATCCGGGGCAGTGTATACTGATCGGGGATAGTACGGGTATTCAGAGTTCTGTAATCCACACATAGACGGACCGTCCCGTTCTTCTTGCGGACTACCACGATGGGTGAGGCGTAAGGGCTCCGAGATTCCTGCACGATGCCAGCCGTTTCCATCTCGGCGAGTAATCTCCTCACTTCTTCCACATCCCTGGGGGCAAGCCGCCGGGAGCGCTCCCGGAAGGGGGTAGCGTCGCTCATTCGGATGGTATGGTGGGCACTGCGACTGCACCCCACATCCATATCACTGGTGGAGAACACACCCCTTCGGTCGTGTAGCTCGTTCTGCAGTCTCTTCCTCCATTCATCCGGGAGGGGCGAGTCGCCGAAGTCAAATTCCAACACTGAATCAAAGGTAGTAGGTGAGCACCTAGATTGTCTCGTCGAAATCTTCTCCTCGGGAGTCACGGGGTATATCCTTCCCAGCGTCTGCCGCCGGTCAAGCTTCTCCCGCTTCCTGCAAAAACTGGCGGAATACCGCGCGCACAATGTCAGCGTTGGTCCCCAAAATGATTGGGGCGCTGTGGTGGTCCTGAGGTTCAGGGCACACTAAGGCCTCCACTTCCATGGGGTGATGTTTACCCGTGTTCAGCTGGAGAATATCTAACTGCACCTTTACTACTCCTCCGTCTATGGGGTAATTCTCATGACTCAATCCCCGTAGTCGCAAGGCATCCGCAGATAGTAACGGCAATTGGTGTAGGTGTTGGTCGTAGAAGGGCCGGTATACGATGGTCACTTGGGAGCCCGTATCCAACAATGCGGCGGCGTATATGCCCTCGATAACTACCCGAATAATGGAGGTGGGGCCAATTCGGTGGCTCTGAGAGGGCGGTGATGCCTTTTCATCCTCCAGAGTTTGGCACGGCATTGACTGCGCCGGTCGGGACGACGTCCTCCGCAAGGTGGGGCAGCGGGCCCGTAAATGTCCCATCTTTCCACATGCGTAGCACTGCATTTGGCTGAGGTAATCCTCGCCTCTCCTGGTTGGTGAACTTCGCCCGGTCGGGGGACGAGATCTGGGTGTCACTGGGGGGATGACATCCTCGGGGTCGGGATTCCCAGATTCGGGCACATCAGGCTTGGGCTCCACTTTCTTGACTTCCTTACTCCCGGGCTGTGGCTTCTTCCCGGGGGCCAGGTCACGCCCTAACAACACCGTCTCGTGCGCTTGGATCCGATCCATTAGGTCGTGAAACGACAAGGCTTGTCCGGGCGTTAGGCAGCTACTGACCCGCACCGACACCGGGTGTAGGGGTAGGAGCCCCCTCAACAGCTGAGTGGTGCGTAGTCCGTTGGCTTCTATCCTCGGCAACACGCCTTTCCTCACCAGATTCCAAAGGTCCAGGTGTAGTCGCCTGAGAAAATCGGACACCATTTCCCCTTCCTTCTGGGCTAACGCATGGAATTTGGCCATCAAAGCATACGTGTCCACCGGAGCTCCATACGCCTTTGTCAGGCAGTAGATGAGATCTGCCGCATCAGCTTCCGGATTGTCATCTCGGTAGTAGTGCACCATGTGGGACGCGGGGGGCCGTAAGCACTCAACGATGCGCTGTCTGCGGACCGCGTCCGTGCAGGTCCATTCAGGCAGTACCTGTTCGGTATGATCCAACCAGTCCTCTATCCCTACTTCCCCTTGGGGCGTGGGTTTCTCACCGGAGAAGGCCTTTAACTTCCTGTACTGGAGCGACTGGGTGGTGTTGTGGAGAGCGGCGGCTATGGCGGGAATAGAGGTGTCTCCCGGTAAGCTATCCCCGACTGCGGGGTAAGTGTCCAATCTTGATAAGCTAAGTCGGTTGAGGCCAGACCGCAGGCCGGACGGGGTGGGTGAGGAGCCTAGGTTCAGGGCTGCCGGCCAGCGAGGGTGCAGGCCACGGTCAGGGGAGTGGTCGGGGCCTCCGGTCGCGGCACCTACGACGGGTGTATACTCTCTCTGTGGGGTGGAGGTGGCCAGGGGCGCAGGGGTGTCCGCCTGGACTATGGGGCAGCGCACCCCCGGGGCCTCGGGCAGTAGCAGTATACGGGGTAACGCCTCGGGGCATATATCTTGTTCAGTGGCATACAAGATCCGACGCCAGGCCTGGTCGCGGTCATAAAAATGGTCTTGTACTTGGGCATTGTCCAGGAGCGGAAGCTTTCGGACCTGCTCGGTCACTGTGCCTAACGAGATCGTGGCGGGGACATGGCCCAGCGCGAAAGCACGGTTCAGGGGAATCCCGCGCCGCTGGGCCCACTTGCGCACCTCGAGCGCCGAGGGCACCGACATGATGTGGGTTGGTTGCACAATAGAGACAAAAAAAAAAAATGTGGGGGCACCCCAGGTCTAAGATCTCAGCAGCGCCTCCAAATGTAGCCCTTTTTGTGACTGCCTACATTAAGGAACTACGGGTGTTGCATATACCTGTGGCTTCAGGAGCTCTGAGCCTCCGCTATGTGGGAGCCTGGGATCATACCCTTACTTATCGCGGTGCAGCGCCTCCACTTGCCCAGGATCCCCATGAGAGAGAATATACCCTAAGCAAGAACATAACAACCGTATTGTGCAACAGCAACCTTTTATGTATTTTGCATAATGAACAGACTAACTGCAGAGTATATATATATATATTAACGTTACACACACTCAGTGGCTCGGCCACACCTTATCAGGGATAATGTTCTGTACACACAGGTGGCTCTGCCACTCTCTCTCCCTAGGAGTATGTCCTGTAACCAGTATCTGTATTGTACCATATGATATCACACTGATGCCCCAATTAGTTAGTGGGAGGCGGGATCAGCGCCTGTTGACCGGTGTAGGTGCACTGGTAGACAATGATACCTTCCGGTCACTGCGGTGACCGTCACACTCCACTTAGGGTCCTTAGCGTTGTTCCAGCTTTCTGCCGACACTCCGTTATGTTGCGCCGTCTGTATCCAATCCAAGATGGCGACCGCAGCTCCGCAGCACAAACCGCACTAAAGGGAAACGTCCCTAACAGCTATGGCCGTCCCTACAAAACGGCACCCTACGATGACAGGGGAATGCTCCTCGGGCTTGGGGAATGTCTCTCACCTAAGCGGGAAGGTCACTGACCCTCCGCTCACGCACACGAGGTTCCGCCAACCTCCTCCTTCACCTCCCTCTCGTGTCTGACCCACCGCCCACACGCATCCGGTTCCTCTATCCAGAGTCTCACACCTAATTGGTCCTCAGCCTCAGCTGACTCTCTCAGAGTTCAGAGTTCAGAGTCTCTACAGATTGGTTGCCCTTCGCGCGCTTCTCTCGCGCATGCGCAGCCTAACTTGTACACAGTGACCTTGCTGGCAGAAGGACAATATGGCGCTTCCTTTGTAAATAACAGCGCAGAACCTTTATATATATGCACATCCTTACACACTTATAGTAAGCGCGACAGAAACGGAGCTACAATTTTTTTTTGAAGACATTGAAATTTGATTTTCAGAGAGACAGTCGCCACATGTGGTTTTCTACACCAATCACAGAGCACCTACTGCACTCTGCCCGCCCCCTTCGTGACGTCACTGGCCTTGTCGCCGGCGACGTCGCTCCAAACTAAAGTGCAACTTTCTCCAGTGGCGACGTCATCGGTCGCGTCGCCGGCACTATACTCGCGGCCTTATGAGGCAGGTCTTTACCCACTGATCCTCTGCTTCTCCTTGTATTTACAGACAGGCGGCCATTTGCCATTTGTTTCTTCTTCCTGCAAAGTCATTATAATGTTGCTGATAAAATGTAGAGAGCACCGAGTATCTGATCAAAATGAATTAATTTCATTTATTTTGTTACAGGCTGTTTTTGGAGGGGGGGGGGGGGGCAGAATCTTTGTAAGGAGATGCTGTTCCTATTAAGGGAGCCATGGTTAACCCTAACGGCTGTTTTGTGATGTGACGACATTCTCACATAAGCGTTTGAAATATTAAGTGTCCAGAAGGTTAAAATGGAGCAGTGCCCAGAGTCCAGTCTACGGGTTAATCATGCTTTATGCCACTAAACTGTAAAAATAAAACAGGACAATGTCAGGGGGCTATATACTAACATTATAGGAGTTAAAATATCTATATAAACTTCGAGAAAACCAGCACTCAAATTTTTTTATCTAGTAAATTTTATACGGTTTGGACAAAATGGGTGCAAGGTAAGGGAACATGGGGGGGAGGGGGTGAGGAGGGCACATGAACAAAGATCCGCCATGGGGATAGAGAGAAAGGGTACCCTATAAGTGGTGCACAACCTTTGAACCATGTGTGTCACTTGGAATGCTACTAATGTAGCCACAGTGGGAACCTGTGACCCATAGAAGTAGACGGATATAATGGAAGGGCGGTGAGGGGGACATATCTTAAGATCGTATGAAGGAAAAACATGGAAAACAGTGATACTGTGTTGGGTTATGAGTGTACATAAAATTCCAACTTTTTGGGTATTGAATCAAAATGAAAAACAGATGTATCAGTAGTGCTTAACTGTTTGAACATATAAAACTTAAAACCGTATTAAATAGAGTACGGTACTCAGATAGGTAGCGATCCTAAGCAGAAGTCGGTCCAGGGAATAGCTAATCCAGTTATACATATAAAGGGGTAAGTTGCTCCAAAGGAGTGGGGGGGGGAGGGGGGTGGTTCCTGATCTGGGGATCCCCTAGATAAATCCCCCAAAAATGTGAACATATAGTATCCCTGTGTATAGGGCAAATGCTATGTGTGGGTGGGTCCCAGACAGGCAGGCTATGGGGATCTGGAGCAAGTATGTACCTCCTGGTTCCAAAATTAAAATGGATGATATCCACTTAATGAGGCTAAAGCCAGGTGATCGGTGTGTAGTAGGAACTGATCAGTGTGTCTGGGCTGTCCAAGCAAAAAGCCTCCAAACCCCTCTGAGGGACGAGGAGAGAAAACCCTATTCAATGAGGGAAGGGGGGGGAAGAGAGATCCCTATGCTAGAGCTGGCTGGTGTGGTGCGGTGCGGAACCGACAGCCATCTGAAGCCCCACTGGAGCCTGGTAGCTGGGCCACGAGAGGAGCGAAACACTGTGCAGTCCCCGGACCGGCTCGGTGCTGACTGGTGACATCAACACGTAGAACCCAACACGCACGTTTCGCGTGTATGCACACGCTCAAAGCTCCTCTTCTGAAACAGGCTCTGGCACACCCTTTTTTGACCTCCCTCTAGCAGTGCACCAATTGTATCTAGTGACTGCCTGGTCACATCATCTTCCTCACAGAACTTTGCACCTTCGGTCCTCTTCTGCTGCACTGACAGCCATGTAGTGAACCCCTGAGCCGAATCTTCGCCGATCGGCAACTTATCTAATTACTTTTTGTGTGAATTGTATTGATGCACAAAATAAATGGGGGGGTGGGGGGGGGGAAGAAACGGCAGCTTGGACTGCTGCTTTAATGTCTGGCTGCCTACATTCTGATTTAAATAGGCCAGAGCCTGCTGTCAAGTTTTCATGCAGCAGCCTCTGCTGCTCGCTATTCTTATTTGCTTCGGCTGGTCTGCAGCCAGCAATGTGTTCTCTTGAGCTCCTATGTATGATAAGGCTGTGTGAAACCCAGTGCTGTCACAGGATGGGGGAGGGAGAGCTTAGCAGCAATTTACATTTTTTTCCTGGACGTATTTCCTCATAATAAAACCCAATATAAAAATTGGTAATCCGAAAAAACCCCGAGGTGAAAACATATATACCATCTTGTACGAGACTCTAAATACCTTATGGCGAGTTAAAGTGACAGAAACCATTTGCATGTCATTACCCAGAATCCCTGGCTGCAGTGGAAGCGATAATGGGAAAGGCAGGGTTTGTAGACCTGTCTGTGACATGTGAATGTGCTCACAAGTGGTATTTTGTATGGGGTGTACACCATATTCTATAATATAGTGAAACAATTAGGGGATGAAACCACAAATAAAAGTCCAAAATGTGTACTGCACCTTTAATAGAGCTGCCTGCAGTTTTATCTCAGATCAGTGGTTTTAGTTAGAGGCAAACTAAGATAATGAAAGCATGGCATTGTGTTCTCCTTCAATCACCTCCCCTCACATCAGGGGACTTGGGATCCTGCTAGCCCCCACCCCCCCGCCCCCCTGCTGTGCAGATATGACTGCTTTAAAAAAAATAATAATAATAAAAAAGTGTTCGTATTATTTTGCAGTCTTTGTTTCTCAGAAAATCACCAATTTCCAGGAACATAATTGAAAGCATTTCTTCTCGGCTTTTACGCTTACAGCGCCAGTTAATGTTTCGCTGGCACAAATACCCCAGCTCTCTTTCAAAAGGAACATGCATTATCTTATAAAGTGTTTTAACTGCCTAACCGCATTGCATACAAGAGAGTAAATGATGCTTAAAAATGCTGTTGTGTATTGTAAAGCAGAAAAACATGTAACGGCACAATGTACACGCAATACTATTGTACTCTGCCCCCCGCTTCTTCCTACACCAATATCCTTCCCCTTTAGAGGTTTCTTCACCCTACCCTCACTAGTGATATCACATTCCCCTTCCTCACTACCCCTCCTCCCCCTCATCCCCTTCCTGCATCTAATTATTACTTGTAACTTGCGTTTGCATATTGTTGTCACATGTTCTTTGCTCAATGATACACAACAGTATTGTGTGTACATGGTGGTGTTCCATGTATTTTTGCTCTATAATACACAATAGCACTTTTAAGCATCATGTACTCTCTTGTATTCATTTGGAGTGCGGGGAACACCTGGTGTTGTTCTACAGCAAGCATGTCAAACTCAAATGCTAACAAGGGCCAAATAAACAAGGTTTAAGTCTAGGTGGGCCGCAAAAAAAAAACAACTTAAATTTTCATAGAAACGTAGGTTTATTTAGAAAAGTAATGTGTGTGTGTGTGTGTGTGTGTGTGTGTGTGTGTGTGTACCTCACTAACCGAACCAAAAAAAAAGCCAGACGTGAATGACTTCTGAACCCATTAACCAGTGTCAGGATGCCCCCTCTTAACAATTTCCAAGCAGCAATCCCGCCTGGGATCTTACTGATCCGCAGTCCCTCAAGGTACTATACTGGAGAGGAGGTGTTCCCTACCTGTCTTCCGATGTCTCCCATGTGAAACTTGAGTCAGATCTGGAAGAAAGCAGAATAGGTTATTTCGGTGTAGGTATAGTGCAGTTAAGATAAAACAGAGAGAGTGGGTGAGGGTGACAGACAGAGGGTGACAGACAGATGGTGGGAGAGAGAGAGAGAGAGAGAGA